>NC_065530.1:78841970-79466970 GCF_020184175.1 Aphis gossypii
CAATAATCACTAACAGCAATGAAGTCACCATTATTTTTAAATCTGATTTTTCATCTACAGCTGAAGGATTTACTATCAAATATGAAACATGTATGTATAAAATTATTTGTTTGAATGGTTAATGTTACATCAATAGAATTTAAGATGTATAACAAAACATGTATTTATAAATCAATTTGTCTACTACCATTTCATGTCTGTAATTATATTCAACAGGTTATAAACAATATTAAATAATTATAAATATATAAGTTTGGATTTAAATTTTAATATATTATTACTATTTGCTTTAATGATACAAGTTATTTCTTATCGGTAATAGTTTATACAGTTAAATAAGTATAAGAGATATAATATATAAATAAGTTAATATTTATAAATATATATATATATTTTTTTTAGTGTGTGGTGGAACATTTACAGAAAGTAAAGGTATTATTGAATCACCATTTTATCCAAATCCTTATCCAAAAAATAAAATATGTGAGTATCTAATCGCACAACCAGTTGGAAAAGCTATTCGATTGTCATTTTTGGATTTGGAAATTGAAGATATATCTTATCCAAAATGTCTTTATGATTCATTAGAGGTGATTAATTTTTTTTAAATAACATAAAACTTGTAGAAGGAAATAACTTAATCTTTAACTTTTATATTATTAAAATACTTTTACTAGATAACTAGATAACCAAATGTTTGAAATCTATGAAAAAAATAAATATAAATATTATAAATAATATAATATAAACTATGGGTCTTAGCAAAAATATAATATAATATTATTATGGTACACGTACAATGTTGTCCGCTAATACGGTGTTAGGTACAACTTTGAAAGTATTATATTTTTAAAACAAATTAAAATTAATGAAAATGATTAAATTAAGTATTATAAATAAATCTAACTTAAGCTAAATAATTTTTTTATTTATTAACTTAATACCTATATTATAATTTCAAATTTGTAACAAATAACGTAAAATAAAACAATATAATTATTTAAAATAAAATGTTAAATTTAAAATTCAAACATGATTTATTTTTAATTTTTTTGTGACTATAACAGTAGTGGTTTGACGGGGGGGGGGGGTAGATTCTCGCATGAATTTCAATACTTATAATGATTTATATTAAATGCATCAAACTATTTAATTAATTTACATATAGTTTGAACATAATACCTTTTAGGAATACATTATGAATTATGATGTATATTTTATTTTTATTATTTAATACTTAACATAAGTGTTTGAAATTTGGATTGAAACTTTTTATGATTCAATTGTCTTAAAAAAAAAAAAAATTACACTACATTATTTTTTTAATCATTTCTTGTAAAGAAATAGATGAATATCTATAATGTTTTAAATATTTTTGTTTACTTCTATAATATATTAAAAATATTTATTGTACCTATTGTATATAGGTATCATGTAATATAGTTATTTTTTATACGTATACAACTATAAGAATTTAAATGATTTTTGAATTACATATGTTACAATTTTTGTGAACTAAAATAATCTCAAATCTGGATAATTTATTAATTTATTATAATATACGAGTACATGTATAACATAAATAATATCAATTTCAGATCAGGGATGGAGATAATGAGAATTCAACTTTAATCGCATTGGTATGTGGGGATATTAAAAAACTTCCAAAAGATCCTTATTTATCAACACATAATTATATGTGGTTAAAATTTTCTACCGATCATTCTAATTCTAATAAAGGATTTCTAGCTAATTATTCAACTATTGATATAGGTAAACAATACAATTATTAAATTTAAATATTAGTTAACTGCTTACTATGATAATTATAATTACTTATTTCATTTTACTCCTTTAGCATGTGGCGGTATTTTGAAGGAACCATCTGGTATTATACAATCATCGAAACATCCAGAACATTATTTACACAATCAGTTATGTAAATGGATTATATCGGTGAATGAATCTAGTCAAATACAAATAAACTGGTTAACATTTTCCTTAGAAAACCAACACTCTTGTAATAATGATTATGTTGAAATTTATGACAATAGTAACTCAGGAAATTCTTCAAAAATTGCTAGGTAAACTATAATTTAATATACCAGTGGCGAATACTGACTCTGATGTATAGGCATGCTCATTTATCATGATGTATTATAGTTCTATTTAATTTATAACTAATAAATAATACACAAGTTTGTATTAATTTATAAATAAGACTTTAATTTGATATATATTATATACAATAGCATTTACTTAAATAATACTTAAATAATTGTAAATGAGACTCGACTAACTCTAATAACTAAAATAAAAAAAATTGCCATTTACTCGTACACGTAAATTTTATAAATTATGTTGAAGAAGCGCAACAGAATGAGCATGCCCCGGGTGATATTAATACGCGGCAGCTAGTAGAGGGGGTCTCAGAGTAACTGGTTTTTTACGACGATAATAAGGGTGGTATAGCTTGCGCACACATCTATCGCATGCTCTATCATTAAATGTTAGAATAAAGATAAACACAGATACCTAAGTAGGTATAACAGAAATAAATGAATTAATGTAACACATTATATTTCTTTTAAAATACGTAATATATTATTGATAATAAAATAATTTTTGTATTTTGATTAATAACGTTTTTATTTCTAAGCATGCGGCGTATGCTGAGCATGCCTGGAGAATTCGCCACTGTAATATACTGACTATATTATCTAACAGAATTATAGAGTCGATAAATTAATCATTTAATTAGGTTTCATTAATTATATTAAATTTAAATAGTAATTATATTTAATATTCAATATAATAAGTTAAATTTTTAGTTCTCACTCTATGCATTTGAATATTAAAAATATTTAATAAAACTATTAGGATTTTTAAATAAAAAATATTTATTTAATTTTTCAGATATTGTGGAACTAAGGTTCCACCTGTTTTGACATCGTTAGGTAATCGACTAACAATCATTTTTAAAACTGATCATGCAGTAGCACAAGACGGATTTATGTTAAATTATATTTCTCTTAATAAAGCACAAGGTATTTATGGTATAACAGTTTCCACTATTATCTTTATTGTCTAAATAATGATTTATATTTACCTAGCATGTGGTGGGAATTTTTTCACACCAGAAGGTTTTATTAAATCACCAAATTTCCCAAATGATTATCCTAAACTCAAAGATTGTTCATGGATAATAAATGTACCAGTAAATAATCAGATTGAATTAAATATTACTCATTTTTTGCTTGAAGAAAGTCAAGACTGTCGTTTTGATTTTGTTGAAATTCGGTATGTATAACTCAAGTATTAACTTTTATTATGATTTATAATTATTTATTTCTATAGAAACGGAGGATTTCCTACATCACCCTTAATTGGGAAATATTGTGGATCTAAGATTCTTCCTGTTATATCTTCAATTGGAAATTCACTTTTTATAAGATTTGTATCTGATGGGTCTAGAGGTCGTAAAGGTTTTTTCATGCAATGGTATACAACTGCCAAAGGTATAAAGTTAAATTAAATTAAATTAAAGTATACACATAATACTTAATTTAATTTCAAATAATAGGTTGTGGTGGAATATTGAATTCTGATATTGGACATATTTTATCTCCGAACTATCCATTACCTATATTGGAGCCATTAGAATGCTATTACAAGATAGCAGTGGCACAAGGAAGTCAAATCAAATTAACTATAGTAGATATTGAATTAACAACAGACCATTATTCTGTAGGACAGTGTAAAGATAATTTCCTAGAAGTATGTTTCATTATAAATGTATTTTATTATTTTAAATTTAGGTACAGATTAACATAGTATATATTTTGTTGAAATCAAATCTGAGGTTTTAAATATATACCTATTTTAACTATGTTATTATTATTGAACTTAGTATATAAATAAATATTTCACTAATTAATTTATGTAAATTATTTATTTTTAAATAAATATTTTTGCAGATTTATGATGGTGGTAATAGTGCTAGTAAAATGTTAGGAACATTTTGTTCAGATACTCAATCATCTACAGATGTGCATTCATCTTTTAACCAGATGTACATTAAATTTAGAAACAATGGTTATTCCAGAGGGAGAGGGTTCTCTTTAACATATGCTACAGGTTGATATAAATTAAATAATAATAATAAAAAAAAACATATTTTAGGGACGTATTATAATAAAATGTTATATTTTAGACTGTAATGTAACTTTAAAAGGATATCAAGGTGCGATTGAAATGACTCAACAAGAAATTATGAGAAAAGAAAAATGTCAATGGAAAATTGTTGCACCCAAAGGTAGTAAAATTAATATAACTTTTACTTCATTAAAAATGACACCAAAGCGTTCTATATATTTGTCGTCTACATTACAAAATATGGCATCTAATATCAAACGCAACAGCACACAATTAACTGTAAGTACAATTTTATATGTATAAAATACATAAATAATTGAAAATAATTCATTTTTATTTATGTTTATAGATTTTGGAAGGTGCAAATATAAATGAAATAAATACAGTTTTATGGACTTCGAATTCTCCAGATTATAATCAATCTATAATTGCTTCAACTAAAAATATTGTAAAAATTGATTATAATAGTTTTAGAAACAGATTATTCTTTATGGATAGGTTTGAAAGTTTCCGTTTGGAATGGATAGTAGATGGTTGTGGGGGAGTATTGGATCAATCTGAAGGTGAATTTACATCACCTGGATATCCTTTATTTTATCCTCCTAGTACAACTTGTGAATGGATTATTGTCGCTGATTATGGATATACCATAGAGATAACTATAGAAGATTTTTGGTTTGAGACTTCCAGATCTTGTACTCTCGATGCATTAGCTGTATGTATTAACATGTTTAAATTATACTTTGTTTAACATTTTTATTTTTATTGTAGATTTACAGTGGACACGATGATTCTGGTCCAGAATTGTTACGAATATGTCATAAACAAACAAATCCAATTGTTGTAACATCTGGTGGAAATGAAGCTTTTATAAGATTTGATTCTAGTATGGAAACTCAGAAGAAAGGATTTAAAGCTATGTATAGAACAGTTCTATCAAGTAAGTTTATTACAACTAAAAATATTAGGTTACTATAAATAAATTGTATATAAGAAATCGTACATCAATATTTTTTATTATTTTTCACTAGCCATTCTTTATTTTTTTTTTAATTTGTTTTTACTACTATTATGATTTGTACTTATTAACACAAGGTTAGGTTATTTCATTAAAGTTAAAATTTTAATTTAGAATATAATTCACATTTACTGATTAAATAAGCACTCAACTAGTGTACTTGAATGTGATTAAAAAGGCTTTATTCGTAAAAATATATTAAGACAGATAATTTTTTCTTTTAAAAAGTCTTAAATAATACTGTAATTATTGTCACTTTAAAAAAATTACAATTACTGTATTGTATTCCTATAGTTATTTTATCAGCCATCTATTATATTTTTATCTTACTTCATTATTATTTCTCTGGAAATAAAACAGTAAAATTATCAAATAGTAATATGTGAATGTATATAATATATGTTATTTTCATAAAAATTATGTTAAGATTAGGAAAAAATGTTTTTATGGAGAAAAAACCAAATAAAGTTTATTTCATGGCAATCAAAATGATTTAAAATATTCTATTAATACGAGAATATTAAAATTATCTTACTATCACATTCCCTGCTAAAATAGTATTTGCTACAAAATCTAAGCCCTAATTATTATATTATGTCTTTCTAAATAAATTGATAAATTGATTTAATTTATAAAAAAAAAATGGTCATAATATTACATAATATATTATACAAATGTATATTATGTATAATAATATATATAATGTACCTGTATTATATTATTAGACCATATGTATTATGAAAACATAATATTGTTTGTTTGATTCTGTTTATAAAATAAGAGGTAAAATTCAATATTTACAACTCTTAACAGTTGAAAAGGAACATTATCAGTTTTGACAATAAATTATGAATTGCAAAGAGTTATTATAAATTTATAGTTGTATTAATTATTATAACATATTTATTTCGTTCAAATTTTTGTTGAAATATGTTTAAGTATTCTATAATTTTTAAGAAAACATAATAATTGTTCTTTTTTTTTTTGATCAAATACCTAACATGGAATTTAGTTGTACACCCACATTAAATATATCTTATACTGAAAATTAACAACTTAAACCATTTGTAGATTTTAAAATTTGGTATGTTTCAACGTTTAGTAATATATCAACATTAAATATTAAAAAATTAATATTGATTTTTTTAATTATTATTATAGAATGTGGTGGAAAGTTTACTGCTCCTCAAGGAGTTATCCATACTAGTAATTATCCGCAAAACTATGATTCTAACAGTTCTTGTATGTGGTATATTGAGATAGCAGAAACTCATTTAGTTAACCTTACATTCGTTGACTTCAGTACTCGAAGTTTTTCTACAGGATACAAAGATAGAGTTTTAGTTTATGACGGAAATATCCATGGAAAAATATTGCTTAACCATTCTGGGAATAGTATACCTACACCAATTATATCTTCATCTAATACACTCCTTGTATCCTTTGAAGTTGGAAAACGTGATCTACGAGCAAAAGGGTTTAAAGCGATATATTCTACGGTAATAACTATTAATTTTTATGTATTTATGTAATGATTTTACTATTATATTTTTTAGGCATGTGGTGCAAAATTAATTACCAATGATTCAGGGATTATTACAAACAACCCATCTTTAAATAACCGTTTTAACGAGATCTGTACATGGACTATTATATCTGGCACCCCTCAGTCGAAAGTCACATTAACTTTTACACATATTGACATAGTGCATTATTTAGATAGTGCTGTAGTGAAAACAACAAATGAAACTAATGTGCAGTGTTCTAGTAATTTATTTCATACAATATTTAGAATTTTGGATGGTCCCGATTCGGATGCTCCCGAAATAGCAAAGTTTTGTAAATCAAATCCGATGCCTCCACCTATTGTCAGTAATGGACCAGCTATGCGTATAGAGTTCACAGATAACTCTGGTGCGATGGACTCATTTACAGCTCTATATTCCGTTAGATCAATAGGTCTGTAAATATATGGTATAACTTTAACAATTTAAATATTATCGAAATCACGTTATTTTGTTTTCGTTAGCATGTGGTGGAACGTATGACTCGATTAGAGGAACGATTTCTTCACCCAATTATCCAAATAATTATTTCAGAGATTCTGAATGTGTTTGGATATTAAAATCCTCTGTCGGAAATCGGGTGTCTTTGAATTTCATTGCTTTTGAATTAGAAGAAGACGAGTTTTGCAATGAAGATTATGTGGAAGTTAGAGAAGGTGATTCTATGGGCCCCGTCTTAGGTATTTTTTGTGGACCAAATTTGCCATCTAATATTACTTCGGGTATGTCTCTTTGGGTCAAATTTCGTTCCAATTCTATTGACTCAGCTAAAGGATTTACTGCTGATTTTAAATATGGTATATTTATTATTATCTATCATAGAAATTCATAGTTTAAATAATGTTCATATGAATTTTAGTAAAAAAAATTGATCTGACATCACAATCTGGTGAAATTTCTAATCCAATGTATCCGAAACCATATAGAGATAGTGAAGATTATTCGTGGAAAATAACTGTAGACCAACGAAAACGAGTTCAAATTGTAATAAAAGAGTTTATGACTACCTCAAAAGTTCATAGTTTGAAGGTAAAATACAATTTAAAATTTTTTATTTAACTCATAGTTTGTGGTAATCAATTAATTTTTTTGTATGAAGATTTATGATGGAAGTAATGACGATTCATTAATTTTGTATGAATTTAGCAATTTACATTTTAATACAGTATTTAATGAAACTATAACATCAACCGATAATACTGTTTATATAAAATTGACAGCGGGTAGTAGACAGATTGGTGGTATAAACTTTTTACTGTCATGGACAAATGTGGATGCGCTATTTTATGGAAAACAATATATTTCCATGTTGAACGCTAAATGTAAATATTTACATTATAACTTTGATAACACAATTATTATTTTATATAAATATAATAAAAAGTATTGGTATTAAGGTATTTATTTCAAAACAATAAAATTTACTTCATAAATTTGCAGATAATAAATCGAGTTTTGATTATTATTTATCACCAAGCTCCAATACAAGTGTGATAATTACAAGTCCTGGTTATCCTTATGGATACGAACCTAATATCAATGTAACTTGGACAATTCATTCGGAACCACATTACCATATAGAAATTGATATTTTGGATGTAGATCTGTATCCTATTCATTCATCTACAGAATTTTATTTTAAAGATTATATTAATGTAGAAACAGGTAATATAACATTATTATCTTTAATTTCATATAAAATAACTGATATTATTTTTCCGAAGTATTATATATTTTATAATGATTTTTAAATTAATTTAGTTCATGTCAATAATTTTTTAACATACATATAAAAAATACAACATTATTAAAAATATTATTTTAAAATTAATTTTTTTATGTATATTATAATTATAAAACTGTAGATATATTTATTAAATAATCATCAATTCTATATTTATATACTATAAATAAACTAATCTTAATAAATTGAAAAAAAATTTTAATTTAAAAAATATAGGTAGATTAATACTATTTTAAAAGACAAGCTTGTTGTAATAGATTACAGTGAATTAGTTATAATACAATCATGGTTTAAAATATTAATTTTATTTAAAAATAAAAATTTAAAATTGTTGTGAAATGTATTAATATAAACATTAAAACCTTATTATATTTAATTCTAAACTGTTTATAAAGCTCAAAAATGAAATTATCATGAAATTAGCATTCATCAATAATTAAACGTCGTAAAATAATAACAAATATAAGCATTAAGCATTAAAAATACTTTTTTTTATCAAAAAGTTTATTATTTACTTGTAAATTGATTTAAATTTCTAAATTTAATCACATTTGATTATGATGTTTAGGTTTTTAATACTAATATTTCTAATGAGACAGTATAAGTCTAAAGAGAAAAATATAAATGGGTTAAAGTTAAACCATTTATGTTTATATTATTCATAGGTTTCTAATAAACAAAACGGTTGTATGATAACCTTATAGTTGTCTCTACATAAATCACAAAATTGAATTTAATGTATCAAATTTGTGCATTTTACTAATGCATGTTTTTTCTAAAAGAAAAACTATCTAGATACCTTACAAAAATATTTTTCATTTTTAATAATTCATATACTATAAATACATTTTAGTTGATCCCGATACTGCAGAAAAGATATTATTAAAGAAAATATATAAAAATACTAATCAAATCAGAAATACAAAAATAGTTGGTAAGAATAAAGTTATATTAACTTTCATTTCAAACAAGTCATTAAATGGTTCAGGATTTAAAGTTGAAGCAAAATTAAGTATGTTGAATGATATAAATCACTTATTAATATAAAAGCAGATTAATATTTTTAATTTATATGTGATATTATAGGATGTGGTGGTAAATTACGAGGACCAACAGGAGTAATTAGTGTATCTAATTTCACTAGTGCTTTATTCTTAAACGAACCGCACTTGTATGATTTTTATTGCACTTGGAATGTTACTGTACGACCAGGAAGAACTATTTCAGTTAAATTTATTACATTGCAATTGTTATCATGTATGGAAAGTTATGTTTTGGTAAGTAGATGTATATAAACTGGATATTTAATTATAGTTATTATCAATCCTAATATACTTTATTTTAGTTAAAAAATGGTTTTTATGAAGATTCATCTTTCCTTGGCCAAGGAAAATATTGTAACAGTACTAATATAGCAACATTGTCTACGACTGATAATAAATTACAAGTTCAAGTTAAATTACTATTACATGACGTAAGTAATATTTTTATTTGTATTGTATATAATAATAATAATTTTTGTATAATTGACACAAATATTTGTAATCTTGACTCAACTCCAATTCTTTGTCTTTCGACTCATGCCTATTGATAATATTACACATGAAGTATTTAAGGTGTTTTAGGTTTTATTAAAAGAATAGCTTAAGAATTCAAAATCTCCCTCCAACTCTTATAAATCTTTTTTCTGCATATTTTATCTATCCTATTGTTTAGTATGGCTAGGCTATGCAGGATTTCTCAGGCTGTAAACATCTATAAAAAAACTCAATAGTGTTAATGTAAATATTTTAGCTTTGTAAGATACTTTTAGAATAAACTGCTCTTCACATGGCTTCGCTTCAGCCGTTTGTTATCTAATTCTTTTGTCTTTATCTGATCATCTATTTTTATAAAATTACTCATAATATTTTCTTTCTTAAAAAATATCTTTTGGCTCTGTTGAGTGTTGATTCTCCCTCTATTCTTATTTTTAAAAGCCGCCCATAGATCCCAACCCAAAACACCCTCAATGATTCTTGTTTTGTTTGAAAATGAAAACCAGTCCTTTCTTGTCTTACTTAAATTTCAATCTTGTAAAATTATTTTATGAATGTTCATTTTTCACTATGCTTCATTATACATACATTGGACTCATTGTTATTATCATTATTAAATAAATAATATAGTACATTATATATGGCAAGACAAATTGATGTGTTAAATGAAATTTTTATACTTAGATCGTCAAAATAGCATTTGAAGAAAAATCAATAAATTGTGGTGGACAAATATATTTAAATGATATGTACAACATTACTGAGATAACATCTCCTTCATATCCAAATATACCTCCAGCACACACCGAATGTATTTGGACGGTAGTAGCACCAGCTGGTGAACAAATATCTGCAACCATAGAAGACTTAGTTATGGATAGAGAGTAAGCAAAACTAATATTGATTTTACAAGATGTGTAAAATCCTTATTATAGAAATTATTGTAACTAATTAAAATTTAGTCCTTAAAATATATTTAAGATATACTTACAATCAAAATTCAAATGATTTGTTGTATATTTACATAATGGTTAATTGTGTACATTAAAGATAAATTTATTATTTTTGTAAACAATTTAAAGTACTTATTAGTTCTGCAATGGTTAAATTTTGTGTGTAACTTTAGGTGTGAAAAGGAATATCTTGAATTTAGAGATGGTGCTGCTCGATTTTCAAAATTGATAAACCATATTTGTGGAAGAAATCAAGTTCAAGATATTGAAACAACTGGGAACTTTTTATACATAAAGTTTTTCACGGATTTAAGTGTACCTAACAATGGTTTTAAATTGAATGTCACTATAGGTATTAATTTTTATAATATCTATTTTTAAATTTATTATATTAAGGTTATGCTCATTTTTATGAAGGACAGTAGTTAAACAATTGAAAAACAATACTTACACGGGGTTAATGTAAAATATCTTACTATTTACTATTTAATTATTTGAAGTTGAAAATTTATTTAGGGGAAATAACAGTGGTATCATTTCTGTATTTTTTAAACCATAGAATGAATAAACATATTTAATAATTTATTGTCTAATATTTTACCAAAGATTCAATTTATACTATAATACATTTTGTTAAAAATTCAAAATACTTAATATGATGATTTTAAATGAGTAAAATTAGATAAGGAATAAGGATACTATATTAGTGAATGTATGAGTATTGATTTGCCCTAGTGACTGAACTGGGACATTAATCGTTAAAATCCATAAAGTTATTTTATGACTTATAAGTTATAATGTCATAAACTTTCAATTGTATAAACAAAAAATTCAATACTGTTAATATATGTGTGTAATGTGTATACTATATAATATAAAATGTTTTAAATGTTATTGCGTTGATTTTAAATAGTTTAAAAGCACCATGATATTATGAAGATTGCAATAAAATATTTACAAACATTTTTTTACATTTAATTTTCTTATTTTAATGTTTTATATTAATTATAGTTTTAAGAAATGTGTTGTTTTTTATTATTCTAATTTGATAAAATATAAATTTTTATTTTTTTTATAGCAAAATGTGGTGGTACTCGACGAGCACCACGAGGCATAATATCGTCACCGAAGTATCCTGGTTCTTATGAATCGAACATGGATTGTGAATACCGAATTATCACTGACTATAGACTCCGTATTATATTAAATTTTAATGTAGTAAACCTGAATCGGCGGTTTCCCAGCCTAGGATTAGGCCCGGACATGCCACTCAACGAGACATATGATGATACGCTGACTATATACGACGTAGAACCATTCAACAATACTAGTACTTATTTCAGTCACCTATGTTTTTATCTTAGCACTGAGCAATACCAAGAATAAGAAAACTAAATGTTCTCACTTTCTTTTTTTCTATTCATTTTTATTTTTTTAATTAACTATTAATATGCGTGAAAGGTACATGAAAGTATATCACAGTATGCTAAAATCTCAAACTCACAATATTATTAGTTAACAACATTTCAAATTATAATTGTAATTTTTCATTTTTTTATATTAGATACAAATATTTATTCAAAAATTATCATTTGTAATATTTACCATCAGCCATTCTTTATTTATCTATTTACAAATCAGGCCATCCAGATTATCAAACAATAATATTTAAAGAATAACAGAATTAACTATAAATATTTAAACATTATTTACATAAAAGGATAGTGTGGTTTAGGAACAAATGATTATTGGTTAATATTAGTTAAGGACATTATTTTTATAATGTGTTTATTTTTTGTAAGGTTGAAATTATATAATGCCAAATTAAAGGGCTCCTGGATGTTATATAATACTATCATCTAAAAATTATATGATAATAATGATTTTTTTTTTCAGGGATATTGGTATTAACAATTTTTGGTTCTAATTTTCCATCAAACCCCATTAAATCATCTGGTCAAGAATTGGTGATTAAATTTAAATCCCACTTAAAAAATGGCCCTTTTTATTTGAAAAATTCTGATGCAAAGTTTTTATTGACTTATAATACTGAATATGATAGTAAGTTACTAAATTATATGAGTACCACAAATATTAAAACCCAGTCATTAGTGATGATATAAATTTTAATTTTACTAATTAACTGTTTTATAAAAAAATTATTTCAAGTACCTATTCATTTATATTTTAATAATCGTAATTTTAACTTGTTATATTATAATGTTTAATTTTTTATAGGTTGCAGTCAAAATTATGATGTTGAAAGTGGTGAAATAAGTAGCCCTCGATATTCCAGTTTAAATAAGAGACGGATATACTGTGCGTATACAATTACCGTACCAAGAGGACGTAGAATAACTGTTGAAATTATCAAAGGAAAATCGATTGCTCAAACCTGTGATAATTATTTATTACCAGAAAATGACCTTAAGGAAAAACTGATAGTAAGTATACTAAAATGACTAAAAATACTTTATTAGTATAACTAAAATGTTACTCGGATACCTAATAATCTTAGAAATATATTTGAATTAGATTAATTTATATTGTATTTTATGTGATTAAAGGTTTTCCAAGGCGGTAGTTCCTTAAATCCTCCATTATGTGTTGACCCTATTATCAATCCTTCATCAATGCACTATATTTATGAATCAACCTCGAATGAAATGGTACTTGATTATGTTTATATAAGTGGTAGTCAAAGTGGTTTCCAATTGAAATTCTCATCAAACAAACCTTCCAGTAAGTAATCATTTAAAGGATTTATTATGTATACATGCATTTTGGGATATCTATGTATGAGTATTCCAGTAATAAAATATTCCCATACAACAGTACTTTTGAAGAGAAAACATTTAAAATAAATCTAACTAATATTGATTTTTAAAATAAATTTAACTACCTATGTCTACTGTAATATATAATATGATTAGTATTATAATCTTTCTTAAAAGATTTTTTTAATAGATTTTATCTAATACCTGTTCTAATAAAAATTTAAAATTTCTTGTAAAATATATGGAATATAATATGAACAGCCTGGTGTTAATTGGTAGATTTTAAAAGTAAAAATCTATGTTATACGATTTAAATTAAAATAAAAACCATTTTTTTCATAGTTTGTGGAGGTATAATAGATGCTAGTATCAATGGTACAATTGAATTACCCATCAGAAATATAACCAACTTCCATTGTCAGTGGGACTTGACTAACTCAAATGGATCTATTGTAATAGAAACAGATTTTAAAATTAATGAATCAAACATGACCTGTGATGGTTATTCTCTCTTCATTGCTACTAACGGTAAATATATATTATATGTTATTTTTGTTACTATTTAGATATTTTACAAACAATATAACTTATTTAGAGGATGAAAGCATACTATTGAAAAAGTATTGTCCAGTTTCAAACAAGAATGATAAATTTTTTATTGTAAGTCCATTACCAATGGCAAGACTTATGGTAAGAGTTTAAAAAAGAAAATATTCGATTATCTGTTTGAAAACAATGTTTCGAATAATATGTAATGAACATAAATATATTTTAGCTATATTCAAATCGAAAACTTGTTAATTACACTGCAAGTATTAATTATTATATTAATATGTGTGGTGGAGTACTATATGGGCAGACAATTACTATTACTAGTCCTAATTATCCTAATAACTATAAGCAAAATACAAACTGTGCTTGGTCAGTAATACTTTCTGAAGGTGAAAATGTAAATGTAAGTATTAAAACAATGAAGAGATTTGCTTTACAAAATAATTAGCTTTATAGAATATTTTTAGTTATTTAATTATTTTTTTAAAAAAAAGAGTGGTAAAGTGAGTGTTGATCTGCTGTATAATAGGTCACTATAATGGATGTATTAAATTTGAATTCAATGATAGGTATTTTTGTATACAAAAAACGATTCTGAATAGAGATGACTTGTCAGCCTAGGATATAATTTCTAGTGGTTAGTGAAAAAGGTGATTTATGTTTTAATAGCCTAAATACATTAAAATTTAAGTTCTTTTATAATTATTGTAAGCCAAACTTATAGAAAATCTTGTATTAAATTTTCCACTTTTAGTTACTTATACAATAATTTTTATAAATTATACCTATAAAATAATGAATAAGCAAATAAATTTATGATTTTGACGAATTTTTGTCAATATTTTAACTTAAAATGCTAATAAAAAAAACTGTGCCCATATGTATTCTTATATTGTTTGAATCACTATAAGAATAACTTAAAAAGACACACATCATTGAAAAATTAATACATTCATCACTTCGTTTAGAATCTAAAAATGATGAATAATTATTAATAGCATAGGCCTATGACATATTTTAATTATTTTTAGAAGCTTATATATCAGAGTTTAATTCTAAAATTAATATTATATTTTCTCAGTTACTCGAAAAATATTGATTAATTTAGTATATTTTTAAACGCTGTTATTTGAATAATGAAAATATTATTTTTTAAATTTAATAGAAAAAATTATTTTTTTTTTATTATTACTTTATTTTCTTGTTTGATCGTCGTAAAAACTATAACAGTGAGGAAAAATAAATTGTTTCCGACCAAAAACATGTATATAATGTTAAAAACATTTATTAATTTTTTAAAATATAATAATAAAATAATAATAATAATAATATAATAAAATAAATATTGAATATTATACAAAACAAATATTATTAAAAATTGCTCAAATTGTTTTTATATTTTCATTGTTAAAAATATAAGATTAATAAACATTTTTGTTAACATGTATTTATTAAATATTTAAATGACGTTTTATAATATATTTTTAGATACGTTTTAATGATATTGATCTTGATTCATCTTGTGATAATAATTATGTGATAATACATGATGGATCTAGTCCTGAAAGTCCTGTGTTGGGTAAATATTGTGGTAATATTTTGCCGGAGAATTTAGTTGCAACTTCCAATGAAATATGGATAGAATTTTCATCTGAGAGTGGAAAGAATAACAGAAAAGGGTTCAATTTAACTTTGGAATCATCACAAAATGGATGTGGCAATGTTTATATTAATGAAAAAGGTAAAATATCTACCAAAAATTATCCTAACTTATATCCGAATAACGAAGAATGTGAGTGGACAATAGCAGTATTACCAGGAAACAAAATCAGCTTGCAATTTGTTGAACGTTTTAGTCTGGAACAAAGTGTTAACTGTACTAAAGACTATGTGCAGGTAAGACACTTAAATTTATTTTGTCAATAGTACCTAAATGTAGTTTGAAGTAAAACATATTTATGTAACCGATGGAAAAAATATATTTGAACTTTTGAAAAGTTAAATTTGTTTTTAATTTTATTTTTATAAAATAGATTTTCGACTTTATTGATGACAACTGGGAGCCACTAGGAAATCGATTGTGTGGTCGTCAAATTCCATCTACATTCACTTCAACGGGGACCAAATTAAAAGTTCGTTTAAGAACTGATAATGATATTCAAGGTGATGGTTTTAAAGTAAGTAGTTATTTTAATTTTAAGATAACTTTTTTTTAATGTATATATCATAATTTAGGCCAATTGGACGAGTATTTGTGGTGGTATTTTTACCAAAAAATCTGGAAAAATAGTTTCACCGAACTATCCTGCACGATATCCAAACAATTTAAAATGCAACTATACAATATTAGCACCCGGAGAGAGTATAGAACTGACTTTTAAATCATTCGAGCTCGAAGGTAGGCATCTAAACATCAAAATATTGAATACCTAAATTTTTCTTAGAAAATTAATCTCTTATTAATTCACTAATTTTAATTTAAAAACTAAAAACCTATATTAAAAGGACGCTTTACCTGATGTGCTGTCTTTGTCTTACAAACGTACGACATAATAAAAACTGTTTCATGGGAAAAGACTACTCAGTCTGTAGTCAAAGTTAAGCAAACAAATGTTTACAATAAAAAGAGAAGATTTCGGACTGTGCAACGTCGTTTTAATTTTATGATATTAGATCTACAAAAAAAAAAATAATAATTTAAGTTTGAAAACACAAAAATAATAGATTTTAAAACGATAAGAACTTTTTTTGTACCTAGTTCTAATATCGAAAAAAATAAAAACTATGTTGCACAGTTTTGGATCTTCTCTTTCTAGTTTGAAAATTTAGTTATTTAACATAGAATATAGTTCGAGTGGTCCTCGCCCGAGAGAAACAGATTTTACTATGTTGTACGTCTGTAAAAAGAAGAAAACGGATGTGGGCATAGGTCCTCTAAAGCAACGCCTGGTTTATGTTTAAATAATTTACTTGCCACGTTAATTTAAAAATCATGAACATTGTTGTTTATGTTTCTAGTATTAAATTTTTAATTTTAATTTTATTATTTATAATCATAATAATTAACAATATTGAAACATCAAATACAATTGTATGATTATTAATATCTTTTAAGCTGTGTTTGTGTTAGTGGTTGTAAGTATACATTTTAAATTACATTTAAAAATATAAAAAAATAAATTATTATTTTAAAGAAACTATTCAGTACTTCCAAATTATTTTAAAAACTTTTAATTATTTTATTTTATGTCAGATTCGGTGGTTTATATTACGATTGAAAATTCTGATTTAGTATTAAAATATCCTATATTTCAAAAAACCTATATTTGTACATAATATAAAATTATAAAGCATTGGTGCCATATAACAAAATTTTTAATTATCATTTTAGATTTTAATTATAAATTATAATACTCAAGTACATCTTTAAATTTAATCATTTTTTGGAAATAATATTTTTTTCTTTAATATAAAAATTTAAATTTAAAAAAAATCATCTAATTTAATGATTGCATGTATAAATTATATTATGGTGACCTACTAGTAATCGTTTGAATCAGCACATTTTAATCGAGCAACTATGTTGTTTAAAAAACGTTAGTACCTATATGTAAGAAAAATAACACTATACGTAGTGCAAATAGATGAATAAATGAATATTACAGAGGTACATGGAATAAGTTTCATATATTTCAGTTTACGTTTTTATATTAATTTTAATGTTAAAAAGACATTTATGAATGATTAATTTTTTTTTCAATCTAGGTAAATGTCGTTATGACAATTTAACAATATATGACATGGTAGGTATATTTGATGATCAAACAAAACATACTATTGGAACCTATTGCGGAGATACTGCACCAAAAACATTTACGTTTTTACATAGTGTGATGTTGATATTTATGACTGACTACTCTGTAGGAAAAAAAGGATTCGAAGTACATTATGAAATGCAAGGTAAATGTACTAACTATAATTATGGACACTTATTTATTTTAAAAAATCATGGTTGAATTAAATGTATATAATTATTTAAAAATAGTGAAGTACCCAATTGGATTTAAAATATAGTAATGTTTATTTTGGTTCCACATTTTTTAATCTGTTAAATGATAATTATTCTTGGATGTATCATGATTCGGTGATATTAAATATTCAGTTAAAAATAAAATAATAATCAATTGTATAACAATTTCATTAGGTACATATACAAATGCAACTAGGTATTTGGTAGTTATCCATTACCATTATCGTTGTGCGTTGTACTTAAGACATTAGCCTTAATACAATTATACGATAACTTTTTATAATGAATACATCATACAGATTTTTGTTTTGTAGTTATATTCGTCATGGATCTTAAGAAAACTTTAATTTATCTATTAAATGTAATAATAAAATGTATTAAAATGCTTTTGATAAATGTAATAAATAGCATAATTTGATAAATAAAAATAAATAGTACATTATACACAAGTGTTGTATAGCGGCAAATAGATAAAAACCGAAAGAATAACTAGTTTTTGATATAAATATCTGTCACAATAATAATTATTTATATCTGATAAATCGTTGTTAACAATGTAATTAGATTCGTATTTTATATATATTATCGTATAAAAGCTTTAACTTTTTTAATGTTTTTGACGGATATAAATGTTAAGTATTTGTAAATTTTACTTTTTTTAACTAGGCATTTTTTAGCCAAGCATTTTTGATTTTTACGTGATTCATAGATATTACGGTTGTTTAGATTTATATTTTTTCTATTATACGATTCGTACTTTTTTACGAAATTATTTATTTATGGCTTTTTATATAATAATCAATAATTACAAATTACATATTATTGTTTTTTTTTGTTTTTTAATCTTTTAATATTCTTTTCAAATCGATAATATAAATTAATATAAGTAGTTAAATAATATGAAACTTATAAAAACATTTGATTTTTAAAATGTTTTATTTATTTATTATTTATATTTATATAAACAATTACTTAACGAACATTTTTATTTATTCAAATTTTAATATTGTATGTATTTATAGGATGTGGAAATGAAATCACTACCCCGGGGTTAATTAAATCCCCAATGAGTTTTGATAATTCATTTGGTATGAGTTATGGATACCCACCTAATATGAATTGCACATGGATTATACGAGCTCCACCAGAACAAGTTGTACAGCTTGTGTATGTTTAAATCTATAATTGATTCTTTTTTTACTAATGAAAAAAAATATAGAAAGAGTGTTTTACAGTTTTACTAAATTTCGCCTAGAAGTAAATTATGATGAAGAAGCTTCTGAAGATGATAGATGCCCAAATGACTATGTTACTGTTTTTGACGAGTCTGATAAAAAAACTAACAATTCTCAAGGTCTGGGGAAATTTTGTGGAGTTTTAGACGATAGATTACCAGAAATTAAGTCTAAAACAAATATTATGTATGTTAATTTTGTTACTGATCTTTCATTAAACGATGAAGGGTTTGTTGCCGAAATTTCATTTACTTATGGTAAATATTAAACGTTGTATATATTTTTTATTTTTTATTGAAACTGAAATTATTTATATATTATGATACTTACTTAAAAAAAAAATTAGATTTATTTTATTTTAAACTAAATGCTATACTAACGTTTATTTTTTTTCTAAAATTTTAATATGTAATAATTATTATTATAATAACTGGTGATACATTTTAAATTTTAAGATATTTTTTTTTAATTCACTGTGATAGTAGGTACTAAATAATAATTTATATTGTGGCTCGGCGCGGTGCAGTGGCTGAAATTAATCACTCATGTGGTTAAGAGTAAGCAACGGCCGCTGCCACTAGTACTCGGATGGATGACCACCTGGGTACGTAGTGCGCAAAAACCTTGCCACACATACACGTGTTCCTAAACCGACCGTACCAACCGTAAAAACACAACCTGCCGGGCTTAAGTTCAAAAAAAAAAAAAAAAATAATTTATATTAATCAATAATCATTATAATTTTTTTGTATTAATCTTCATTAAAATCATTTTAAAAACACAATATTTTCCATAGTTTAAATATTATTTATAC
Organism: Aphis gossypii; assembly: GCF_020184175.1. Classification (NCBI taxonomy): domain Eukaryota; kingdom Metazoa; phylum Arthropoda; class Insecta; order Hemiptera; family Aphididae; genus Aphis; species Aphis gossypii. Next base: position 78,862,352 of record NC_065530.1, read on the forward strand.
TTATAAAATAAATTTTATAACTTTTAAATGTTATTTTTAGTATAATTAGTATACAAATTTAAATTCATAGAGACAATTGTGAAAGTAAAACACTGATTATTGTTTGATCTTAATAAGCTTTAAAAATAAAATTATTTTAAAATGCATTTTATTTTATTTATTCTTTAGGTGAATCTAAAGGCTGTGGAGGCACTATCAGGTTGAATCAATCAAATTTAACATCTGGATATACACTAAAAGTACCAAAAATGTCAGTAAAAACTTATTTGGATTGTGGATGGTTAATATTAGTAGAGCCATCATACGTCGTACAGTTTCAAGTGATCACTTACACTGAAACTCCAAAATGCTCTTTAAACACAACAGACTGTAGATGTAGTTCTATTCAGGTAAGGAATCATTATTTATGTTTTGTCTTAGGGCTCGGCGTTCGTGAAACTCACTGTAAGTGAGTACTCTAGGTCAAGAATATATCTTCAATGTGGAAAAGTCAAGAATATCTATACTGTAAAGTTGTTTGAGGGCGAAAATTGTGTTTTGTAACGTTGGTGCGCTGTTTGTGATATTAGTACCATTAATTTGACGGACTTATGTATTTTTCAACTCTTTTTTAAAGTCAAGTTTGAGTGTTTAGTCATCAGTCGTTATCTGTGTATTTAAATCAGCATGCAAGTTTTCCATTAAGCTGGTGATACAACGCGTTATTATGGACGATGATCTGATTTTTTTTTATGGAACTATTATTAAGCTCAAAGTAAAACTTTCATGTCTAAATATCAGTCATCACATTCATAAGACGATACCTAACTGGGATAAAAATTGGAACAATTAAAATATAACGTTTAAATTATTTATAGTTATAATTAGAAAATATTTATTTATTTTTCGAAAGTTATTTAAAATAAATGAAATTTATTTATTATTAAACAAGTTACTTATTCTATACTTAGTCGTATTATAAAATTATTTAAATTGTAGGTATTTTATGTTTTAATTTTAATATTATTACTTTAATTTAAATGTTTTTAATTTTAGTTTTTTGATGGTGCCGGACGCATGGCGTTAAAAATCCGCCAATATTGCCCAGGAAAAGTGGATTATGCTCCATTATTATCATCTGGAAGCGAAGCTTTTATTAAATACTTATATATAGATACGGACGTAGATGTAAATTTTGAGATAAAGATATCATCAGTGACATGTAATTTGTTTGATTCTTAAATAATAAAATATGATTATTAAAATATATTTATGTTTATTTTTAAACAGCGGTTTGTGGTCCAACAGCACTGACGGTAACTAATAAAACACAAATTTTAACATCTCCAAATTATCCATTAACCCATGGAAATAATTTAATGTGTACTTGGTTTTTACAATCGGAACTTCCTAATTCAGTTATTTTGTTACGATTCACTGATTTGGATTTGGGAGATACGAAAGAATGTGTGCTTAATTATTTGGAAGTACACTACGCACAAGTAAGCATAAAAACTTTAAAATACTGTATAGAAAGATTGTAAAGCATTTTGAACAAATTGTTATTATTTATTTGAAAAATTTACGTATTATGCTTGTGAAGTTATGAATATACTATAGTCATACAGAATATCACTGGAAGACTTATTTTTAAAGAGTCGAGAGTAATGAAAATAGTATTGTAAATGTACGATTCATTATTAGTTACTTGTTAAAACATCTTTAAAATAAATATATATTTTATTAGTTGCTTTATATCTTAAAAATTGGACACTAATGGTTTTGGAAATTATTTATGGGTTGCTGTGAAAAGACAGAAAAAACTCATATTATTCTATCTGCTGCTTATCACGTTTTAATACTTAACACATTATAGAACTAAAAAATTCATTATAATTCATCATAATAATTTTTTTAAATTATAAGCGTTAAATTTTTTTTAATACTTATCTTAATTGTATTATTTAAATGCATCATAAAAATATAACCATAAATATTCACTTTTCTATGGTCGATAATTATGCATCTATACTTAAATTAGTTTCGTACAAAACTATTAGTTTTAATTTTCTGATTTTGGATTTTATAAAAGATCAACACCGTCAATCTTTTTTTGGCACTTAATGTTATATAATAAAATATGAAATTTATATTGAATAAATCGTACATAATAAAGACTAATGTAAGATTATTGGCGATCATTTTATATTTATATCTTAAATTTAAATATTATTTAATTAAACTTATATTTTAACCATTAATTAATTATAATTATGTTAATGTAGTATTGGTATATTAATATTCAATATAACAAATATTTTAATATTTATATAGTTGGCGGATACTTTATATTCCAATAGTATACGAATGTGTCACGCGGATCATGCATTTGATTTTACGGATAGAATTTTGAACACTGTTAAATTGAAGTTACATACAGACGATCATAAAATATCAAAAGGTTTCAGACTAGAGTACAAAAGTACAAGTATGTTGTATAAACAAAACTAAATACTAAATGTTTATTCTTTAAAATATTTAATAAGATTACTGATTATAGATAGTTAATTTGTCTGATTTCATGTCACTATAATAGCTTTAATATTAATTGGTAATTGTTATTAACATTCAAATATGCCTGTATAGGTTGCCAAAAAACATATGACAAACACAATGGGCGTATACTTTTTAGTTATACTGATCCGGTTATGGAAGAGGAGTGTGTATTCACGATAAATGTAGTAAATCCAAATTTAACTATTTCTCTGTACATTTCATCGTTTCGTTTTTCGGGTCCAGCTGTATCTAATTACCTTAAAGTAATGAAGTGTTAACAATACAATTTATCATGATAATAATTTATCGCAAATTGTATTTCAGGTATACGATGGATCAAACGTTTCAATGCCATTGATAACCACATTAAACGATGTACGTATGATTCCTCCTCCTATATTTTCAACTGGTCCATCGTTAACGATGGCGTATAAAACGTACCCGAAACCAGGATCATTGGACATGAGTTATACTTCTACAGACAAAGGTAAGATCCTGCAAGTCGATAATAATATTATATCTACATGTATAATTTACTGGTGTGTTGTATCTACGTATAGGTAGAGGCTGCGGCGGTAGTATGTTTAATGTCAAAGGTACGGTGACAAGCCCAATGTACCCTAATTTATACAGAGTGAGCTCCATGTGTAGGTGGGATATTGCAGTACCAAAACCAAATTCGGTCAAGATTACATTTCAAGGTATGTATAATATAAATACTATTTATTATTTAAATCTTCGTGTGTAAACATGATAGTCATAAACGCATAACTCATAAATGTAAATTTGGTATACCTCTTACCTACTAAACAAAAATAATATTTTTAATTTATTGAAGTTCAAAAACCAATTTCATTTTTTTTTTTTAATTTGCCTGATTAGTTTTTTATGGTAATTTGTTCTTAAAATTTAGTATTTAACCTCGGAAAGAGAATGACATGCGACACCGATTACTTAGAAATGTACAACGTCGATCAGACAACTGGAGTGTCGTCGTTTGTTGCTAAATACTGTGGTGGAGTGAGTAATTTAATACAGCTATTGATATGATTACCATTAATATGGTTTGACCCATACCATTAATATGTAATTTTATAAATTACGGTTATTTTGATGATTTTATTCGTTTCTTTAGGATACTCCAGCGGAACACATCAGTCAAACAGGAGCAGTTTTCATTCGTTACGTGACAACCATACACAACACAGGCACCGGTTGGGTATTGCATTTTGAGTTAAATCATAATATGCTATAAAATAAGTTAAATACATATAAAATATTATATTAGACTCAGAAAAAACTTGAATGATAATAAAGTATTACTATTTTGAAAGTATTATTCGTGTTTTATTTGTATGATTAAATTATTTAAAAGGTATAATATGCAGCTTTAGTACGTAATATCATATGAAACATGGATAATATGGCATTTTGAAAATTGGAGTTGTTAATTAAGATCTTTATTATTATTGCAATTATTTGACTCTTAATTGTTCTTTCTTCACATCCATCAAATTAATTCTAACTTTTAACACCACAAAAATATGATACCGCTGTGGACCTACTTTTTATATGTCGTTAAAAATGTTTTAAATTATTTTGTTAAACTTAAAAATGTTCAATTATTGAATTAGTTGAATGCACATATAAAATGATTTGTTTTTAAATTCTAATGAGTAATTAATAATGTATTGATTTTAAAACGATGCGTATTTTTATTTATTTTTTTATTATATTTTTTTTTTGTGTATTATGAGAAATTTTTGGTAAAAATTGTATCTATATTCCGTTTCAAAAGATATTATAACAGCGGCTGATCAGTTTTTGTTAGGCGCCGCGCATCTGTTATATGGCGGCTGTGGATTTTGCCACAAAGTGGGGAAAAATTTTGTATAATATTTTCCCTCCGCACTGTAAAAATTAAATATGTAATAATTATGGTAATTATTAGGACGTAATATCAAAAAAAAAAAAAAAATCAGGGTGGATGTAATTATGATATTTAAATTATTACGTCACACACCTTCATAATTTAATATCATCATAATATTGCTTACTATTTCTTACTTAACAAATAACTGTATCTATAAACAATACTGTAATAATTAAATTTATTTATTACATTTGTGTTCATACCTGCTCTATAATTAAATTACATTTCAATATCTAACTATTAACATATATTAATACCTAATAAATATCTGTACCAATGGACTTTAATATTATATAAGATCGCACAAATCTATTAATAACAATACATATAATATATATATACATTTATTAATTACTTTATATCATAAAATATGCTTTTATGACACAAATGTAGTGTACAAAATAAATAATTATAACTTATAACAGAACAACAAGTCAAAAGGTTAATAAAATAAATAGAATAATCTCCATTTTGACATTATAGTCAGTCTGCTTTTAGCTACTAGCTTATCCATTACAGCAAACATTTTCTAATTCTTCAATCAGAGTTTATTAACTCATAAGTAAAATTGATGAAATAGTTTTTATATAATATAAGTATAGTAAGTTAATTAAATAGTTTCTTTTTATAAAGATCCCAGGTTTGTTCATGGGAGACCAATATACATGACCGGCGAGAACTTATTAGTGGGCCTCGGAGCTGATCAATTCCAGGTAATTTAAGTAAAATACCTAGGTCTAGTGTTCGAAAAAAGACTCACTTGAGGCCTACACCTTAAAAACAAACGGAACCAACTGAACCGATACGTGGTCTTAGAATATGCAGTTCTGAGACCACTTCTGAAATAAAAATAAACACCTCTAACCGTCTATTATTATACAAAAGCTTACTCCAAACTATATAGTCCTACGGGATCACCCTCTGGAGTACGGACAAAGTAGCTACTACCAGAACTATCCGGGCGCCCGGGAATTGGGCCACAATTAACCATTTTTTCCAAAGGTATACGGTAATTGGGCCACTAAAATTTTATATTTATTACAGGTAGGCCTGGTAATTGGGCCACTAAAATTTTATATTTATAATAGGCAGATCCGGTGATTGGGCCACTGTTACATTTTAAATTGTAATAAAATAATATAATATATAATATATCTTTTTATATAAATTGATACAATTCCTAATACTGCAGCGCATACGAAACTTTACTTGAAGCGACTGAGTATGCCTTATCAAAAGGTAATAAATTATCCAATATCTTATGATATAGAATTATCAATTGTCATCAAATGAAATGGATAAAAATAGTCATACGCGTAGTGTGCAAAGATTATGAAACCTAACTCAAACTACAAATTCCATCGAGTCTTTTCATTCACATTTCAAAAATAATTTCTATATGTCACATCAAAATATACATAATTTTTTAAATGTTTTATTTCAACTTCAATCAGAAGTGTATATTAAGATTAGAAGTATAGGAACAATAAAAACAAGAAAACGAACTTTAGTTCGACAAAATTTTATTCTTATTGGAATTAAAAAATATGAAGAAGGGGAAAAAACCCAATTTGAATATTTACAATCTGTATCATGTTATTTAAAAAAAAAAAATTATATTTTTAATATTTTTAAATATTATATTAGAAAAAAATTACTTCATATTATTTATTATTTGACTGACTTTATGGATCTAAATGTTTTGTATTATATTTGTATGTACCTATTAGAAAATGCTTTTTTCATATTATTTATTTTTTGGATAACTTTATGATCCTTATATTATATTTTTAAAATGAGTATTGGCGTTCTTTATAAAATTTATTTCATATTTGACTAATTTTATTCACCTTGTTATATATTAGATTAATTAAATGTGTGTGAAAGTATTTTTAAAAAAATATTAATTATTTAACGAATTGTATTTTTATATGTTAAAAAAATAATAATTAGTTAATAAACATTAGATTATATTCGTATTAATAGTATATTTGTGTGCTATACTTTTATGGCCCAATCTCCGGATACACTTTAAAAATATAGATTTAATTTGTGGCCCGATCTCCGGGTAGAAAAATGTTAACAAATATTTTATACAAAATAGGTAGTTAAAATGTGGCCCAATTCCCAGGCTCCCAACTATCCAAGCTTTCCAAGCCATTTGCCTAAGTATGATTGTCAACGCCCCTGGGTAGTTATCAATATTAGCCTTAACAATAAGCAAAAAATTGATTCATTTAAACAAACAGCTGCCACATTCTACACTCGCCTCCACTTCAGAACGGTTGACTATCTAAACAGCTTCATCGCTTAACTTCACTTCAACCATCTTCCAGGAAACCCACCAAGGCGCCTCAATGCAACTGGCCTAAAAACCTACTCAATCTCTGACACATACCTTTTAAGTTAAATAATTAAGCTCAGGTGAAATAAGCTTATATTGTGAAGTGCTTTCAATGTCTTTCACCATTCTTTTTTTATTGTAAAGCTATACATTTCACTTATTGTGCCCCTCCTCCCCAATACATATTGTAAAAAAATGTTTTTCAATAAATGACTTAAAAAATATATATATATATATATATATATGGAAGGTTTATGCATGATAACAACTTTCTTATATAAATACTGTAAATTGTACTACTAACAGTATAAGTATAACTGGATAAGACGTCTAATGTCCAACGGTATACCAACGGTCTACAACAGGAAATTGGGCCGTCGATACATCTTACTTGATTATGTTATCAAAAAATTTTTATGAAGAATTTTTTACTTAAGACCTTATTTTATTATTATTTTAATTTTTTTTAATTATAGATAGGTACAACAAGTATATTATAAACTAAGAAGAATACCAAAACTTTAAATAATAATAATTAAGTATTACAAATTTATAACAGGTAAGACTTGGAATTATTTAAGTATAATTTTTTGATAGTTAATAAATGAAAATAATCAAAATGTTAGATAGTACCTTGTGCATAAAACAAAACAAATACAATTATGTATAGTTTTGTATATTTTTTAGTGCATATTTCTGAGGTTTTTAGAGCATTTCAATCCGGGCCCTAGTCATTATAACAACGGCATAATAATCGATAAAAATTAGTGTATACACTATAAATGTTTTGCAAGGACCTTCAATCTAAGGTCATTACATCAAATATGTCATTTCAATCGGTATCATTATAAATGGTTTATACTTCTATTATTAATTCTGTACCGATGATAATAGTGGTAAATTTATTATTAACTTATATTAACCTATTATAAATAAAATATGTTATAAGTATTATTAAAATTGTTTCTATATTATTAATAAAACATTTAAAATCATAAATATAATATAAATAAGTGATTAGTTGAGAATTGTGGCATTTGTATACTTCTATGTAATAAATGACAACTTATATAAACTTTTGTTATGTACCCATGACATATAGCAAACATTTATTCAATTTAAATTATAAGGTAAATGTAATACTAATTCAAAGTGATCCTAAATATTAATAACATTTTCTGAAACCTATTTTTTTTTAATTTTCTGCCTTAATTATTATTTCGATTGACAAGTTAATGTCAATTTTTAATTCAAAACCATATGTTAAAAATAATCTTTTAATTAAGTATTAAAGGTATACTGCAGAATATCATAGTTTATGCCAATGTGTCATATTTATCAAGATTGAGTACAGATGTAAACTTATAATTATCAATTTGGGGGGTGTATAAAAATAATCGAATAACTTCATCATATATTTTATCAGGATACTGAGTATATTTGTCAGTATATTGAAATGTGCTTAGTTCTAACTAATACCTGTATTAACACATATTGTATTTTATATTTTGTAGCCTTGCAGTTTGGTTTACTTTAAGTATTGAAAGAAATAGTTATGTTACTAAATTTTTAACTAGTTTGGTATACATAACATATATTTTACTCAATTCGATTTTATTATATTTTATATTCCATAAAGATGTGGAAAACCATTTGGTCACTTTTTATTTTACTTTTTATGTTAATCACTTCAATAATTGGACTGTATAGTAATCAGTAAGTAATAGTATGTTCATATTTAACATATCATAAACATCGTCGAATAAGAATCAAAAGGGGACTACACACTCGCATTTGTTGTTTTTACATTTTTTTTTATTTTTATACTTAGCATTTCAAATAGATTTTTTAGTTTAAAAAAATTAAAATTAAACGAATTACTATGAAACTTGTGAGTAAAAATTATATATATGTTCGTAAATAAGTTTTTTATTATTAATTTAATTTTTTATCGAGTTTTACGTACATAAAATAGTTAAGTTCAAAATTATCTATAACTTGTTTAAAACAGAATTATCATAAAAAAAAAAACATACAAAATAACATAGATAAAGTTTTTACTTTTAAGGTTTGTAGTAAGTAGAACAAAACTAAATGTGCACTGCTGAGCGTAGATTTCCTATGTTACGCACTTATAAATTATAAGACGGAGATAAAAAATGAGGGTGTATACTGTATAATCTTAACTATTTTTTCACTCGACAAGTTAAGTTAATATAGAAATTGTAAATTAAATTTAAAGTTAAAAATTCTATTTTTAGTTTGTAAAAGTTAGTTAACTGAGTTAAAAATCATTTACTTTTTTTGTATATAAAATTTTGAATTATGCTTTTTTAAAACTTAACAAATAGTAGGTATAGTAATATAATATAAATTTTAAAATTTTAAATTTATTTTTCAAAATCAATTGCTGCACGTGTTTCTATACTGTAATCAACAATGAAATCCAACAAAATAACTAAATAATTTCATTTTTACTTTTATAGTCTATAAATTTTTTCAAAGTGATGGCTAAACTTGTTTAATTTGCTCTTAAATTGTAATAACAAAATTCATTATTAGATTAAAATGAATTATACTAATAATTTTAAATATTTATCAATTAATAGAAAGAATAAAATATTTAGTTGAATCATCATTTTATATAATTATATTAGTAGAGAGTAGTAAATCATATCAGTATTAAGAGTAAAATAATTGATTATTATAATCTTTTTTGCTTTCAAATTTCAAATATCAGTAAAAGCAAAAACCTACATTATGAATTATGATATTTACTCAATATTTTTAAGTAACAATTCATAATGAACAATATTTATTGCTTATCTATAGGCGAATAAATGATTTTTTTAATACATATTTATTTTATTATCAGAAAAATGTAATAATAATTACTTACTATTACTATTGAACATTTAATGTGTATGCGATACTGGGTAAATAAGTTATATTTTTCTTTTTCTTTTCAAAAGTGATTAGCCCTATGATAACTGTTTTGTTTAATAATATTCATTATACATGCATATTATAATATTCTTTTCTTTGAATATTCAATTATACTAGTATTAAAGATCATTATTTATTAACTATTAATTATAATTAAAAACATACATTCTAATATGGATAAAGTTTTTACTTTTAAGTTTTGTAGTAAGTGGATAATAAAAATGATTATTTATTAATTATAATTATACAGTTACAGTATACATTTTTAACTAATGTAGTAAAATAAAATTATTATGGTTTAATTAATATTTCATTTTTACTATTAACTGATTAATGTTTAATATTGCCTATATCTGTGTATTTATAATAAATTTGGTTGCTATAAAAATTAAAAAGTTAGTACTTGTTTGTACTTTATTGTACTTATACGTACTGTAAATGGATCTTCACAAGATTCCGTTAATATTATTTTTAATTAAATTCAGAATACTAATAACTTAGTTCTATTAAATTATGTTGAAATGTCAAAGAAACGATTTAGTTAATCTTTAAGTACTTTGAGATGGTTTGATTCAAGGCACTTTAATTTTCACAAATCATTCAAATGTTTAGTTAATTAAATATGGTTGGTGAATACAAAAATTAAACTAATTTGAATTAAAAAATGCAATTGAGCTTTTCATGTGTACGTATTAGATAACTAAAATGGTATGAGCGTTTTAATCATTTAGACCATGCTTACGATCTGACAATGGCCATCTACGTGTTGAAAGCGCTACTAGCCGTAATATTTCTTTGAGTACAAAAGGACAAGGATTTATAAACGTGAATAATGAAAACTTATTTCAAATTATTGAACTGGTAATTAAATAATTAAATATTTATGTAACAAATAAATTATATTTGTCAATATTTACATGGATAATATATAGGCTAAAGAAGCTTGGGAAGTAATTGAAGCATTTCGATCAAGCGATTTGCCTGAATTTGTGGATACGTTAAAAAATGTTGTACCAATGATAGATGGTCCGAGAGGTTTATCTAGTCGGATCACCGCTCTGGAAATGCAAATTTTGAACGCGTCAACAACGAAATTACCTAATAAGGGCGTAAGATGATTTTATTTTAGTTAGTTTTATATTTACTTGGTAAAGGGACTATTAAAATTGTTTCACAGAATAATATTCTTTGATTTTTTTAAGAATATATTTTTTTAAGAAAATAATAGTTTTTTTTAATCATAAGTACTTTGAAGCAAATCAAGCAAATCAATACTTTTCAGAAGTAATATTATTAGAATTTTGTTGAGGGTCGAATTTATAAATTAAATAAATTAAATAATATGAAATACCAAGTTTATCTTAATTAGTTAGTAAAAAAATGTTTTTGTCATTAAATTTTATAAGTCCTTGTTCCCCTACATAACCAAGAGTTCTTAGATACAACACTGATTTTACTTAATCATTTAAAACAACTATATACGGTGTTTTTGTGTTGCTATAGAAAGGCGGAATGACGTTAAACCGCGCAGACAAATTAGAAGTTAGAGTGAGTAAATCAAGTTAACTCGTACATAAATAAAATTTTAGTACATTATTGTTATACTTATATAGTTAAATAATTTGGAAAAAAAAATCACCAATCTCGTTAGTCTTTTGTCGATTAGCGAATGCTTGAGTAATCCTTGCCAGAATGGTGGGACGTGTTTGGATCTTTATAATGGATTTCAATGTAACTGTCCAAAAAATTGGCAGGTAAGTGTTAAATATTTATTAATCAGTAGTTACATAAATTGTATTAGCTTGAAAATCACTCACTTATAAACAATAGATAGATGGATACCGTATTTAATAGTTACCTATTGTATTATAGTAAAAATCAGAAAAATAATTTCTAAATAAACTTCAAAATATATGGACTAATGGCTTAGAAATTATTTTTATTTGTTGGTCATAGTTTTAAAAATTTGATGTACATATTTAATTCTCATATAATTGTAACATTCATAAATTTGATTTCGAATAATTTTTTATACTTTGAAAAACGATCCCGAATAATAGGTACTTAATTTATTACAAAGGGTAGATTGTGTGAATTGGACGTAGACGAATGTGTACGATTCATGTACACGGATTTAGGGTGTCAAAACGGTGCGGAATGCAAGAACACGCCGGGTAGTTACGAATGCGTGTGCACGACGAACTGGTTCGGTTTGCACTGTACGAAAAGGAAGAACGATTGCAATGGGGCATTGTCGTCGGAACTCTGCGGCAACGGAGTGTGTATTAATCAACTGTCGACGGTTGGTTACACGTGCATTTGTAACCAGGTCAGTGAAATTTAGACGGTTAACTGCTCGAAATCGTGTTCATACTATCGTAATTTTGTATTTTATTAAAAGGGTTGGACTACGGACGGAGGACCAAATCCGGCCTGTACGAAAGACGTGGACGAATGCAAAGAAAACAAACACACGTGCTCGGCAAATCCACCGGTCGAGTGCAGGAATACTAGAGGGTCGTTTACTTGCGGAAACTGTCCCTTAGGTGATTAAACTTCAATATACCTAATTTAATACACGATATGAATATTACAGATTTAACGTATTACAATTTACTTAGGTTACGAGGGGGACGGTTTTGTGTGTACTGATGTTAACGAGTGTTTGATTAACAACGGTGGATGCAGTATGAATCCTAGAGTTCAGTGCATGAACACGAGAGTACGTCCATTTATAAACAATTTTGTTAAATCTACTTGTTAATAATTCGTTAATATAATATAAATTAAAACAACAATAATTATTTACAACTATTGTTAAAGATAATAGCATGCTAATCCAAGATAATTTTTTATATGTATTTTTTTATTTAACTTATTCTTCGGTTTAAAAACTCATCTAGGGTTCATTTAAATGTGAATCGTGTCCACCTGGCTATAGCGGTGATGGGATTAACTGTGTTTATAAATCTGGAGGAGCTTGTGCGATAAACAACGGAGGATGTCATTCAAATGCTGAGTGCACTGGTAAACACGATAAAAAAATTACATTTAAGTTAGGTACATATAAATATTTTTCCTTGTTTATAGTTTATGCTGAAACAACAATTCAGTGTACATGTCGGCAAGGGTATATTGGTAATGGAATCGGAATGAACGGATGCATTAAAAACAACACAACTGTAATAGAATCTTGTACGAATAATCCCTGTGGTTCTCATGGCGAATGCTTTATGAATTCAAATAACACTTTTTCGTGTCATTGTGACAGGGGTTATACAGGTGACAAATAATTGACAAAAAAAAAATAAAAAAAATTAGTATAAGTACGAGACTAATGATAATGATTTTGTGACAAATTTAATTCATTTTAGGACGAAGATGTAACATTCGCGAAGAAAATCCGTGCTTAGTAAATCCGTGCCATAATGGCCAATGTGTCCCTGAAATAGAACCCGGTGAATTTACTTGTACTTGTACTACAGGGTTTTTTGGACAGTATTGTGAATCATTTTTAGATAGTAAGTGTACCTATATAAATAATACATATTGTATTGAAACATACATATTATGTTCAAACATTTTTTTTAATTTAGATATATTTTTAAGGTTGTGGTGGTTATATTGATACTTCTAATGGATCAATACGGTATCCTGCAGAGTCAAATGCAACGTACCAGAGCAACATGAATTGTGCATGGTTAATTGAAGTAAATTCGTCTCAAGTCATAAATATATCTTTTGTTTGGATTGATATTGAAAAAGGAATTACTTGTTCCATGGACTATGTCGAAGTAAAAGTATTTTAATTTATTTTGTATTTTTAGTTACATATTTGATTTATTTTAGATTAAAAACGTTGACGATGATGGTGGAAAGGTGTTGGGTAAATTCTGTGGTAGTCAATTGCCATTAAACAATAGCATTGTTTCGGTTACGAATTCAGTAATTGTACATTTTCATTCTGACGGATCCAAAAATTTTCGTGGTTTTCAGTTAAATTACACAACGATACAACCAGGTGAAATTTAATTATGTTGTACCTATTTGAAATTTGTTAAGTAACTTAAAATTCTTTTTTTTTTTTTTAGATTGTGGTGGTGCATTAAGTATTGATTCACACGGCACATTATCCTCTCCCGGTTCTCCGGGAAAATATCCACCTAATCGTGACTGTTATTGGACTTTGAATGCCATTCCAGGAAAAAGAATTCAATTAAATTTTTTTTCATTAAGTTTTGAACGACATATAAATTGTAGTTATGACTATTTAGAGGTAACATTTTCATACGGATATTATTAATAGTTAAATAATTAATCCTACAATGTCTAAAAAAGAATGATAAAATAATTTCATTTTTACGTAGATTAGAGATGGTTTTACTCAGCTCAGTCCAATATTGTCAAAATTATGTAATACTACTTCTAATGGTTTACCTCCTCCTATATTGACTTCAGGTTCACATGCAAATTTGCACTTCCATTCTGATGGTTCTGGCCAAGACTACGGATTTCAAATGACGTACAGTGTAATTGAGGGTATTTAATATTTTTATATAATATTGTATAATTTCAATATTTCATACATTTCTTATATAAATAAGTTTAAGTTTAGTTTTTTTTTTTTTTTTTTTAATGAGTTTTCTATTTATTTATTTTAATAATTATATAAGATTATATTTTTAATAGGCATACCAGGATGTGGTGGTACTTATACAAGCCCCTCTGGAGTTATATCTTTTCCTATGCATTTGACAAGTGATAGCTTTAATGATTTGGACAATGTGAATTGTGAATGGCATATAAAAATGCCGCTTAATCAAAAACTTAAACTTGAATTCATAAAGGAATTTGGCATCACAGATTCTATTAATTGTTCAACAGATTTTTTGGAAGTATGTTTTAAGTTTTATTTTAGATTTTGGTATTTCTATAATTGTATTAATTCTCCATAATACCTTCAAATTCAAACATACTCGTATCTTCATTGTATTACATATGAATATAAAATGTTTATATTATTACAGATTCACGATGGTCCTAATATAAAATCTCCATTAATTGGTCGTTATTGTGGCTCAGATAAATATGTTCAACCAATAAACTCAAACAGTAATGAAGTAACTCTTCTTTTTGTATCAGATGATTTTTCATCTGTAGTTAAAGGATTTACAATTAAATACGAAATATGTATGTATACATTTTTTCGTTTAATTATTTTTAAAAACCTTAATTTCGAAACAAAGGGTATTTATTGTTTAAATATTTACTTCGTAAACCTATAAATTGTATTAAATATTATCGAAAAAATGTTTTTATTTTTTCACAAATCTAGCTAGTTTGTAGTAAATGTATTTAGTTTTTCAGTTTTTTGCTTAATTATTTGATTTGAGTTTTAAAACAATAATAATGTTATATATGGATGTTTTTTTTTTAATTTTAGAATGCGGTGGAATATTTACTGATAGCAATGGTATAATCGAATCGCCATTTTACCCAAATCCTTTTCTACAAAATAAAATCTGTGAATATACAATCGTACAACCAGTTGGCAAAGCTATTCGATTATTATTTTTGGATATGGGAATTGAAGATCCTTCGTATCCAATATGTAATTTTAATTCATTAGAGGTAATTTGATTTTCCAAATATTTTTTACTCACCATTTGCTCAAATAAGTTAATTTATTTTAAATTACATTACATATATTATATTAAATTCAATTATAGTAGCTATAGTTAGTATAGTCTAACAATAGTTGAGATAATTTGAATGTACATTTAAATTACAAAAATTGCAGTAGTTTAATAAAATATAAATATGCTCTATCGATGTATTTTGTAAATAAATAAATACAATAGGTAGGTGGGCCTAATTTTTCAAAAAAATTTTACAAGTCTATAGTATTTTATATAATAAACGTTTAGAAATGTAGTGACTCCGATCTTTGGTATTATCACAAAATATTAACTGACTTTAAATTTTTAATGATTTAAATTTTAAGTCAATAAATTAATTTATATTTTGGAGAATAAGTGTGTGTATTTGTAGTATTATTGATAATGTATATAATTATTATAATGTAATTTTATTATACATAATATACATATACATTGTATATTATATAAATTTTAAGAACAGGGTTGACTTTTGATTAATTTATTTTAAACTATTTGTACCATTACGAGTTTTTATTAAATATCATATTAATGTGCAATGTAAATTATATTAATTTAAGATCAGAGATGGAGATAATTCAAATTCAACTATAATCGCATTGCTATGTGGAAATATTGAAAAACTTCCTAAACTTCCTTACCTATCAACACATAATTATATGTGGTTAAAATTTTCTACTAAATCATTAAATTCTATTAAAGGATTTCAAGCTATTTATTCAACGATTGATATAAGTAAACAGCAGAAATATTGAATTTAACTAATATGATAATTATGATTTACATTTTTCTTTTAACACTTTAGCATGTGGTGGTATTTTAAAGGAACCATCTGGTATTATATTATCGCCGAAAAATCCAGAAAAATATTTACACCAACAAATGTGTAAATGGGTTATATCTGTAAATGAATCTAATCTAATACAAATAAATTGGATATCATTTTCCTTAGATGACCGACTCACTTGTAACAATGATTATGTCGAAGTCTATGATAATAGTGTTCAAGGAAATGCATCAAAAATCGCTAGGTAAATAATTAAATAAATAAATGCACTTGTATAATAATACAATTAACAAAATTAAATTTCCTTAAAAATATAATTAACAATTTTTAGGTATTGTGGATCTAAATTACCACCAGTATTGATTTCATTAGGTAATCGTCTAACAATAGTTTTTCAAACTAATCGTTTAGGAGCATTAGATGGTTTTATGTTAAATTACACTTCATTAAATAAAGTGGAAGGTATGAACCCTGCACTTAGTTCCATGTATATATTTCTCACTTAAATATTGATTCATATTTTTACAGTATGTGGTGGAAACTTCTTCAACCTAGAAGGTTTTATTATGTCACCAAATTTCCCAGATGACTATCCTACACAAAAAAATTGTATATGGACTATAAATGTACCAGTTTCAAATCAGATTGAGTTAAATATTACTACATTTCTTCTTGAAAACAGTTTTGAATGTAGGTTTGATTATGTAGAAATTCGGTAAGCATATATATATATATAATTTAAGTAGGTAAGAATTATTAATATGTGTGAAATATTATATTTTTTTTATAGAAATGGAGGATATCCTACATCACCATTAATTGGAAAGTATTGCGGATCTAAAATACTTCCTATTATCTCTTCAATCGGAAATTCACTTTTTATAAGATTTGTATCAGATAAAACTTTTGCAAATAAAGGATTTTTTATGCAATGGTATACAATTGCCAAAGGTATAAG
The DNA here is from genome assembly GCF_020184175.1 of Aphis gossypii. NCBI lineage: Eukaryota > Metazoa > Arthropoda > Insecta > Hemiptera > Aphididae > Aphis > Aphis gossypii. The sequence continues at coordinate 78,879,533 of NC_065530.1, forward strand.
AGTTAAATTAAATCAAATTTAAATATACACATAATAATAAGTATACAATTTAACATAATTAAAAGGTTGTGGTGGAACATTGAATTCTGGGGTTGGCCATATAATATCTCCTAACTATCCATTGCCTGTATTAGAAACATTAGAATGTTTTTACAAGGTTGCTGTGGTGCAAGGAAGTCAAATCAACCTTACTATATTAGATCTAGAGTTAGTAACAGATAATTCTGCTGGATTATTGTGCCACGAAGATTTTCTGGAAGTATGTATCAATTAAGTTTAAATACTTGTAGGTGGTAATATGCATTTTAGGTTTCAATAATAAATGAATGTCTTATATATCTTATATTATTTCCCAGACATTGTATTCAAGCATAATATACTAGTACAAATAGGCAAAGTAGGCAAGTTTTAAAAATTTTAATTTTTGGAATTTAATATACCTCAATCTTTTTTTTTATACCTAGTGAGATTATAATTTTTGCAATTAAATTTGTGTGTATTTTATAAGAAATGATTTTTTACAGTTTTATGATGGTGAAAGTTCTGCTAATAAATTATTGGGAAAATTCTGTAAAGGTACTAATGCATCTCAATTTGTACATTCGACGTCAAATCAAATGTACATTAAATATAGAAGTAGTGGTTTTTCTAAAGGTAGAGGTTTTTCGTTGAAATATGCTACTGGTTTGTATAATTTAATTTAATAATTGTAAATAATTTATAACTAAAATGTATTAAAACAATAAATTAATGATTTTTTTTTAGACTGTAAGGTAACTTTAAAAGGAAATCAGGGTGCGATTGAAATGGTTAAAGAAGAAAATAGAAATGTAGAAAAATGTGTTTGGACAATTGTGGCTCCTAAAGGAAGTACAATTAATATGACTTTTACTGTGTTTAAATTATCGAGCAAAATCATAAGGTATGTAAGTATGTAATATTATATATATATATATATATATATATATATGTATATATTATAAATAAATAAATATATATATTGATATGACTAATTATTTTTTTATACACGTTTGAAGTACAAATTATGGGAATCACAAAGATCTGTTGGAATGTTAAAAAAGATGTGGTCAACCAACTATATTACTAATAGAGAAATAAAACACAGATTGAAAATAAAATACATAAATTATAAAACATCTTTAAAAATATAAGTTGATATCGTGTCTACTCAAAACCGTTTTTGTATGAAATAAATTATCATTTACCAATAAATATAGATTTAACATTTTTCTGACATCGGTCTATTATATGACGAGATACATTCGAAACCTACTATATACTACAGAACGGCTTTTATAAAATTAGAAGTTAATTATTTTAATAATAGTAACTACTTAACAGAGTTTTAATATTGAATTACCTATAGTTAAACTAGAGAAATGAATGTTTAAGAAGTTATTTTTTTTATACTTATTATATTATAAAATCCTAATTTATATTATACATTTATACCAGCTGTCTGCACGTACTTCATTACCGGTAAAAATACACTTCTTAAATGATTCAAATATTGTTCAATATCACAATATGTTATTTGATAATATGTGTTAAGATTTTTAAAACCATAAATAAAATAAATGTATTGTATTGTTTATATTCAAACAATGAAATGCAAAATTTAAACACGCAATTAAAAGGTATAATAATTGAACCTGCTATATACAGCAGAGAAAATAAAACCCTGTGATTTTTTCTCAACTTTCTGTTATAAAACTTATAAGGGTTTTTATCTACATTTTTGGACTGTATTATAAAACATTGATTTATTATTTAAATCTAAAATGCATAAAATGCATTTTAAATGGATTTTTAATTTTAACCTACAAGTATTTAATCTTAATTGATACATACTTCTAGATAATTCTCCTGGATTATTGTGCCACGACGATTTTCTGGAAGTATGTATCAATTAAGTTTAAATTAATGTCTTATATATCTTATTTTATGTCCCAGATAGTATATTCAAGCATATACTAGTACAAGTAGGCAAGTTTTAAAAATTTTAATTTTTGGAATTTAATATACCTCAATCTTTTATTTTATATAAACTTGTCCATCTAAAGTTTAAGTGAGATTATAATTTTTGCATTTAAATTTGTGTGTATTTTATAAGAAATGATTTTTTACAGTTTTATGATGGTGAAAGTTCTGCTATTAAATTATTAGGAAATTTCTGTAAAGGTACTAATACATCTCAATTTGTACATTCGACGTCAAATTTAAAAAAAACTGTATTTTACATATTTTTATTTCTTATCACAAAAAGTACTAAATAGATCTAATTTTATTTAAAAAACCTTTGGGGGAAATTTTCGATTTAAAAGAGTATAGCTATCAATATACTAATGTATAAGATAATTAACAAGTTCAACTTAGAATATCAAAAAAAAAAGAAGACGTTGCAGCTTTTAAATTAAAAACAAATAAATCACTAGCTGTTAATAAAATTAATATTTATATGTATATTTTTCATTGGTATTTGGAATTCTTTATTCTCAGTTTTAGACTGAAATGTTATATAGAGTGTTGAAATAAAGTGTTAGAAATTAAGAAATTAAAAAGATTAAAACTTTGGATTTTGCATATGTTTACAGACATTCTGCATTGTTGGACATGAATTCAGGTTTTCACCGATTTTTTAGATATTTTCCCCATTCTAAGGATACCAAGTTACTTGTAAGCATATGTAAATTTATATGATACACAAATATTTTTATGAATCTTGATTGTAATTAACATTTGTGTTCATAGATAACTGAAGGGACAAACAGGAATGAAGTTAATACTCTTTTGTGGAAAAATAATCGTTCTATAGAAACTCATTCTGTGATATCTTCAACTAAGAACATTGTTAAAATTACTTTTGATTCTAAAAGCTATAAAGATATGTCGGATGTGAACGATGATTTTCGTATCGAATGGATAGTTGATGGTTGTGGTGGTGTGTTAAATAAATTGGAAGGCGAATTTACATCACCTGAATATCCAGAATATTATAGTTTTAGTACCACTTGTGAATGGAATATTATCGTCGATAATGGATTTATTATAGAGATAACAATAGAAGATTTATGGTTTGAAGCTTCAGGATCTTGTTTATTTGATTATATGGCTGTATGTTAATAGAATTGTTTAAATAGTATAATGTTAACAATTGTTATTCTTCTTTTAGATTTACAATGGATTTGATGATTCTGGTATGGAATTATTAAAAGTATGCCATAAACAAACGAGTCCAATCACATTGACAACTAGTGGAAATGAAGCTTTTGTAAGATTTCAATCAGACGATGATTCTCAGAAAAAACGTTTCAAAGCTACATACAAGAAAATTGAATCGAGTACGTGTTTGTTTTGTTTTATTACTATTTGTAATGATAGTATGTTCATGTAATTACCCGTCGTTATAATGTATTTAATGATGAATATTTAAATTGAATTGTGTGTTTACAACAATAATAATACTTAAAATTTAGATAACGATTTATTTTTCATACGTATTATACGGTATATTTAATATTTTCATAACTATCTATTTAGGCTAAAACCAAAATATATCTAAAATCATTTTGTTTTATGTATATTATAATATTTTACCAGCTGACCAAGCTAAGATAAATTTTTAAAAGATGTTGTTTTCTATACTTACTAAAATAAAATAGAATGATTATCTTTATTTATTTAAAACAATTATGATATAATTTGGCCATGCCAAAACAAGTGATTAAGTACCTATCACTTAATACTTGTTTGATTTTTTTTTTTTTTAATTTTCATCAAAGAATATTAGAAAATTTAACAAATTTTTTCTTTCAATTTTGTATCAAATTAGGTAAATTATCTGTGAAAATCATTTCCTTCAATTTAAAACAAAATAAAAGTTTATTTTAACATCAAGTTTTTTTTGGTTTTATTTTGTAGAATGTGGTGGAAAATTCAGTGCACCTCAAGGAGTTTTCTATACTAGAAATTATCCACATAACTACGATTCCAATAGTTCTTGCATGTGGTATATTGAAATAGCAAAGACGCATTTAATTAATCTTACATTCATTGACTTTAATACTCAAAGTTCTCCTTCAGGAAACAAAGATATTGTTCTAGTATATGATGGCAATATTCATGGGAAATTACTCCTAAACCACTCTGGGAATAGTATACCACCCCCGATTATATCTTTATCTAATATACTCCTTGTATCCTTTGAAGTTGGTAAATATGATATTCAAGCAAAAGGGTTCAAAGCAATGTATTCTACGGTAATTCTTATTAGTTATAATATATAAAAATCTTTACTATTAAGTTAAATTTGTATTTCAGGCATGCGGTGCAAAATTATTAACAAATGATTCAGGAATTATCACTAACAACCCATATTTTACAAATGGGGAACACGAGAACTGTACTTGGATTATTGTATCTGATATTCCTCAGTCAAAAGTCACATTAACATTTACTCATATTGATATAGTACATTATTTAGAAGATATTACAATAGAAAATTCAAATATTACTAATAACCCTTGTTCTAATGATTTATTTCACACAATATTTCGAATTTTGGATGGTCCCGATTCTGATGCACCTGAAATAACTAAATTTTGTAAGTCGAATCCGATACCTCCACCTATTGTCAGTAATGGGCCAGCTATGCGTATAGAGTTTATCGACAATTCTGCTGCGTATGATTCATTTAGTGCTTTGTACTCCGTAAGATCAATAGGTCCGTAAACATGTGCTAGAACTTACATCATTACAGCATACAGCATTATTTGTGACTATATTTTGTTTTCATTAGCATGTGGTGGAACGTATGACTCGATAAGAGGAACGATTTCTTCGCCCAACTATCCAAATAATTATTTCAGAGATTCTGAATGTGTTTGGATATTAAAATCTTCTGTCGGAAATCGGGTGTCTTTGAATTTCATTGCTTTTGAATTAGAAGAAGACGAGTTTTGCAATGAAGATTATGTGGAAGTTAGAGAAGGTGATTCTATGGGTCCCGTCTTAGGTATTTTTTGTGGACCAAATTTGCCATCTAATATTACTTCGGGTACGTCCCTTTGGGTCAAATTTCGTTCTAATTCTCTTGGTTCAGCTAAAGGATTTACTGCAGATTTTAAGTATGGTATGTTTATTATTACCTATTATAGAAATTTATAGTTTAAATAATATTTATTTATATTTTAGTAACAAAAATTGACCTGACATCACAATCTGGAAAAATCTCTAGTCCAATGTATCCCAGAACATACAGAGATAGTGAAGATTATTCATGGACAATAACGGTAGACCAAGGAAAAAGAGTTCAAATTTTGATCAATGACTTAATTTCTTCTTCTGGAATTCACGAATTAAAAGTAAATGAATATATTGATGTACAATATCTTATGTTTTTTTTTTATAAATTTATAATTTATTTTTATGTTTAGATATATGATGGAAGTAATGTCGAAACTTTAATTTTGTTGGGACTAAGTTCTATAAATTACGATTTAGTATTGAATAAAGCTATTACATCATCCGATAACACTGTTCTTATTAAATTGAAGGCTGGCGATAGAAGAATTGGGGGTATACGGTTTTTACTATCGTGGACACAAATAGATGGGTTGAAGTTGTACACATCTCTATTAATGTCGAAAAATAAATGTAGGTGAAAAAATATATACATGATTTTAAGTCTGAAAAATAAAAATAATATGGTTTTTTACGAATGTAGTGAGTTTAAATAAAATAGAAATAATAAAAAATCTTATCGTTTACAGTTAACAGTACAAGTTTTGACTATTATTTATCACCAAACTCAAATACAAGTGTGACAATTACAAGTCCTGGTTATCCTTATGGTTACGCGTCAAATCTAAATGTTACTTGGGTAGTACACACGGAATCACATTATCATATTGATATTGAAATTATTGACATAGATTTTTATCCCATTCATTCATCTTCAACAGCGTATAGTGGAGATTATCTTGATGTCGTAACTGGTACTGTTAATTATTTTACTATATTATTTTAGTTTTAAGGTAATTATCATTGTAAGTATGTAATTATTGTTTTTATTTTTCTTAGCTAGATATTTTCTAAATCCATTTTTCAATAAATTTTAACAATAACTAATATCTTATTTAGTCTTTTGGAATTAAAACGTCGATTGCTTTGTAAACACAAATTGTTTTTAAATCAACTGTACAGAATTAATTTGATAATATTTAATAATAATATATAGAATATATACAAATATTTTCGATTTAGTTGATCCTGATACGACAAGTACAACACTTTTAAAAACATTGTATACATACACGAATACAAATATAGTTGGTAAGAATAAAGTAGTATTAACTTTCATTTCGAACAAGTCATTCAATGGTACAGGATTTAAAGTTAAAGCAAAATTAAGTATGTTAAATTATCTAAATTAACTGTATATTTTAGAGCAGAAAAATGTTCCTAATTGTTCTATGTTTTAATAGAATGTGGAGGTCAATTACGAGGACCAACAGGAGTCATCAGTCTAGCTAATACAACAAATCTATTTGATACACCAAATTCGTATCACCTTCGCTGCACTTGGAATATCACTGTACGACCGGGAAGAACGATTTTAGTGAAACTAATGACCCTACAATTACGAGTATATCCACACGATTTATGTGTAGATAATTATGTTTTGGTGAGTAGGCACTAAAAAAATATATTAACTTTATATTGTTTTAAGACATCAGTAAATGTACTTACAATACTTAGATACTGGTGATCTTATAATTTTTCATTCTCCTATGTTTAATTCACATTTTGTACCGATATATATTATTATTAAGAACTTAAAAGTAGTTTTAAATTATTAAACAATATGACGTATTCATTGTTAATCCTCCACACAATATCTTAGTTGAAAAATGGATTCTACGATGATTCGACTTTTGTCGGCAAGGGGAAATACTGTTATGAATCTGAAGAGTTTAAAGAATCTAATGAATCAACACTATCTACCACTGATAATATGTTACAGATTACTGCTGCATTAGTCAGAGGAGATATAGTAAGTTTAATATTGTATATTGTATAACATTTATTAAAACAAATAAATTGAAATGTATATTGCTAAATAATTATTATAATGATAAAATGTACTTTTATTCACTATTTTACTTAAATATTTATTGTATACATAGATATATTTTTACTTAAAAATTATTAACTTCTTAAATTAGATCAAAATAGCGTTTGAAGAAAAATCAGTTAATTGTGGTGGACAAATTTATTTGAACGATGAATACAATATTACTCAAATCACATCTCCTTCATATCCGAATATACCACCACCACATATTGAATGCATCTGGACGGTTGTTGCACCGACTGGAGAACGGATATCTGTAAATATTGAAGACATTGACTTAGCTTTCTCTGTTAGTAAAACGTAAGTAATGTTAATATTTTTGTCTAAAAGTTTATTTTATATGCTTATAACTTGTAAAAAATTAGGTTTATTATACATCATTAAGCTTATATAAAATGATGATGTACCTACCTACCTACATCGTTACCATAAAATTACAAAATGCTAAAACAAAGTGAATACATTTATAATTTTACGAAGTTATTTCATAATGTAATCTTACATTTTTGCTTATTAATTAGTGATATTAATTTAGAATTTTTTTTTTTGTACTATAGACATTAAAATATGCAATTTAAGGTATAACTATATTTCATAGTACGATAGTATACCTTAATTATAATTTATAAGAACTTGCTCGCGCGTATAGTGATAGTATTGTATACACAGTTAAAAGTAATATGTATCTATAGTTAGTTTTGATTTATTGAATGATAAATTAATTTTTCAACTAGTTATTATAAGATTAATGCGTATTATTTTGTAATATATTTGTATAAACAACAACAACAACAACAACAAAATAGATAAATATAATTTCTAGTTTACTAGAGTAAAATAAGATGATAGGTAATCATTTAAACTACATTTTTTACTATCAGTTAGTTAATTGAACAAATTAATTACTTAATATTTGTAATTATAATTTTATGTTTAAATATATAGATGTGAAAAAGAATATTTGGAATTCAGAGACGGTGCAGCTCGATTTTCACGGTTAATAAGTCATATTTGTCAGTATCAAGACATTCTTGACATCGAAACTACAGACAGATTTTTATACATAAAGTACTTCACAGATTTAAATGTACCCAGCAATGGTTTTAAGTTAAATGTTTCTATAGGTAACTAATATTTTATATAATATATTATATTATTTTTTTTACATTATATTTCTGTAATTATGCATATTTATTTTAAGTATCAGTAAAAACATATTCAAATCGTTATTATGTTGTCCTTTCTCATGTCATTAATTACATTTTATTGTAGAAGTAATTTTTAATTTTAACTTCAAAAGGTTGACTTGTGTGTTACACAGTACACAGATATTTAAATGCTTTGGGTTATCTTACATAAAATGTTTTTGCTGTCATTTTTTTAGTTACGAAATTTACAAAATCTTATTGTTTTATTTAATGTTAAAATTTAATGATAAAAGGTTTTAAAAACAACATGTCAAGTCTATAAAATATTTTGATTTTAAACAGCGAAATGTGGTGGTACTCGTCGTGCACCTCGAGGTATAATATCGTCGCCTAAGTATCCCAGCTCATATGATTCAAATATGGATTGTGAGTACAAAATTATCACTAAATCAGAAAAGCAAATTGTGTTGAAATTAGAGATAGTGAGTCTTAACCACCGGAATCCAAGTATTGGAATTGTAGAAGATACAGCAAACAATGAAAATTACGACGACACATTAACTATATTCGATGTAGACCCTTTTAACAAAACAAGTAATATCTATATTCTTACAATTTTGTCTTTTTAAAATTTATGAAAATAGGTATATAAATTCCTATTTTTTTGAATAGCCTACAATCTACATATAATATGTTGTATTATGTTGCTATAATTTTTAGTTTTGCATAAATTTTAAGTTTTCATCATTTGAATAGCTTTGGGAGTAGAATTTTAACACATTTAAATAAAAAAAAAAAAAATGATTTTTATATTATTGTAATTTTTTTAGGGGTGAAAATATCAACAATTTTTGGTTCCGATCTACCATTAAATGAATTTAGATCAACCGGTCAAGAATTAATTATTAAATTCAAATCACACATTATAAACGGGCCAAATCGTATGAACAACACAAATGCAAAATTTTTATTTTCATACCATACTAATTATATTGGTAATTTAATTAATATTTACATAAGTTGTTTTAGTACTTCAGTTGTAAAAGCTTACTTTAAATAAGTCTTATTGTAATTTTTTTTTTATTTTTTTAAAAACAGTCACATTATTAATAATTTATGAAATTTCAAATAATCGTTAATCTGTATTTAGTTTTCACATTTTATTCAATGCTTTACATTTTTAGAATACGATTTTACATACGCACAGTTAAAATAATTGTTAGAATGAAATTCGTTTGTATATATATATTAGTATTTCTATTTTTATTATTTAATAGATTGTCATAAAGAGTACCAAGTCGAAAGTGGTGAAATAACTACACCTGTCTATGCTAGTTTGAATAACGGAGTGGTATACTGCTCTTTTTATATCCAGGTACCCAAAGGACGCAGAATCACTTTAGAAATAATAAAAGGAAAATCGCTCGCTCAAACTTGTGAATCGAATAATTTACCAGAAAATGCGTTGAAAGAAACCCTCTTAGTAAATATAAATAACTAATTCTAATAATATGTATTTATTATAATGTATAAAATTCCATACTTTAATATATGTATTTAAAAATGAAATAATTAACTCTTGTATAGATATTTTAATTTTAAATTGTGAATGATCATAGGTTTATCAAATGATTTATAAGGATAGTGAGAATTATCTATGCATTGACCCTATTATCAATCCTTTATCATTAAACTATATGTATGAATCGATTTCAAATGATATGTCATTAGTTTATAGAAGAGGAAATGGTAGTACAAATGGTTTTCGATTTAAATTCTCATCGGACAAACCTCCCAGTAAGTAAATAAATATGTTTTACGGATTTGTTACATAAAACTATTGTATACACAGATATGCCATGAAGGTTCAAAGTGTGTTAATTAATTTCGGAAAAATTTAAACTATGTAATTTATATTGTGGCATTTAATAATAGGTTGATATATTATAATGCATGGTTATATCTATTGTTATAATATTTTAAGTTTATATTATTGTTTTTAATGTGTTTATTTAATTAAATACTAAAATTCAGATAATTTCTTCAATTCAAAACACTATTACAAAAATATACGTACAATGTTATACCTAAATAATAATAAAAAAAACAATTTACATTTTTTAAATATTTAAATTTATTATATATTTTATAAAATTACAATATACTACGAATAATGGACATGCAAATATTTGATACAGTAGAATTATTATTTGTTATTTTTACAAAATACATAATTAGATAAACTACAGTTTTATGAGTTATATCTTTATGAATGTTATAGCTTGTGGGGGTATAACAGATGCCAGCATCAAAGGTAAATTAGAATTTCCAATTAGAAATCTAACTAGGGGTGGTTGCAAATGGGATTTTACAAATACAAATGGAACGATTGTAATATCAACAAATTTCAAAGTTAATGAAAGCTTGTTGAATTGCCGAGAACAATCAAATTTTATCTTACTGGCTACTGATGGTAGATATATATTTAAATATTCTAACCTAGGTAACTTTTTAGATATATTGGAAATATGAATTTTAATTATTTTTTAGAAGATGATAGCTTATTATTAAATAGGTATTGTTCAATGGCAAATACGAATGACAAGTTTACAATTTTAAGTCCTATGCCCATGCTTAAACTTTTGGTAATACATTGGAAATTTTAACTAAACAAAAATAATGAATGAACAGATAATGAATAATGAACTTATAAATATTTTAGGTGTTCACAAATTTAAAAAAAATGAACTACACAGGGATTATTGATTACAACGTTAATTCATGCGGCGGAGTGATAAATGGACAAAAAATAACAATAACTAGTACAAATTATCCTAAAAATTTCGGTCAAAATTTAAAATGTGCATGGAGTTTAAAACTTCCTGAAGGTAACAACGTTGACGTAAGTAAACACCAAAGATAAATATTCAAGTATATATTATTATGTACTATATTATATTATTTATTGATATAAATTATTTTTTTTTATTATTTTAAATTAGTAAGATTCGAATATATGTATCTAATGTTTAAAATAAAATAAAAATACTATAAGTAAATAATTTTTAATTAAAGTTGTAAAAAAACTTAAGTATAAATTAAGCTTGCAAGGTTGAGTATTGTTTAGAATTTATATTTTAGGGTAGGTTTATTATGTTATTACAGGAATTAAATACAATTTTATACTTCTTTCTAATGAGTTACAATAATTATAAAAGAATTTGATATTGGCCAATTAAAAAAAAAGTATCTTAAGTTTAAATTTTTACGAAATTAAAAATTCACTTGTAAAGTGACGATTTACTTTCAAATAATTGTAGATTTTCGTTAAAGTCAAAAATTACTAGTCGTAAAAACTTGAAATATACACTAGTTGTTTAAATTGCTATTTTCTGTAGACCAGATGTTCTTAACCTTTTTATTTTTGCGGACCATCAATTCTGTAAAAAAAATGTTTTGAAGCCTACTAATAGCACACCTATATACGTATTTGGTATTTACATGCATATAATATATAATCCATATTTAATATTATATGGTTCACTTCTCATGGGTTGGGAACTGCTGCTGTAGATGATTCCATTTTAGAGTTTCAGGTCAATAAAACATAAACCACCCTTTTTACCACCTTATAGAAAATATACTTATATCCTATGATAAAAAATCATCTCCGTTCAAAATCGTTTTTTGTAGGTAATATCATTGCATTTAAATTGAATACATCCACTATAGTGACTTTTTCTATGTCCGAGATCCACTCTCAATACCTACTGTACAGCAGAGCGTTACATACTTAACCTTATTTTTTTTTTCACCAGAAAATATGTTATTATAAATGTATTTTCATTAAGATAATGTTATATACAATAATATGTTATATTTATTGTAGAGAATTCTGCATAAACTTAGAATATTTTATTTTTATTTTTAGATACGTTTTAATGATATTGATCTTGATTCATCGTGTGATAATAATTATGTCATGTTACACGATGGCCCTAGTCCTGAAAGTCCTATACTTGGAAAATACTGTGGTAATATTTTGCCGGAGAATTTAGTAGCAACTTCAAACAATCTATGGGTTGTATTTTCATCTGAGACTGAAAAAAGTAACAGGAGAGGGTTCAATTTAACTTTAGAATCAAAACAAAATGGTTGTGGAAATATTTACGTAATGGACAAAGGAGAATTATCTTCTAGAAATTATCCTAACTTGTACCCAAATAACGAAGAATGCGAGTGGACGATAGCGGTATTGCCAGGCTACAGAGTCAACTTGCAATTTGTAGAACGTTTTAATTTGGAACAAAGTGTAAACTGTACTAAAGACTATGTACAGGTAAGAAATTATGTATACAGTGTTATATAGTAAATTATTAGTTAATTACATATAGTTTTTTATTATGTAAAATTTTAATAGTGTCAGAAGAAAATTACATTTGAAGTAAAAAGTTTTAACACTGTAATATTATGTAAAAAAATATACTTTAACTTTCAAAAAAAAAAAAATATTTATTTATTTATAACAAAATAGGTTTTTAATTTTGTAAATGATGTTTGGACGCCATTCGGAAATCGATTGTGTGGTCGTCAAATTCCACCATCATTTAACTCATCTGAAACAAAACTTAAAATTCGCCTAAGAACTGATAGTGATATACAAGGTGATGGTTTTAAAGTAAGTCAATATTTGTATTATATTGATAAAATAAGATTTTCTAGGAAAAATGTATATCTTTTTATTTAGATCAAGTGGAGTAGTTTTTGCGGTGGAATTTTTACTGAAAGTATTGGTAAAATTATTTCACCAAACTATCCTAAACTGTATCCAAATAATCTAGAATGCAACTATACGATAACATTCCCCGGAGAAGAAATAAAATTAATTTTTAATTCTTTTGATTTAGAAGAAGGTAACTTATTATTGAATATTATAATTTATATTTTGTTACCTATTTATATTCTTTACATAAATTGTTAAAAAAAATCTCGATAAATATTTTATACCTTATACCTAATATAATAGATAGTAAATTTCAAATGTATTTGGTCTTTGAGTAGGTCATGGCGTATAATGGATATATTTTATTGTAAACAAGAAATGGCCCTGAACAGTGATAATGAGTTAATTTCTATGTGACTATACCCTAAAAGGGTATATCGTGCTGTATATTATATTTATGATATTATTAGTATTCCTTATTTCGCTAACAATTTTCTAAAATATTAAATAATATTACAAAGGCAATAATGACGTATTATAGGAAACAGAATCACAGAAACCGTTTACCTAATATAAATCGCGATACGTTTAAATAACCACACTTGTTTGAATATTTTGGAAATTTCATTATGTATAATAACAAAAAAAATCATTTCAAAAAGTTTTAAATCTACGATTAATACTTTTTGGGTAACAATAAAATAACTAAAATTTGTTTGATGAAAAATCTTTGTTTTCCACTTAAGAAGAAACTACATCCACATGACATATTGTTTTTTTTTATAAACGAACACTATAGTAAATTTACTTTTAACAATACCGATTTAGAGTTAGTTTTAATATTACAGTTGATTAAGGGAGACAAAGACAATTAAAGGCAAGAACATTATCATTATTTTTGGTATGATTTGTATTTATTTTGGTTAGATTACTGACGAGTATACTTTTAGTTGTTAGTTTTAAACTTTTTTATAACTATCACCAATTTAATGTTGAATAATTTCTATTAAAATTTTGATCATCACTCTTAGGGAAAACTTTATGAAAAAAAAAATCGTATCCAGATTTTGCGTAGAATTTTTTTCAGATATTTTATTACTGTTTACTTGAGACAAGTTAGGTACTGTAACGAAAAATTGTAAAGTTATAATATTAATTTCATCTTTGTGATTTTTTGATTGCCATAAGAACTGTAACGCGAAATAAGCCAAAAAAAGTGTATCCAGCCCTGAAAAAACTTAAAACATATATTTGTTATATACGTTAACTAAAAATTAAGAACATATTTTAACGTACATGAAAAAGTAAATAAATGATTATCATTTTTATGAATGCGCAGAAGGGAGATGTAAATACGATAACTTAACAATATACAACCAAGCAGGCGTGTTTGACGATCAGACAAAACATTTCGTTGCCTTATACTGTGGGAGTAACGTACCACGTCCAATGACATTTATGGATAGTGTCATGATGATATTGAAGACGGACTATGTATATACCTACACTGGATTCGAAATACAATATGCTATTCAAAGTAAAAAAACAAACCTAATATTTAATTTTCAAACTTGTAAACATAATATGGTATTAATAATTTAATAAAATGTAATCCATTATTTAGCTGAATGGCATAGGTTAAAGAATCTTTCAATATGCGGTCTACCGTAATAATAATAAAAGAACAATGCGTAGTATATTATAATACAAATTTAATTGAATTCAACGGTTTTATATGAAATAAATAATTAAAACAATTAAAACTATGATAAAAATATAATTATGATTCTTATAGATTAAAAACAAAATATATTTATATATTATTTATATATATGTAATTTAACTGGATTCTTTAGTTGAGAATAAATTTACTAGCATTTTAAAAAGTCAATTATAATTTATAAATAAACTGTGCTAGTCGGAGTAACTTTTTAAAAAACACAGTAATAAGCTATATCGTATAAATTAAATTATTTTTATTTATATATTACATTTATTTCATATTAATATTATTACTGATAATTTTCTGATATGCAAAAATAAAGTATGTGTCATTGGGAGATATAAAGGTAAAATGTTGGACATGGCGTAATGTAGTAGACACCATGACCGCAGTTGGTGTTGCAGACGACGCTGGTGTTATGTAAGCAGTTACGTTTCTATAGTTTATGGATGGGTGACTTACTAAGAATTTTAGCAACACGTAGGTACGGCATTTCCTGCCTAATCATAATCGTCGGGATAAAAATATTATCTAGCTGAAAAATCTCTCTAAAAATAAGTAAAAAGGTAAATAGACTGCATACTACTACGAATTTATTTGCAGTAGATACTAAGTAATCATAACGATGGTAGATCGCATACTAGGTTATGTTCAATTTAATTTATCAAACATAAAACATATTAATATTTATACAAAACAATATTTAGTTAATTGTCTAGTTCAAATTGAAAAACGTGATGATAAAGTGAAAATTTGAATAGAATATATATTTTAATAATAAACATTTTATACAGTTAATGACTTTCATAATTTTATTTTCAAAGATATAATTATAGCTTTTGTTAATAACGATACAATTGTAAAAGCATTAATAAATACTTGGTTTAGATTTGTTTTAAAAATATTCATAGAAGTTTTTTATTTTTATTATCATTGATAATAACTAATGACTAATCATCAGTATAGTACCTAATCATCACGATTTTGATAATGTTCACTTTTATGTTAGTTTGGTTTTATAATGGATTACGAAAATAACCACGCTATAATAATCGTAGACATATTTAAAGTTGTTTTTTTTAAAATAAACGGATACAATGGTAATTGTTATACTTTTTTGTACAGAATGTGGAGGAGAAATTACAAGTCCAGGTATTATTAAATCCCCATTAGCTATTGATAAAATATTTGGTATTTTTAAATATCCAGATGATGCAAACTGCACTTGGGTTATACGAGCACCACCAGATCAAACTGTACAGCTTGTGTAAGTTTTATTTGTAGTTTAATATTTAATTAAATTAGTTTTAAATTGAGCGTATTTTACAGATTTACTAAATTTCACTTGGAAAGTTATGCATCTTATGATTCTTTTTATTATGAATCGTCACAAAAATGTTTGAATAATACTGATTTTGTCGTCGTCATCGATGAATCCGATCTTAAAATTAATAATACTCAAGATGCCGTCATATATTGCGGAGTTTTCGATAAATATAAGTTACCAGAATTTGTGTCTAAAACCAATATTGTGTATGTTCAATTTATCAGTGATTCTTCAAGAAGTGGTAGTGGATTTGAAGCCGAAATAAAATTTACTTATGGTAGAGTTGTACATTTTCTTAATTGTTTATTAAAACTAAAATTATTTACAGTTGTTTTAGAAATTTAAAATTTTTTCATTAGTCACCAAATATTGAGTAAAACAATCAACGGATTTAGATAAAATTGGATAAATATATATTTTTTTTCAAAATTATATCCTGTTTTTACTAAATATAATACCGAGTACATTTTATAAAAATTCAGCTATTATTACGTTTCTAAAATTCAACTTAATAATATTTTAAATTTTTTGAACTTTTTTCACTAAAGTCGAAACTATTTTTGCACTGTAATATCTAATTGTTTTAAGAATTATTTGAATAATGTGATTATTTAGACCAAAAATATTGTACAAGTACAAATTTACCGTCAATATGTCTAAAAAATAATATTAGTTAGTGTCATAGCAGATCATATATATATATATATATATATATATATATAGCGATAATTTTATTGTATTGTATATTCGTAGCTTATCAGTCATTCATTAAACATTAAATGTTTTTGTACACTATATTATTAAGACAGTATTCAATAATATTTTTTTTTTCAAAATAATAATGTATATGTATTATGTTTGATAAAAGAATATAGTAGGCATAATTTTTATTTTATTTTTAGGCAAATCTCATGGTTGTGGGGGTACTATAAGATTAAATCAATTAAATGATACGTCCAGTTATACATTGAATGCTCCAAACATTACTGTAAAAACTGATTTGGATTGTGGATGGTTAATATTAGTAAAACCTTCATATACTGTACAGATGCAAGTTGTCAGTTACATAGAAACACCAAAATGTTTTTCAAATACAACAAACTGTTTATGTAGTTCTATTCAGGTAAAAATAATCTAAATCGTTTAATTCAACTTGTATTAAATAATATATTTAGTATAATAAACTAATATATACGATTTATTTATTTCATTGAATTTTTTGATCTGGACATTTCACCGCTTAATTCGTCGGATTAGTATTGATAAAATCATCGAAAAAGGATAATTAAACTAATACCTAGCTATACAGTTATGATTTGCTTACAATATTATTGTGATCATTAATATTTTGTAAATACTAAAATTGCCTATCAATTTAATCTTTAAACTATTTGCTTTGTACATTTTTTCATTACATATCTATAAGATATAATATGTTTTTATGTTATGAATATTGTATATATAATAATATAAAATGATATCATTTTACGATATTTATTTTATTTTTTTGCTGTACACCAGTTAACAGCTTAATTTTAAGTATATTAGGTTACATAATATAATAACATAATATTATGTTATAATATAATATAATATAATATAATACCTTATATAAAAAAGTTCCAAAAAAATCAAATTCAGGAATTGAGTAGGTTTTTAATTACTAATTATTTTCGGTTTACTTTGCTCAAAACAATATATCACAGCTTTACAGTGATAAAATAACTTTTACGTGGAACATCGTTGAATGTTTTTATTGTGATAAAGTGACATAGAATATGGTGATAACATATTTTATAATTTATATAAATATATATATAAATATTATTATTAATAATTTAAGGTCAACGGTCTATATTTTAGTTTTATGATGGTCCTGGACGTTCCGCATTAAAAATTCGTCAATACTGCTCAGGAAATGTAGACTATCCTCAATTATTATCAACTGGTAGTGAAGCATATATTAGATACTCGGGCATTGCTTTGGATGTAGGCACACATTTTGAAATAAAGATAACACCAGTGATATGTAAATTTTATTATTAGTACCTATTTAAAAATAAAATAAAATATTTTAATAAACAATTGTTTCTATTTTGATAGCGGTTTGTGGCCCAAGTTCATTGACTGCGACTAACCAATCACAAGTATTAACGTCTGCAAATTATCCATTACCATATATGAATAATTTAATTTGTAAATGGTACTTGCAATCAGAATCTTCTGGGCAATCTCTCATGTTACGATTCACGGATTTGAATTTAGAGGACACCAACGATTGTTCATCTAATTATTTGGAAATAAAATATTTAACGGTAAATCATAAATATCCCATTATGATTTAATAGATAATAAGAAATAAGAATTAGTAAACTAATGCGTAATTATCAACTTATCAATAGTAATTAGCAAATTAGATTATCTGCATGAAAATAAAAAAATAAGAAGTAATGTGTTTTACGTTAAGGATAGCACGAAATCTTCCGAATATTTAACCTTGAATTTTATTAGGATATTTTTGACTGCTTTAAGGACTTATAATTAATAATTATATAAATAATAATTAAATACTTAAACTTATTTTTGAAAAACTTTTAAATTTTTTTGGATTGTATCTTTCAATTCGAGTTTTAATTAATTTTTTTTTCTTAATAACTTTAACTTATAAAAATTTTTCTATCTTAAAAATTAACTTATTGAGTATTATTTAAAATTTCAATTTATGCATGTTGTATTTATCGTATTTTTAACAATATATATTTAATTTTTTAAAATTTAATTATTTAATTTAATTCAAATTAAAACAATGAGGGATATAATTAAAAAAATATATATATTTTGTTGTGTATGCAGAAAATTTTGTTTTAAACATTTTTATTTTTAAAAAATAAATGTAATTTCAAGTTTTTTAGGTAGTAAAAAAAATCTCGAATAAAATTAAGGGTTATAATTAAGAATATTCTGTGGTAACTTTATCGTTGAACACGCCATATATAATGTAAACTATTCAAAATATAATGTTGTCCTTATAAATTCAAATATTTATACATTTATTTATAGTGGCTGGAACGGTCTTACTATACATATCGTGTTTGCCACGAAGACCATGTACTTGATTTTGAGAGTGAGCCTTCGAAAACGTTTACATTGACACTACACACAGTAGCTGACCAAAAAACACCAAAAGGTTTTAGATTAGAGTATATGATTAAAAGTATGTATTTGCAGTATTCAGATTCAGTTTACAGTGTTTACACTTAAGAATCATAGATCATCCGTAGAATGATTTTATAGTAAACATAACTGTTATTAACAATGCAATTTATTTATAGGTTGCCCAATAACATATAAAAAACGCTATGGGTATATTCATCATGAATTTTATCCACAAACATCGACGGAAGAAGAATGTATATTCACAATAAACTTAGCTCAACCAAATTTAACAATTTCTTTATATATTTCAACGTTCATTTTTATGGGGCCATTGCCATCGGTGTCACCTGTATCTAGTTACTTGAAGGTAAATTAGTTATTAATTACAGCTGTCAATTCCTAGTGTTTAATTTAAATTTAATTTAAGGTTTATGATGGACCGTCTGCCTCTTCACCACTTGTGTCAACTTTGAACGATAGGATTCGGATTCCTCTTGCTGTATTTTCAACGGGTCCATCGTTGACGATGGCATTTAAATCAACAGACAGATTAATAGGGATGTTGGACATGAGTTATACCTCTACGGATCAAGGTAGAATTAGTACAATATCATTATACGTTATTCATAATTATTATGGGTATTAGTTTAAAAAAATTTAAGATTTAAAAATTTATTTTATTTTAACATTTTAACTTAAAAACTTTTGGGTTTTCGTTAATTTAATTTCTTGTTTTACTTAGTTATATTTAACTAATGTAATATCAACGAATGTAATGCAGTATGATTTTTTTTTTTTTTTTGCTGACGAAAAACATCCTTTAAGTACTATAGAAAAATACTGCATATACATTAAACAGTTTTGAATTGGTAAAATTAAAGTAGACTAATATTATAAAAAATATAAAATATTAACTTACCTCGAGCTAAAAAATAAAAAAAGACTATTGACTTTCTTAGCTTTGATAAACTGTGTATTTTACTGCTGTTTTGAATACAAATATAGGTAGAGGTTGCGGTGGAAAATTGTTCAATATAGAGGGCACGGTTGTAAGCCCAATGTATCCTATGGCGTATAATAAGAACTCAACTTGCAGGTGGGATATTGCGGTTCCTAGACCACATCCAATCACAATTCATTTTAGAGGTGTGTACACAAAATATTTTGTCAATGTTTTATTATTTAATGTGTTATTGATGTATACAAATTGAATTTTGAATGATTTTTTGATTAGTCATACTCTTAAGTGTTTCAATTTTTTTATAAGCAGAGTATTTATCAAACAATTTTCTGGATATATACCTGACTATGCCACTTCACTCGACTCATCTAATCTTGGTATACGTGTATACGTATAACGAATTAATTAACAAATCATTAATTTTTTATCACCATTATTCTCAGTAAATGTTAATACTATATTCTATATTATAGATTTAATTTAAAAATGTATTTTCATTATAAAAATTAAAAAGTCACTTTGCTATATAGTAGGTATCGGCTATAGCTCGTCATTGAGAAGATAACTATACAACCTAGTTGTTAATTTTGAATTAAATAATTATACACAATAAAAAATATTTTAAGTAAAGACTACGTCTTGTCGGCGTACAATACATCTTCAAAGTAATTCACAATTCTGATAAATTTAGTGAACATTTAAAATTTAGATGATTATAAAAAAAACCCCGCACTTATGAATAAAAATGTTATCGTATTACATAATATTAAGTTAAATAAAACTAAAAAAGGTGCAACATTCAAAACATACATAAAAATGTTAAAAGAAACTAAATATTTTTAAAATTGTATTAGGTATATCTAGAAAATATGAGCATAAATATTATTTTGATAATTTTTTTTTCTAATTTTCATGTAAATTACTAAAAATCATTTATTTTTTATGTTATTTTCTATCAAAAACCTCCCTCCAATTTTAATATTTGAGTATTTTATATAAATAGATACAATTAAAGCTGTTTTTTAAAAAAATACATACATTATTGAATAGAAAAATAGCACTTCCATTCATCAATTCACTAATTTAAAAATATAATTTATTTATTTAATTTTAGTTTTTAAATATATAATGTTAAACATTTGTGAAATACTTTTTGATAAGGTAAAATTGTTTATTGAATGATTTTGTAGATATTTTTAATGAAGTATAAAAGATCGTATATAGGGCGATAAACAACAATTAAATAATCCCATAACTTATAAGTTATTTATTTAGAATGAAATATTAATTTTGTTATTTTAAAACTACAGTAAATTATGTAGTACCCATTAATATCGATATTTTTTAAAAAAATTTAGTGTTTAACATTGGTTCAAAGATGTCCTGTAACACAGATTATTTAGAAATGTACCACGTTGATCAGAAAACGGGAAGATCGTCGTTTATTGTTAAATACTGCGGTGGAGTGAGTTTATTAGCTGTTTACAGTATATAATATAATGATGTAAATGTAATTAAATTTCGTTAATTTTGGCCGTTTTTATCGTTTATTTAGGATATTCCGGCGATCCATACCAGTGAAACAGGAGCAGTTTTCATTCGTTACGTGACAAGCATAAACAACACCGGTACCGGTTGGATATTGCTCTTCAATGATAAAAGTGATATCTAAAACAGTTTTACGTGTATGTTTGTTGTCTACGAATTAAACAAAAATATTACAATTAATGATTCTGGTTTTATTTTATATTTTAATTAATCATCGTATTTTCGCCTTAAATGTATTGTATGGAGGATTAGTAGTAGAAACCATCAGTTAGTGTCATATTAACTCGGCCACACGGAGTACTTTAACTTTATTCATTTAATTCAAAATTTAAATGTGTTAAATATTGTGTTACATTAAAAAGATACGAGATAATTCTATTTTAATACAATTTTTGACTAAAGGCATAATATTATGTATGTATAATGAAAAATCACATGAAACCTGAATTAACTTATGATTCTATAATTAGCTCTACTTCTTCAGTATCTACAACAGAAAACTTCAAATCAAACCAACACGATCATATAAACAATATTATTATTATTTAAATGGAAACGTTATTTTTACGTAGGTAAATATACACAATAGTATTAAGTGTTAATAATTATTAAAAGTTAGCGTACTTTGATTGAAAACGATTGATATATTATGACGCATCAATATTGTCATATAATATTATGGATGAATTGCAGATATTGTTCACATATTCAACGAGTGGTCTCTATACATTCCTCTGATAAACTGTTCTTGCCCGAATCGCTGTGACTTTCCATGATAACATTTTCTCACAGTGTGCACAGTTGGCGGGAAGTATCCGTAATCATTATAGGTAGTCGCGTAGAACAGATTGGTTGGAGTTCGTCTGGTGTTGCTGTAGTTTTGTAAACCTGTAGCACGGAATCATATTCGACATATTATACTCAATAATACAGTACGAGTATACAAATTATTAATATAATATAAAAATTATATTATAATATATTATTAATTGGTGATCTGATAAGCGTTTGATGATTCTTATTTTTTTTTTTTTATGTAGAAAAATTGATGAAATTTGAAAATCAAAATTGAGACGATAGAGTGTCTAGTTATCAGTCAGTATCGGTGTAAATCTAACTTGAGTGGATTGGATACGATCTCCAGGCACTTGTCTGGTGCTTTTTTTCGCAAGTCAAAAAGTGTAATTTTGATTTTTGAATTTGAGTGTAGGAAGTTAATCATTATCATTAGTTTGAGTTATCAGTTATCTTTAATAACAAAAATTGATGCTTATTCTCACTTGAGGTGAATTGGATAGGTTTTCCCAGGATTAATTTTTGTTTTTTTTTTTTTGTTAAATTAAAAATCGAAAACACAAAAGTTGTATTTGAACGTAGGTATATATATACGTATACCTCATAATATTAATAAACATTTATCCCCCGTGAGGTTTGAATCTTAATGCAAAACCAGCAGGTGGTGGAACCTAACCACCCGCTCTGGGGGTTTTTTGCATGTTAAAAAATTTAAAAGATTAAATTCTAGTATGACTGCATAATAATGAATATATATATATATAAATATATAGGACTATTTATCGGTTGGGATAAAGCGGCCATGGCGTATTTCTATACACACGTGTAATCGGTGAAGTCGATACGATATTATAAATTATAATAATTAATACTTCTATTTATCCTATTCATATTATATCGAATCTAATACCGCGTTTTAAGTGTATGACATCTTGTACCTACCTGGATATTCAAAACGGCTGGGTAAGTTATTTGTTTTGTAAAAGTCTGACGTTTTTTCTTGGACGTCACCTGAACTGCCGTCTTTATTGTCCATGTTGGAAAAACTGACTACGTGCCGTGAGTCATACCACCTAAAATGAATTATAATATTATTGATCTAACTACGACCCTTTCTTAAATACCCTTCACGAAAACCACTGCAGTTGTACTAAATATATTTATTTTAACAATCGTTAACTCAAAACACTTATATTAAACATTCAAAGTTAATGACAGAATATATTTTAATTATGGGTGATTACTTTATTTTGAACGATGACACAATTTGTTTAGGCATATTGTTAGTTTGCCTAGTAATATATTTTCGACAATACGGGGAGTGGAACTTATATATATTTTTAGCGTTAAAGATTTTTGTTGTCGTGAAAACAGGGTTAAAAGGTTAGAGATTTATTTTTGAAGTTTTAATCTTGTGTGCAAACTTTCAAAACTCGTTTGACGGTAGATAGCGTTGCCGTTATAATTGTTGTATTTATCTTTTAATTTTACAGATGTCTGTATTAACCAATTGTGTACTATGATGTTTTAAATTTTCTCGTGTTTATTTAGTTCTGTGTACACAAAACGATACGATCGTACAGGGGTTTCAGCTCATACGAAATAATGTTAATTGTAAGTTGTGGTATAGTGGCAATGTAACCAGGATGAGTGTGCTCTTTTATAGTAGCTTATAGTTAAGTGATTGTAGACTTGTAGAGAGAAAAATGTTTAATATTAAAAGTGATGAGTATATAATTTAAAAATGTACTTGCTACTGCAGATACACAATAAAAAAATATTCTGGTTAATAACAGTTTTTCTGCCATTAGACAATAATATAGCCGATTAATAGACAACGACACTCATAGATTATTATTGGTATACCAGGAATCTACACGCGTTATTTAATAGTATAAAACATAAATAATCTATGCCTTTATATTATATATTAAATATTATATTTCCTATTAACTAGGCAATCAAGAACCGCTCAAGCCCACGAGACGAAAACTAGTTGACCGTCATTTCATCTTCTTACAAGGGCGCCCGCAGAAATTTTCACCAGGGGGGGCAAGGTGTATAATGTATATTATACATATATATATATATAATGCTAGGTTAGGTTAAGTAAAATACTGTAATAGTGTAATAGGTATACAAACATTGGCAACAAAAGCGGGGGGCATGGCCCCTCCTGGCCGCCCCCCCCTGCGGGCGTCTATGTCTTCTTATAAAATGAGTTTTTATATATCAGGCATGATTTATTTAAAATTATCAAACTCTACCACATCAAATCAATCTGATCACTACATAACTTATATATATATATAGTACTAATATTAAATGACTGATAAACAGTGATACATTTCTAAAGTTATCACCTTGACAATATATAAAGATGACATAACGAAATACTATAAACAGTATAAACAGCAAACAGGCGTGGTATAACTATGAAATAAAATACTACACTTTGTTTAATTTAGTAATCTATTTTTTTTTTTTTGTAATTTTACAGGAAAAATATTTGTAATTTTGTGTTATATGATGGTGAATTTCATTCGTATAATAACTATTTCTACCTACTCAAACTGTTAATTTTTTTTTTTTTGTGTAATTCAAAAACAAATAACTAATTTATAAATTAATTAACTTTATTTATTAATAAACTAATTAATACATGGAATTTCTACAAAATGTTTATATCATTATTTTACATGCATTATATAGCTTTCAAAATATGTTGAACTGTTATAGGAATTTTTGATTATTTTTTTCTTCAAATATTAATAAAAAATTATTCACTGGGCAAAAATTCTTAAAAATTTAATCCAAGATCCAATTCAAGTTGTACTTGTATCTTTTTAAAAAAATTAAAAATATATAGGCACAACTTTATACATTTTTGTTATTTAGAATTTCAATACAATTTATCAAAATCACATTATAAAAAGGAAACTTTTTTGTAATTTAAAATCTATGTAAAATTTTCTTTATACAACTGACTTTTGAAAATTTAATAAAAGATTTTTCACAAGTAATTTATACTGGATTCAAAAAAATCTAAAAAAAAAAGTAAGTAAATTACTTATTTAAACAATAAACATCAAATTGGAATTAAATAAGTTGTTATAATATAGTATAAATACATGTCATTTTAATAATTGTAATAATTAAATAATAATAATAATAATATAACAGATACAATATTTTCGGTAAACATTATATCAAACTAGTAACTACCATAATACTTAGAGTAAAATAAATAACATTAATAGCTATACTTATCAAAAAACAGTAATATCAGGAAGTATACTAAAAAAAGTAAATTATAGGCTAATACACTGACCGATCGGTTTTGCTCAGAACCATTTTTCATATATAATAATATATGTATCATATAGGTATATTATCATGAACTTCAAATTTAACACATTCATAATGCTGGATAAAAGTGACTCAATTTATATCTAATATACATCATAACGGTAATAACTTGATAAATTTTTCTTTTTTTTTTATCAAACTTGTTTATACATTTTGACTCGGCAATGCAATCGGTTACCTTTTTTTTTGAGTTTTCACAAATTAATTTAAATTATTTCAGGTTATCTTGTAATTAAATACGACTAAAATATAATTATTAATCATATAATTATGGCATAAACTGTTTTATTAAAATACGTAATTTTGAGCTAATGTTTGTAGGTAATTATAACAAAGTTCCTTTAGAGGCACGCAACAAGTATAAACCATAACTCACTACAAACTACATAGTTATTATTCTAAAATCTAAATTACGTAAACTAAAAATATACTATTTTTTTTAATATTCATTTATATCAAAAGTTTTGTAATTCTAATTTGAAAATATTCAAACATATATGTGTTTGTAATATACTACAGTTATAGATATTATTAAAATGCGGTACCTATTATAATATAATTATCAAAAATGTGATAATATGATCAATAATATACATTTAATAAATCGGGTATAATATAGGTATCTTTTATATTTACTTTAAAATCGAATTCAAAACAAAACTGTTGAAATCTATTAAATAAATAATTTATAATTTTGTTTTATAATAATAGATTCAGATTCTGTGTAAATCAATTATTAATATATTGTAACTTTTAAATGCTTAGATAATTTAAATTCTATAATATTACTGTTTAATAATTTTAAATGTTATATACAACAGCCATTGTTTATTTAATTAATCAAATAAAATTCTATGAACATTTTCAAGTTTTATTTTTTCATTATTTAATATCGAACATTAGGCTTGCAAATATGATATTTCTTCGAAATCTATTGTCACAGACTAACTCGGATTTTACTAAAAACATATGTTCTACACCAGTAGAAGTAAACATGTTATTGTATATTGAGAACTAAGGACTTTAACCAAAAAATAGTTTACTTCAGTAAAAATGTAATTTGTAATATTATTAACTAACTAAAATTTTTAGACCTATCAAATACCTATTTCCAATAGTGTTTTACATAGGTATTAGTTTATGATTTGGATAACTTGTATATTATGTACGTAATTAATAAGGGTTTTTAAATTCTATCTTTGGTCTAGTAAAAGTAGTTAGATATCTTTTAATGCAAATCTATAAGCGCTTACATTTGATTTAAAAATTGTGTACCATAACCGTTTGGTTGTATCGTAGATACTGGTACAACTGAATAAAAGTTGTAAGAGGAAATAGATATATGGTTGCTGAAGTGGCCCAGTGGATATTTAATCAGAGCTTGCGGGCCATACAAGATCACGCGTATAAATAATTACTGATTTTGGTAAGTATTGCGTAACAAAATAATACATAAAAATCAACTCTGGTCACAAAAACCATAAGAGGTATCGATAATCCAGTCAAGTACAAACTCAGAATGCAAAATGCATATTAAATTAATTCGCATTTAATCGTATACCGTTTCTGTTTCGTCGTCTAGCGCAAAAAAACCATTAAAAACACTATGTCGCGCGACACATGTGTAAACACACCTATACAACACATCCGCGACAGCCGTCTTTACGACACTCACGAACGCGTAGGTACGTGCATCGCGCGGTCGGCGAACGCGTCTAATCGCCATCGCCCCTCAATCTCGACTCCAAGTGGAACGAAACACGCACGTTCCGCTGACCACGAGAGAACACAGAGTGTGAATCGACGACATCATGAAATTCGTGTTAAACGTGGTCGCGTTGGCGGTCAGCGTGTCGCTGCTGTGGTGGATGCCGCCCGTCCAGCCGTTCAGAACGCACGAAATCCTAAACAACCACAGAGAACTAGTGCTCACGGTGGCGGCCAACGATCTAGTCTGGTCGAATTTTCTGGACGTGGGCATCAAGTTCAACACGGAAACGCTGTCACCCGCCGCAAAGGAAGTACTCGAAAAGGTGCCGAAAATAACTATGAAGAGCGCGGGCGAACAGCAACCGGAACATGTCGGAGAATCCTCGGCGGAGGGTCACATACAGTCAGAACACGTCATAGTCCGGGCGCTGCACGTCGTCGTCGACGTGGCGACCCGCTACAACCAGCATGGCGCCGCAATCGATTTTGCTTTGCACTCGATCGTGACGGCCATAAAGTGCAACGCTTATATGTTCGTTCTGATGCAGTTGGAAGCGATCGAGAAAAACATCGCGATGCAAAACGAGGTTGTCACCATGCAGCCGAGGGAACTTTGGTGGACGATGGTCCGCGTTTTGGACAAGGTGGCGGTGCTCAACCAATACTTCACAACGGAATACCATATGTATCAGCAATGGGACGAGATCGCTAAAAAAGACATGACAAAGGAACTGCCACCAAAATTCAGTGGTTTCAAGTCATTGGTCATGGACACGCTGAAGAATTCGTGCGAGCTGAGCACGTTCGAGGAGATACATAACCACATGAAATTCAACAGCGCAACCGAAAACTTCGATACGTCTACCGGCTTGCAGGAGATTTTTAAGAAATGCCAGACTTTTTTGACGAACTGGTTCCATGACATACCAATCAACACTATGAAACTTGAGGTATGGGAAAATGTTCTCAACAAAACAATAAAAGAATCGAGCGAATCGAAGGAATCGGAGGAATTGAAAGAAACTCCTTCGATAATTGAGTCAGCTTAGGCCCATAACGATTAGTTCTAAGAAGTATTTATCTTTGATAAATGAATACAAATAATTACAAAAAAAAAAAAAAAATTGTTATCAATAGTCCTAATAACCTTATACGGAATCTGATTTTTGAAACTTACAGTAGATCACCTGTAATTTATAATAACTCCGACATACTATTTTACTAATACAGTTAAGTATTTTTTTTTTTTTTGTGTGTACTTTAAATTAAGTATAATAGATAAATTTTATTTTATTTTAAAAATGCATTAACGATTAACTAATATACTTATCTAGAAAAATAATGATTTGTTTTACTTCTTTTTTTTTTTTTAAATATTATACAAATATAAAAGTATATCAATGGTGTTTTTAATAATTTTAACGTTTCAAATATTATGTTTGTTTTTTTTTTGAAACTAAATATAATATTCTAACGATGATTATTATTTAGTTACCAAAAAAATGGTTGGTTTTTACATTCAAACTGAATACCTACATACCATATTTTTGATTTCCTGTCCGCATGTCTATAAATATAATATCACAAAGTAAATTTTTCGATGAAATAAAAACAAAATAACAAAGATAATATTGTAAAACGTGGATGTAGATTTTTCCTATTTGTACGTGGGTTATTCGTCATATCCTATGCATAAATAACGTTGAGAGGAGGAGGATACGTAAACCATAGTATCATACAATAGTTTTCAAACTTAACTTTTCTTAAAATAATTATTGTTAAAAAAATTGTGTGATTTTTCCACGCTATTCGTTTATGTTGTCTTCGATTGTTTACCTCGTAGGTACAAAGTCGAAAAATATAATACATAACAACAATGATATCGTCCGCTCATATGAATTGAAACTTCTACGACAATGCGCTGATTACCGGTCTTCTGGTTGCTACTGACTCTGGTACACTTATTGTTAGAAAGTGTGCAATCGGTTCACACACTAAAACACTGCAACTGCGCCAGTTGACCTGCAGTATAATCCTCTACGAGGACACACTCTTTAAAGACGTCCTGTCGAGGATCTAAAAGGTAAACGAAAACGCGATAATAAATTTACTTGACGAGATGGACTTGCTCAGATACGTCATCGACTGAGGCGCGTAGAAGGTCGTGTTTAAGATACCGAATTTACCACTTAATGATTCAGATTAATTCGAAAAAATTAAACTGCTTATGTACAAGGATAAAGTCGAAGATATCATATACAAGAGAAGACTTTCTATAAAAAAATGACATCGCTGCAATATAATAAGTATATCTGTTGTAACACATCCGTGTATGAAATATAAGCAGGTGAAACGATCATAAGAAATATAGATATTTTTTTGCAATTAATGGATGTTATTTTAAACGATTTTAATTCTAGTTGAAAACTATCTTACTCTTAAATGTGTACATAACATTATTATTTATGAAACTATTAATAATGCTAATAAATGTATGTTTAGAAATTTATAAGAGGATTTAAAGAACTATTCTTTGTTGAGACATTTTATGCATCAACATTTAACAACATTTTTTGGTAGGTAATGTTTATTTGAACTTCGTGCATAATATTTCTGTTGAGTAATTAAAATAAACTAATAACTGATAGGTTAAAGTCGTAGTTGTTACAAACCATTATTAAATCAACATCTACTTAGTGGTCATTTGATTACTTTTTTAATGAATATTTAACAGTTGAAATAATTTGGGAAATATATTATTAATTATATTAGAATTTGTAATATTTTTTTCTGATACGCGCATAGACCACAATCTCCCTCGCTTATCACTTGCTTGTCTTTCACTAGTTTCTGTATTAAAAATATAATAGAGTGTTTTGTATTAATATTCATTTTATTTTTACTTTTTTAAAATCTTACTATTTTAAATATATTTATATAGGTATCAAATTTATAATTAAATCTATTTATTTTTTACCCTCATTGATATTGTTTGATTATTGAAGTTAATAATAAATTTAACTATTTGACTAATAAAATCTAATTTTATTTCCACTGGAATACATTAGAAATGTACTACTAGATTATAACATTAACTAACTAAAAAATAAATAAAATTTTAAATAAGAAACTTTTTGATATATTCGAAAAATTATTATTTGAATTACTACAAAAATTAAGTTGATTCTCTAAAATTACATTTTATTATTCACGTATGTATATTATTGTTTTGAACTGAAGCTCAGATGGCTATAAAAATGATTTATAAAGTAAGCATACGCTATTATTTTTCAAAAATACTGTAGAACATGGTTATAGTGCTTTTTCCTATTGTTCGGGTCATAACCATATCATGCATTAAGAATTTATGGAAGATAGTTTACACGTAAAATTACCAAACAATAGTCTTATATAAAATACTGATACGAAAAAAAAATATGCGATCGTACGCTACTCATAAACTCTGTTATTTCATTTGTTTACTGTGTTGAAACAACATATTTTTAACAAAAAAAAACGATATTCTTTCTTGAGTGCTATAACACGTTTATGCTAGCACGTGTGTACACAAGTCTATGAAAACATTTTTGAGCTAAATAGAAAAATAAAAGTATTCAAAGGTGGTGGAATAGTGAGCGGTTAGGACGTGTTTTTGTGACGTCCGCTCATCTGAATCGAAACTTCGATAACAAAAATGCGTTGTTTACCGATCTTCTGGTTGCCAATAGCTCTGGTCACGCTTTTCGTCACCCGGTATGCCATCGGCGTATCTACCAAATTACAGCTGGGAGAGTTGATCACTACAGTCATCTACGAGGACAAACCAAACGAAGACGTCCTATCGGAGATTGTAAAATTGGACGGAGAAGATCTGAAATCGATACCGTTTATCGAGACCAAGGTGATAGATATAAATAAAGTCCACCCACTGAAGACGCTATTCGCGCTATCTTCTAAATACTCGCATTATTCAGGCGACGACCTAAACTTGAGCGTGATCATCTTCGGTACGTCCATCACATGTTTGACACACAAGCGCTTGGCCTTACACCTGGCGCTGATGATCCGGCTAATCGAACAAGACGGCGGTAAGGTGTATGCCCGTATGCGGACTCTCGTTTTTGGGAACATCATTCCATTTTATATGGACATGTTATTATCTGTCCATAGAAATGGCGATGATTTGTACAGCATGTACAAAGTAATATACGATATGAATTCGTTGTTGGAAGAGGGTGCGATTTCCGACTACCAGCCTAGTATCGGCAATTTAAAAGAAGAGCTTAAAAAGCTGAACACCGTCATAGAGTCGTCTTGCGTAGTCAACAAAATGAAGGATTACTGCGAAAATTTCAAACTGAGCGAACTGGGAAAATGCTCGGACTTTATTACCGACGAACATCTGATATCCAGCCTAGTGGATGTCAAAACTTCTCTTGAATCTCTTAAAGCAAACGAGAAAGCCTTATTAAATTTTTTTAAAGAAATGGATTTGTTCAGACATATGGACGAAAAAGTGTGGACGAAATTGTTGAAAATACCACAGTTACCAACTCACGATACAGAGGAATTTGAAAGAACTGAACCACTTCCGTACAGGGCTGAAGTCGAAGATATCATAAATATGAGAAATTCTTCTACAAAATATGACTACAAAACAAAGGATGAAAATAACGCTGAAGCGAGTAAATTACCAGCGGGAGTAGTGAAAGACGGCGGATCGACGGATGCCCCGTTAGAACTTTCAAAGACAGAGACACCACCAGAATAATAGAATCTTTGGTGTTCAAACGCGTTCGTTGACGTTATATACCTACTCTAATTTGTTAATTTTTTGTAATTTATAAATTGCATGCATTTATATTTTCTAAACGTATCATAATATATTATGTTGAATTACTATAGGTATAATAATACAAAAATAAAATAATAAATTATATCATTTAAATAATGTAAATGTCACTTATGTTGAATTTTTATTTAATAATTATTGTTCAATATTAAAAAAATAAATATTAATAAACCGTTTGATTAATAAATTAGTTTAATTCTTTATTGCTAATCGGATAAAATTATAAAATTAATTTTCACTAAAAACTTTATATTGATTAACCAAGATAAAAAAAAAAAAACAATCTTAATTTGGTAAATAATACAAAATGTAATATCAATATATTCGATATCCTACATATATATCCTACTGTGTGCGCATAAATTTACTCTTATTTTAATCTATACTTTAAATGTTATGTTGTTGTAATCAGTGGTGTATTGGAGGGTATACGGCGTATACTCACTTCTCAAGTTTTTTTTTTGAGTGTATAGTCTCTAAATAAACGGCAATACGTGGATATACGGCCGTATAGCCCCGTATAGGTACCCGTAAGAATTTTCAGTGATAAAAACAAAATGTTCTTTAAATTTGTAATTTTCATTTCTCAAAATTGATAAACCTGTGCGAGAGGTACAATTGAGTGCTCACACTATTAACGAATCTTGTGAATTTTATATTTTAAATTAAAATGGACTAATTTGTTATAAGAAAATCAAACATTCAATTCGTTTGCCTACTTTGCAGTTTTTATGATTAATTTTGTGATATGTGAGTAACAAAATACAATTCTCAACACTTTGAATAAAAAATACTTAACATTTTAGTGCATATTTTGACTATTTTGGTTTTAAAGACCATAATATATTTAATTTTAAGAGTATATTTAAAATAAAAAGGCTTGGTTTAATGTGTTTATGTTTTTCATTGAGTTAGTTGTTGAAAAGTATTAATTTTGTATATTTATGATTTGATAATTAGAATAGAATTTGGTTGTTACTTTTTTCTCGCTTCGCTCGAAAAAAAAATTTTAGATTTATTTTTATAGTTATAATATCATTGACACCTAAGATCTAAAAGGCGTATACCCACAAATATTTTTAGCAATACAACACTGGTTGTAATAAATATTATTCATAATACGTATATTATCAATAAAACCTACTTCTAATGAAATTGTTCATAAAAATAACACTCTTCCTATAATTATTGAAAAATAAAGTCGCTTTTAAAACATAATGATATAAGCTTTCTGTTATAAAGCTCTGATTGCACCAACGGATACAAAAAACCTGACTTATTACAGTGTGTCATCTATAGACTGGTTTTTGTCTTAATAATTAGATATTTAAATATGCAAAATATGCTTAATAATCTTTAAGAGTTTCTAAACTTTTTGAATACTGGTATATATTTCTTACTTCGTTCTGCCAAAGTTCATTAACTCTAAAAATATAATTTCGACTTCTTCGAGATTTTAAATTTGTTAATAAAAAAACGACTTAACCTATTGTCTTAGATTTTCAAATGTTTATAAACATTTCGAAATTTATTCTTACAAGCCCAGCACCAAATACCATACTTAAATGTTTGTTAAAAATTATTGAACATTGCAAAATTTAAAAAAATATAAATTGATCATATTACTTGAAATTCCGCTCTCAATTGTATTTTACTGATCGATTCAGTCATCTTGTGTTACTTTCATGGGTCATTCTCTGTGAGTTTCGCTTAATAGGTTTACAATTTCTCATCTCACTTTAGTAAAGTAAATTTTCTTAAAAATACCTTACCTGGTTAGGGTACTTCTTTTTTTTACAATTAGGTATCACTAATCTGTTCAATATAATAAGCATGTGTAATATGATTAAGTAATAAATTAATTTTTTAATAAGAAATCACACATTAGTGACAATTGGCTGGGAATTAACTAGAGTCTAGGTATCTGATGTTTTAAAATGTTTGGTTATAACAAGTGAAGTGATGGCACCAGTTCCTTTATAGACGACGGTCGGAGTTTCCCCGTATAGTTTGGAGATATAGAGGTTCTGTTCAATGGAGTTTGGTGAATTTGTAGTCAATTATGGAAGTATTTATATAATTGTACAGCTGCATATGTCTTAGTTTTCATCGTAAAGTTTTTATGCATGATGATGTAATTGAACACAAAGGATGGAGCATTTGTAATTTTTTTATGTGCTATTTTGTTGGTATTAGATACTTTTGCTGCAGCCGACAATTGGAAACCATACGTCCACATTGGTCTTAGTAGTGTTTTATACGGTAAGCTTATCTACTTAAAATATAAAAATAAAAAACATAGCTCGTTGCTTCATATGCTAACATATTATTATTATCGTTTTACTCAAATGTACAGATAAATACTAAACTTATATTCTACAAAACTTCACTGGAACCTATCAGAACTTTTCTAATAGTTATGCAGGAATCAACAAGGACATTTAACATAAAAATTATTGAGTTTTTACAAAGACCATTTGGTAGGTACATTACTATATATACCTAGTCAATCCTAATTAATGTAAATAAAATTAACAAAACTAAAATATTGTCATATAACAGATTCCACAAAAAATTCCATAACCATAATATTATAATCTACTTATTGAGAATCTCGTTTCAAACAATTTTCCGAAAAAAAAAAGAAAATTGCTTATATGATTTCCTTTTGTAAAATCTCGCAAGTATGAAACTTTTAAATCATGTATTTCATAGTTTTGTAAGTTATTAGAACATAGGTAACCAATTAGTGAACCATATTATATAACTAATGTAATCATTAATTAATAGTTATGAAAAAAATTCTTTAAAATACTTTTGAATAATTTCTATATTTGTTATTTATTTTGACAAATATTTATAACAAATACATCATACTTTACTGCTAATTTGTAATTTTAAATATATCACATTCATATTTTAATATATTAAATAAAATTGATTTTTAAATGAAAAATTTAACTGTATTGTGTCAAAATTACTGAAACGTATTTGGTGTATTTTTTATTTTTGTACCTTATAATTTTTATTTTTGAAATCATTTAAAACTTTTCAAAACCAAGAAAATTTTTGAAAATTTTATACTTCTAATAAATTTTTAAAAACCATAGTGAAAAAAACCAATAGTCAACAATATAAGCAATAAATTTAAATCATGAAACAAGTAATTGCAAGTGGATTTAACGAATTAACTATGCAATGTGTTTAAATAAAACTGCGTTTAAAATGTTTAAATCCCGTGTTTGCTTGTAAAATAATATCGAGGAAAATAAATAAAAATTGGTTGTTGCTGGTGGTTAAAACTACTGAGAGTAATTTAAATTGTACTTCATACATAAGATAATATAAAATCCTATTTAGAACGAAATATTTTATTCTATGAACATCTGACAATGAATTTATTTTAGTTGTTTTTTTCTTAATTATTATTGGTATTTATTTTAATTATTTTTAGATTCTCTATCTAGTGAATATTTTTGAAAGGCTCTTCACTCTCCGACAGTCGTTGTAGTTCTATTTGCTATATTATAAAATATTGTAATTGGTTTTTATTGTTATAATTATCAAATATACATCCATGGAAGCAATTGCCATTAGAGATAATAGATAAAGTAGTTCAGAGGTGTGCTTATGTTTGGCTTTATCACTGTTATGTTTACCTACCTGAAAAATCATTTTACAATATTGATAGTGTTTGATATAAGATTATAAAAACCGTTTTTTTTAATTATTATTGTTACACAATGTTTTATATCTTATTTATACTATTATTTAAATATATTATGTAATATGTGTCTTTATTTTTCCTTGAACTAAACTATCTAACCATATTATATTGAATAATGATGTATGTTATTAAATCAAAAGCTAGTGTCTGGATATTTGAATGATCTACTATAATCAGATTGTTTATTTTGTCTTTCTCGAAATGTATAGATACCTAAGTAATTCTAACATTATTTTGTTTCATATTGGAAGTTCGTTAAGAGACAATTACGGCAACACATAAAACAATACAAATACGTATACCATGAATACAGCACATGGCCAAGTGCAAGCGATGTGTTTACTGTGCACGGCAGCTCGTTGTTATGCGTTTACTATACAAATATATAATATGCATTGCATATATAATATTATTTTGTGTCGTTGATCGTATGTATTTTTTTTAATGCATTTAGGGTTCTTATATATATGAAATTGTTGAATAGTCAAAGTATTATTGTTTTAATATTTTATTAATTACGACTTTATTTTAAATCGTGCTACAAATAATTATAAATGCATAAGATTGCATTGTAGATTATATTCATGTTTAAAATAATTGAATATATATTTACACTTAGAATTTAAACAATAATAATAATAATACACAAATAATGTCATTCGTTATTACAATTTATATAATATATATATATTATAATATTTATAAAATTCAGACGGAAAAATTCTTATTTTTATTAAAATACTAATAATAAATTATCAAAAAAAATTAATGGTATCATTGTTATTTTATAAAATACTTGATTGCGATATGGTAAATTGGTAACATATTTTACAGTCTTCTCTTTGACAAAATGGTAACATTTACATATTAAACATACAAAATATGCTTGTACAAATTTGTATGTTATTATTTATATATTAATAATATAACAAAGAGATAAAAGCACGGTCTACGAGTATTTATAACTCTAAAAAACTTCCTTTCGAAAATCAAATCCAAATTGATCACATTTAACTCTCAGAAGTCTACCGAGTTGTGGTGGACCGCAATAAAATACTGTGATTTTTCCTTTCTTTTGGTCTAATAATTGCTTGAACACTTTATCCCAGTTTGGCCTTCCTGCATTTGTTCTCGTCTTCAAACCCGTGATAAAATCTCGTTTTTCCTAAAAGCAATCATTATATTATATTGATTTAATGTTTATAGCAGTTTAATATTTGTATAATATAATTAAATAAATATGATTATATCAATTCTTACCTTTTCATGTAACAAATCCAAAGCTAATTGGAGTCCAACAGCTTTCATATCAGTTTTTTGCAAAGCCGACGTTATATACATGTGCATCTCTAGGAACCTTTCCATAGCTCCACCGAGCTCAGCTTGTTCGATTTCCAGTTGTGACAGTAAATTCACGAACCACTCAAATGATCTTTGATCACGATTAATCCAAAAGAAATCAACCTATAAGTAACACATAAATAATAGTTATAATACGATTAACTACCAAACACAATACTATGCACAATAATCTAGATCTATCTCGTCGCGTTTCTTACCTTTCTCAAATGCATCACCGTCGGTGGTATTTCACTCGCCCAAGTGTATTTACATTTTGGACACGTGTGTCGGGCTTTCCAGTATCGGTGCATGATTGATTGTAATATGGAAGCAAACGGCGTGACGCCGATACCTGTGGCTATCATCACGGCGTGCTGGGCTCGGAATATGTGACTAGACGGTGCACCGTACGGCCCGACCAGATAGATCTATCGATAAAAAATGTTATTCGTTATAATATGAAAGCCAATGTTCACCCGATTTTACTCACCTCTAATGGTTTGCCAACCGGATAATTTATGGGTGATTGACTACTGTTGTCTTCTTTAGATCTTTCTTTTGATTTGTTTTCATTGGTAACAAATTCCATGCTACCCATACTGGATGACTGAAAAGTTTAAATACAATTTCAAACGATGTTAATCTATCGTATCCAAAAATAGAATTACTACTTACCGTTTCTATTGTAATACTATATGACGAAACTTTGGTTTCACAATTTTCTAAACTTGGCGTTTTAAATGCTATGATGGTTGGTTTATGTCTCATATAACGAAAACTTTGAGCCAATGACTTATTTTGAGGGCTTAAATATGCTAAACCTAAAGATTGAAGTCTTGCTCTTTTCATTTGACATTCGTCAAAACTTTTCTCAGATTCCGATCGCATGTAAGTTCGTAAGCTAAAAATAACATTTATAAATTTTAATTTTAATTTGATTATATAAATTTATATCAAAAATAAAATATAAAATATTTAATACATACGCTAATAGACGTTCTCTTTTTTTAATACGATTTTCCATATCAGGCATAGATAATGATTTCGACAGTGGTGCCTTGTTAATCAAAACAAGTTTGTGAAGATTGGTATTTGGTGCCTTTTTCACTGATTTTCTCGTTTCTAATAATTCATGGTTAAATATTTGACAATTATTTCGTATTAATTTAATTTTCAATTAGCTAATTACATAAACCTATAAAAATTATAATATTTAATATTACCTATTGGAGTTTTTGAATTACCAGAAGCGCCATCGTTTTCAGAACCTCTAATTTGAAAATCTTCCGGTAAACTACTAAAACTTTGATTAGTATAACTAAAATCACCACCTCTTTTGTATTTTCCTTTGGTGGAATCCTCCACAGTTCTTCCTGAAAATGTTCTCTGAAGAGATCTATAATATTTATATATATTATATCATAATAATTAGTTTAGAAGTATAATTTGTTGTTTAAATCAGCGTTAAACATACGTTTGTAGCTTTTTAATTTTTGAAGATTCTATAGTATCTACAGAAGAAGTTTTGCTGTTAACAGAACCAGGTAGTTCTTCATTAAGTAAATGTAATTTTTGCTGCTCTTCTTCGAAATATGAATACAATCGATTTGTCCATTCTCCAACTCCGCGGATATGTAACCACATATAGTCTAAATATAAATATTGTTTACTATGATAATTTCCAAATACAGTCAAGAAAATATTAATTTTTTATACAAACATACCTTCTTGTTCTGGAGCACTACTTATAGTAAATGGATGCCATTCATACTTGGCTATTGCCGGTATATTCACAAAAACATAATCGCCGGGATGGAAATCAAAATGTGGAGGTCTTTTGATTACCAAGTGCGTGACTTTAGATGGTAAAAGTAGACCAGAACTGATATAAGTTTTTCCATGTTCAGAACGCATTAATGAGAAACGGTAAAAGCGTTCACACAAGTATAATAATCCGGGAATAATCAACCATTTCCAAAAATTTGGACAGTGCAAAATCAAGAGCAAATAAAAAGGCACGTATAGTAAATGAGTCCAATAAAATATCTGAAAAAAGACAATATATTTAATTGTAAAAAATATTCTAGGGAAATAAGCCATTCCCCAGCATAAGTAACTAACCTCAAAGCATCCTCCTCGGCGAACGAATGGCTGTGAACAAATGAACATCACGAATAGAATAATGATTAGTAAAACGCCTGTGGGATTAGCATATCCTGATATGAGTCCGAAAAGTCCCGGGTCGGTGGTAAATAGCCATTCAGAAACTGTGAATCCTTCGTAGTTTAAATTTGGATCATATATTATGACGGTACCTAGAGTAAATATAAATAATGGAACAGTAATCAAATGGCATCGACGAACATAATAAAAGATATAAAATTAACTTACTGAAATTTAGTAAATGCATAAATGTATGGAGAATACTGTAACCAAATATGAAAAACCCCGTGATTTTATGAAAATATATATGTTGGTCTAAAGGCAAAAATAATGAGAATCCACGGGTTCTGAGGAACGTAATACAATGCCTTAACATAAGAACCAACACAAAAGTACAGTTGAAGTTCAAACACTGACCTGAAAATCAATTTAATAATAATTAATAACAAAATAGAAATATGATACATTATTTATATCTACATTATAAATGCATAAAATATTTTGCACAACAACA
This sequence comes from Aphis gossypii, assembly GCF_020184175.1. NCBI lineage: Eukaryota > Metazoa > Arthropoda > Insecta > Hemiptera > Aphididae > Aphis > Aphis gossypii. The sequence goes on from NC_065530.1 coordinate 78,919,746, forward strand.
ATGTATTTACTTATTTAATAAGTAATAACCATGCATCATGTATAATAAATAAATGAAAAAAAAATACTTTCATTGTATTTCTTGGTAAGACCGAAATATATATTAAGTTATTTAACATAGTTTGATTAAAAATTAAAATTACTTTTATTCTATTGTTTTTAAATAATTATTTTTCACTATGGCTATCTTAAACGAGCGCCAAGTTTAGTTGGACCGCTATAAACGAATTAAACAAAAATTTGATACCGACCGTTTTTTACGGAGTTCAATACAGGCAATTTTCTAAGTAATTGCGTGAGTATCGTGTAAATGTGTTTATAGTAAGTTGATTGTAGTGTAAAAGAAATAGTAGAACTACAGAGCTTATCCACATGTGCACATCGATAACATCAATAACGCGATATACGAATATTAATTATTTTGTTTATTTTTATTTTAGAGTTATTCTGCTATAATTATATTGTATATCATATTATATTGATATAGTTTCTGAAAAAATAATAGTTCAATTTGTCACGAAATAAATTTAAAAACTAATTTCTTACACTTTTTAATTCATTTATTTATCTCAATATTACTCATATTTAAAATATAAAAATTTAATATCAAAGAGTTTAAGAATTCAATTTAAAAAAGCGGAAAAATGATTTTTAAGTTATAACTTCATGGCACATTCAAAATTTCTAAAGCTCTATCCAATTCCTAGGATAGTTGGTATGATTGTTATAAAGTATATATGTACGTAAATTTGAATATAAAACACAGTCAAACCAGCATGTGTTGTCTCCGACTTACCAACATAAATTATAGTAAATTTTACGTTCATAATAGTCCATTTTATTCTGTTGTTTTTAAAATTAATTAGAGTTAATTGATTTATTATACAATTTAAAATTAAGATTATTAGTTAGTAAATCTTAAGTAATCATAACATAGTTCAAAATTGAAATATCAATTAAAACCTCCGTGACCTTAATAAAAATATTACCTAAAAATTGTATTACAAGTTAATTATTCAAATACATTTTTTTTAAAAAAAAAACATTAGAATAAAAACATAAAATTGGTTAAAATGAATATAAAATATATTATGTTCATCTTAATGTCAATTCTCTACCCTCCATGGCCTCAGTTATTACTCATTAGTATTGTGCATTAACTAACATATTTTATTCAAAAATTCTGCGGGCACATTACATAAAAAAAAAGCCTATATAGTGTATAATAGTATTGTAATAAAAGACGTGCCAACGAACAGGGCGTGGATAATAAAATATAACAACAAAATTAATAATAATATAGTAGTAAATATTATGTGGATTTACTTACCACAGGCTCTAGCGAGAATTGTATATATATTGGAATTACGATATTGATAGATTCTAGTCCCGAACAGCAATACATTGACAAGTACGTATACAGCCAAAAACATCAAATAAACATAGTTATTGCGCATATACGGCAATGTTAGCTGATACGGACGTAACGCAGTGATTTTTCCCCAGACTGAAGCTGGCGGCTGTTTTGGCTTTGGTGGTACTAGCCAACGGTCTATGCTGAAAAACAGTAGTGTCTTTTTATAAACGAGTGTTTCAAATATTTGACGTGTTTGAGATAATTAAAGAAACAAAAAAAAAAAGACGATAAATAATATAGTGTTTGAAGTTCAATGTCCTTAATTTAATCTGCGATTGCCGATCAATATACATTTTAAGATATTTTATTTTCTCATCATATGCATATTTTATTTATTTGATTAATCAGTTATAATAATATGTTAAACAAAACAACGGTTTCTATCTTATGATTAGAATAGAAAGAACAGAGAATACTCTATTATTAAATAATAAATAATTATAAAAAACCTTATCGAGAAAAATTTAATCAGTATTTTGTATAGACTTATAGATGAGCAATTCGTGTCTTTAAATAAGTCTTACTTCACCATTTTCAAAGTTTGAAAATTGATATGGATAGGTAAATATTACATATGCGTTCAGTGTATGTATGTAAGAACTGTCACTATCTTAATAATTTGAAAATTAAACATTTACATGAAATTGTTTTCAATCAAAAACATAGTAGACGAATTTCAATTATTATATATTTATTTTATTCAGAGTTCCTATCTATTTTAGTATTGAAAATCTGTAGTATTTTGTTAGAAGTTTTTATTTATTTATTTATTTTTCATTAAAATAAATAACATAAATGATTAAAACTTCTGAAAGACAATTTTTTCTCAATATTTTTAATAATTGGTCATCGTTTATCTTAATTTTAAGTTTGAACCACGTAGTTAAATAAGTGAATTACAAACAGCTGTAGTTTTACCGTATTATACTACATCATATTATAGGTTGGTATATTGATTAATGTATAACAGAAACCCTCGAGGCAAAAAATAATAAAGCATTAACAACTAACATAAATATTTAGTAGATTACAATACTTAAAAGTATCTGTGTTTTTTAACAGAGCAATTTTCCTCGAGCAATGGAAAAAAATGTGATTTTTATTTTTATTGGAGGTTAAATAAAATAAATTAACACTTTTAATTTAATTTTACGTTCATTTTGATAATGTTTACCACATAACATAATTAAAAACGTTTACATATTATATATTTATATACATTTTATTTTTAACGTACGATGCATCGACGAAGATAACACTGTAATTAATTCACAAAAGTAATCGACCTGGGTCCTGGACATAATATTATGTGTGAACTAGAAAACACGAATTCTATAATTTAATACACTAGTCAGAACTATGGGCTAAAATATGAATTAAATCAGATGCCATCTGCACGGTTATCGTATAGATTAATGTACGTTTCAATAAAAAATGATTTTCATTTGTACGAGTGATCCTGTCTAAAAAGAACGTGTGGTTATTATTACGTATACATTATTATACGTAGATACTACTACGAAATACAAACGACGCGTTCTATTACCTTATCGACAGATTTTCCAATAACCCGTTGTGTTTTTGTAATTGATTCTTGAGAGCTTCGTACGTAATAGCACCCCTCGACTCGCTGTCGGCGTCTTCGAACAACGCCATCGTCAGGTCCTCCACTTGATCTTCCGAAAACTGCATTCCATTTTCTTCCATACACGCACGCATTACATGCTGCAATTCTCGGTGCTGTATAAGACCATCGCCTAAACAACAATATTATTGAATTTATTATCTTTATTTTTTTTTCATCTTAACTGATTCCAAAGATAAATTTCAATCGTTCCAAAGCATGATATTTATTTTACCTCTCGTGATTATTATTATTACTATTTTTTTTTCTTTTGATGAACTGTAAATGAGAGTTCAAAAATGTCTAATGTTTTTGGTCTGTTAAAAATGATATTCAATTATTTTTAATATTACAATAAAAAATGAATAAGTACTTATTTTTTAAAATGTTTATACAATTAAAAAAAATAATAATTACGGAAGAGTACATTAAATAACATAACGTATTAATTATTTTATTTTAACAATATAATATAATTATCTGGCGCCATGTGATTAGAAATAAGGGTTTAAAATGTCATTTTATAAGTATTAATCCACGAATTTAGTAGGTAGATATACAAAAAACCAATATTATAATGTAACGATTTTTAATTACATTTATGTTACAGTAGTTAAGATATATTGAATTTATTTTGTTTATTTATTTTTTTTTATTATTGTTATTGTTAATTTAATAATAGTATGCAGTAGGTACACAATAAACATACCATCCAAGTCGTATACTTTAAACAAAAATCGAATTTTGTCATCTGGCGTTTGTCCTGCAAATTGGTGCATTGCATCGAGGAACTCATGTAACGATATTGATCCAGAATTATCTTTATCAAATATTTGAAATACACGTTCAGTAAAGAATGGCTAAAAGATTTTTCAAATAAATAATTAGATCGTAACAAATATTGTTTTTCAACTTACATTAATACATTATATATTTCAATTATTTTGTAGGTATACAATAAAAATCTTAAAATTACAATTTGCAATTTAGTGCATAGTTAAATTAAATGTTTTATTTGTAAATCTCAATATTATAGTTTGATAGGTATTGCTTGAGTTTGTATTGTGCTTATAGTGTTCCAGTTATCATGCATAGTTTATACCGACTCAATTTCTCATGTTAGTAAAATTATATTCAGCGGTGTAATTATATTTGCTTTACTTCAAGGTGTTTGCAAAATGGTTGCTCTGAATTATAATAATAATAACAAAACTATTAGAGGTGAAGTACCTATACGCTAGCGGCGAGAATTATAAATAATAATAGAATAGACCATTAGTACATAGACAAATATTTTGATCTTAAAGTCTAAGGCGACTAAATATTTGACGCCTCTCAACATTTACCGCTGTAGGCCAGAGTTTATAACACTTATACCTATAAATATAAATATCATGAAATACACCCATGATTATATGTTTACTTAATATTTCTGTATAGAATAAAATTAGATGAACCATTTTTACATTGCTATAGATATTGAATGAATAAAAAAACTAATACTTAATAGTAGGTATAGTAGGTATACCGTAAGTTATCAAGTATCGATAACTCAAATAATAATGAATCAAGCGCAACGCTCAAATAATGTAATAAATAGGTACTTTTTGTTTCTTGGACGGTTACTGTTACCTGAGGTTTTTAGTTATAAAGATGACGAAATCCCTATACATTATGATCTATAAATGTATTTTAATTGCCGATTCCGTAAAAATAATATAGTTGATAAATTAGTGAACTTACGTTTTTAGTGATTAAAATTTTATTGAAATCGTCCCGTTTGATTTCCATTTCATCCCCAACAGTTTGTCTAAATAACTGTTCGAGCCACATCAAGTTCTCACTGTCAAATCCCGATTTTACTCTAAACAGTAATTTATTAGTGGTTATTCATTTCGTTTTCCGAAAAAATCATAATAAATAAATAAATAAATTCTATTTATAATTTAAAAAATACAAATTTATAAAATAATATTATGAACTTGTGTTTTATTTATTTTTTTGTACTTATTTGATCATTAGGTTGTTATTACCTGGACGAGTATGTAATCGTAGTTATCAAATCCATTGCTTGTGATGGTGTGATGATTCCGTCCGAATCCTTGTCAATAAGTCGAAATACTTTTTCCACGATCTAATTAAAAAAGAAACATAATACAAATTAATAAAAATATATTTGCACTACTAATCTATACATTTTTTTCAATAATTAACGAATTAACGCAATAAAGATTTGCTACAATTAACACATTTGTTGTGTTGATCTTTCACTCTGCTAACAGCAAATATATACTACATTAACACCATTAAATTATGATTACAGCTGATTATAATAATAATAATAATAATAATTTTGAACAGTCGCGTTAATATTTAAAAATAAACTTGGATAATGGATATTTCCAGCGTTCAACGTACACTAGTTGATAATATGTAAATATGATTTTTTTGTAAGCTTGTTTAATAACATTAATTGCCAATAGTATTATTATTATAAAATTTCATCAGCTATGAAATGTATTTGTATCATTAACTCATGTTGTTTAATATTAGTGGAATCAAAAAATATTTAGTTTTCTAAGTCATAAAAAAATAACCAAGTAAGTATATGAATTTAAACAGTTTCATGTAGGTATTTAAAATTAAAAGAAAGTCTAAATAATTGTTCAAAGTTAATAATGTTCTCTCTGAAGTATTATGTTATTGTATGGACTTCATAATTTATTTTCAGATCTTCAGTTTTTTCTCCTTACTATGATAATATTATCATTTATAAATAGGTTTATATAATTTATACTTTATAGTTTAAAATACTTACACAATTTATATGGAATAAAAATATACATTTATCTTAATATAATCATAATTCATAAGCATTTAAGATAAGTAAAATTAATGATGTAAATAAAATAATTGTATAATACAAGTACTGTAAATGACCACAGTTATTATTTGTATTTAACTAATAAAGATTATAAATATAAATTTTAATAATTTTATATTAACTGTAAAATATTTCTTACCATAATATCATAAAATACCTAGTAAACAGAATTTAAAACAATATACCTATATAATATAGCATATTGACAGTGTACTCATATATTATATATTACATCCGAAAAGATAGAGAGCTACGTATTTCGAATTTTTTAACCAAATAGAGGACATTCTCCACAAGTTTAGATAAATCTAAATTTGACTTATATTACACAAATTAAAGAAATTAAATTTATAATGACTATAATTTTTGTTCAACAAACACGACAAAACGTATTTTGACAGAGAACTATATAGATAGGTAGTTTATACCTGTGATGATGTTGTCATCATTAGCCGCTTGTTGCTCACTGAACGCTTAACGACGTATACGATTCTTCTTAAACATAGTACTTATCTACTGATTACGTAATTTTTACCGTTTTACTGCCAGAAGGAACGTATCATTATTTTCGGCCGGAAACGTATCCGGTTGGCAGCGATTAAAGTAAAATATTTAAATTATGTTTAGGAAATAATAATTTTCTAAGTCTCGGATACGTCTTATGCAGTTGTATATATAAACTATATATATTGTTTAGTTTATTTTTGTTACACGAAAATGGTTAATATCATATGATACTTCCCTCTCACGTATAAATTACACCTTTTTTGTTTTGATTCATGTCCCTCAGTAGTCCCATAACTGAAATGATGCGTATAAAATACATAATGTATTATACCTACGTATAGTAAAAATGTAACAAACGGATATGGTTTGAAGTGTATAGGTATGTCGAACGCTTTGAGAACTCCACAAAATGCGTTCACACGGATATCGAGATCGTAAACCTAAGAAAACTATACCAGAATGAATTTGAAAGTTAATATAACAGCCGTCTGCAGATGTAAAAACATAATATTTTCAAGGCTATCATCTAGGAGTTTATTATTTTTTGGGGATTAAAAATCACAACCTGTTTCTTTTTTAGGTACTAGATTTTGAAATTTTAAAATTAATACTCTTATAATATTCCAAAAAAATTTTTGAATGCAAGAAAAAATAATATTTAATATATAACTTAGTATTATTAGGTACATGTTAAAATGTAATAAATTGCAATAAAAATATTCTTTTTTTTTTGAAAGTATTTTGGTTTCACTTTCCAATAATATTTTACATCGATCCATGTGAAATACTTATACTAGGTTCTATACCTAAATATTAAATATACAACGTGCGCACGATGTATGAAATTCAAAAATAACAATTCGTGACAGAATGACATTTTGTCTCCGAGAATTCTATCATAGGCACTGTATGCAATATAAAAAAAAAACAAAGCTTACGTATTTTAAAGTAAAAAAGAAGCATTTTGATAGTCTCAATTATTTTACCCATTGAACTGTCGAATAATTGTGTGTATATTTAATATTTATTTTACATACAGTATTATTATTATGTGGGCGAACGTAATAATATTTTTACATACAATTATGATTGTCATTGATGACAACGGGTAAATGAAAAAAAAAAAATAACATCGCCGTCTCGTATTGGAAACTAATATTAATAACTACTTCTAGATAAATACGAACAGCACATTATAGTTCATGTCATTCCAAACATTAACACGCTAATTAGACATTTTGTCACGAGCATTTAAAAGTATCGGACTAGCCTTAAAAACGAACCGTGTATTTTTTTACGACCACGTCTAATGTTCGAATGATTTAATCATCGATATACGAGGTAAGACTAAACAACAATTGATATTTGCATGTTATTATGCACAAATTATAAAATACGTAGTACTACTACAGCTGCAGCGGCAGTATTGATGTATTATTATTTTTATCGCCGGTGCCTACATCATACAGTAGGTATAAACTGCCTAGTGCCGAACAATGATTAAATGAGTTATTGCGAGATAAATAAAAATGTTACGCGCGGTTCGACTTGAGAACATGAGTATGTTTATATTATGTTAAATCGTGAATTTTATAATGAAAGTCGTTCATACACGAAAAACACGGTAACAAAATAAAATATAAATTATAACGTCTCGGTCGTAAGCATAATAATAACCACGAAATATACGCGATATACCATGTTATTACGATCGCATAAAAGCGCGGCTAGAGTTTTATTACCGAGGGTGCTGAAATTTTACTTATAATATTACAGTCGTACACACACCCGCGGCGGCTACCAAACGCCTTCTTAACACCTACCTACTTATATATTTAACACATCCGTTTTTAACTCGTACGATGCATACTGATTTGAATAACGCAACACAACACGAGTTTTTAAAATACAGCACCGATTTTGCATTTTTCGTTTTTTTTTTTTTTTTATCGCTTAGGTCAAACAATATTATTTTACACAAACCAGAAAAACTATATAATTCACTGGCATAATGATTATATTACTTCGGTTTGCGTAGATACCTATGTTCTTGAGAAAGCACTACAATTATATTATTCCATGTGTATGAAGATAATTTTATTTTTTTTTACGCTGTCTATATTTTATAGTTTCAGATTTGCTGTACGATGTCATCGTGTATCGTCGTTCTGGTAAGAAGAATAATGTATAAGAATGGACATTAACGAGTTAAAAAGATTAAAATTAAATATACTTCTAACCCTATACATATGAATTAATTTCGATCTTTTTTCAAATGATTTTTTTTATAATAATAATTCAATACAGATATATTATTTATAAATTATAACGTTGTATGTATTTAATTATTAAATTGTAAATTTTCGAAGTATTGAACACAATATTTCTGGATTTAAAAAGGAATATAAATAATGTAGGTATTTAATTTTAACTATTTAAATTTCCATAAAAATTAAAAGTTTGCCCAATTATATAAATTTAAAATCGCACAATAATAACAGTACCTAATACACAGTTCAGTTCTTAAAAATATATCGATGCCGTGATGTCTTACAAATCTGCAACTAACCAAAAATTAACCTAAATAATTCTTGACTTTTGTTAGTGTGATTTTATAATATTAAATTCCTTTCTCATTCCTCTCGTAATTTGTTTTGTCAATTAGTAGATACTGTTTTTTTACCTATGTATTATTTTTACTAAAAATAGGAACATTCGATTTTTGTACTACAAAACACAGGTAATTTCTATGAAATTTGTTTACTTCGCTTTGCCATACATTGCACAGTTTTAATTTAAAAATGTAATTGATTTATCAAATTAACAGTTACGATACTTTTTTCCCTGTTTAACTCGTAAGAGTTACGGTAGTTAAACCAAAAAAAGAAACTTAACGATTTAAAAAAAATTAATTGACTTTTCCATCCTCGATACATCATACCAATATTATACCTAAATATATGAGTAATATAATGACACATCGCTCATACGTTAAACTCTCAAACATCGTCGGCGCAGGGTTTGATGTCGGTGGCGGCTGTTGTCGGGCGACTCGAGCCAATACGATACGACGGCCGTAATAGTACCGTGCTGTATAATATCACGACAACGGTCGGTGGCATAATATCATCGTTCGAAAACAGTTCGTCGTCGCTGGGCAAAGGGGTGATGGTAGTGGCGATCCACTGGTCGAGAGGCGTCGGTGACGGACCGAACGGAAGTGACGGCGACGGTAGCAACGGAAGTGTCGTCAACGGCGACGACGTACCCTACGGGTTTCTGAGGAATCTGCAAACCCGCTACAAGCAGCCCGTGTACGCAGTCGATCTGCACCGTCTGTTGTCCGATGGCCGTTCGAGGGACACGGACAGCAGAGACGGAGCCCTTCCTCAGCCCTGCCGACGACCCGTCGACCACGGGCTCGGGTCTCTGTTACCGCTCCGGTCTCGGTACGTGGTCCTGTATCGCGGTATCGTGCCGCCCGATTGGGACCCAGACCCGTTCGTCGAACTGGCCCAACTCAACTATACGTTTTGGGACGTGGACGTGTACTACTTGATCGTAGCCGTCAACGGATTCGATTACGCGGTCCGACGGATGGTGTACGGCGTATGGCGCGACCTCTCCATATACAAGTAGGTATATCTCCGATACGTCATGTGATCACGATCTGACCGATATTATATCATATTATTAAATCGAATTGCGTTTTGCCACTGCAGCGAAAAAACGACCGTTTTAATAAAGTAAAAAAAAAAAAAACGTCAACCTATATTTTAAAATCAACATTACTGTTTTAATAATTATTTATTTAATGGACTGAAAAAGCGACATATTTTTGAGAAAAATGTGAGCTCAGGTTATGCTGTTCGACTTATATTGTTTAATTTTCACGTAACATCGATTTTCTTCGTGTTCAAAAAGTATGTACCTATTTCGTAAAATATATATTTTGCAGTATAATCAGTCATTTATCAAAAGGGATATTATACTAATTATTCCAATACAATTATAAAAAAATATTTTAATTTATTATAATATATTACTCATACCAAAACTTACAGACAATAAAAAATATATTTTTATTTTAGCGGAAAAGAAAAGGTATATTTTGGTGGTAAAATGAAAGATCGTTAACGAGTACAACACTTGGTATATTTATTACAATGTACCTAATCGTATTTTCAAGTAATGGATATATTTCAGTTAGCTCTCGACATTCGTTATTAAGAATCGATATCTAGGTAGTAGGTACTATCTAGATTGCACGTTAAAATATTCCGTGTAATTTAATGCATTCTTTAGTAGTCTGATAGATCGGCATAAGTAACAACTTTTATTATTTTACGATATAGTGTATGGGTACAAGTAAACCTAACTTTGGATTTTGGGTGTACACACTGTTTAGAGAACATTTTTATAATCATAAATACATTATATACACAGGTGAGTTATTTAAATTGGTTGGACGCGCTTAATAATGCAAGAACGGTGGTTTGCGACTGTTTTATTATTCGTTAAAATACCACAATAGTGGTAGTTATAATAGCGACAGTTACTGTAACGGCGTATAATATTATGTCCGAACGAATTGATTATATTATTTGACCGGCGACACGCATAAGTATTAAATACATCGTAGGTATCTATTGCATATTATTGTAATACCTATCGGACGATTTTCCGGGGTGGGTAGACGCGCGCTTATATTAGTCTCGTCGACGACTTAATTGATGAGTTCATGGGAGGTTTGTCGTAACGCTCGCTATAATATACCTACCGCCCGACGACCAGCGGTGGGCCGATGCGCGCGCGCGTATATAATAATAATATAAGCACGCGGGAAATTAATGACGTGAACGTATTATTATTACTATTACTGTATCATAATATTATATGGTAGAGATATTAATATTATGTATAGTAAAAGAGAAAACCGGAATATTAAATTATCGTCGTTTCGGAACCGGCGCAGCTAAGATAGTACATAGCGCAGCGACAAACCAAATGCATACACGCGCGCACGTATAATATGGAAGCGCAGCAAGAGTAAATGAGCTGCGCGATGGGTACCTAGGTAGGTAGATAGGTTAGGTATACACGTATGTAGGTATTATTATACTTCCTTACCCATCCGGTGAAAACGCGACAGAACGCCGTTTTACCGTCGATACACTATAAATTAAATTCCTTAACGATGTGGTAAGACGCTTTCGTGGTATATTATGTGCATGGCACCAGTTCGTGAGTAATGTGTTCCGCAACATACACGTAGGATGTCTACGTGCTATTTTTTTTTTTTCATTTAGCAGTTTATCTGTTGTACGACCGATGTACACGTTGAATAAAAATATATATTATTATATTTTTAACATGCAGTGTGGGATATTATAATATGAGAAGAGATTAGAATAATTCGACGACAATGTTTTAACGTCCAAAAACACTGATTGTTTATGTCGTGTTGATGAAAGCTTTTTTGATTTTTCGTTACCTAATACAAATTTTTTGATTTGAGTCGATTATGTTTGGAAATAATAGGGAGGTTGAATAGTTATTAGATGTCAGAGTATTTCCGAGCACGCGATTTATCATAAATTTACGAGAAATTATCTAATAAGGTCATTGTATACTGTATAAGGACAATCGATTTTAAATTTTTTTCTTCCTCTTACCAATTCTAAACGGTTTCAAATAATAATTTATAGATGATAAGAAAAAAAACACTTACAAAATCTGTGAAGTCAGTATAATACTATTGAAAAATTATCGATCACTTGTATATTATTAATATCATAAAGGTTTCGGTTTTCGTCGGTTATGCAATTTAAATCCTTGTTTGGTTTAAACAATATCGAAACCCTAACTACAACAACCGTAAGTTGCGGTTACAATTATGGTGCACAAAAGCGAAAATTCAGACAATAATCCACAGCACATTAGAACATTAGACCTTTAACGAAATAGAAGGTACCTATCACGCGTCTTATAAAATATCACACATTCACTATTGAAAGATAACGAATTATTTTTTTACCTAACCATCACTCCCCCAGGATAATCGTGGTGACTCAAACCGTGATCAAAATCCTCGATCCGTTTGCCGACAATGCTGTCGACGGCCGGTTCTTGAACGTACCGCCACGGTCACTGAGACGAATACCAAGCATACTGCATTCGCGAATCGGAAACCTGCGGCGATTCCCGTTGCGGTTCATCGTCAACAATCGGATACCGACGGTAATCGCGATGAGGGACGGCACGTTCGTCGGCCAGGACGGCGCGTTCGCCACGGTGCTGGCTGCCAAAATGAACGCCACGCCGGTTTACATTTCCCATCCGTCCGCCAACGGTAAGATCTATTACGGATACAGGTGGATCGGCGGCCGGGCGTACGGCACGTTTGCGGGGGTGATTGACGGCTGGGCCGACGTTTCGATCAACGGACACTTTCTGAAAGACTACAACTGTTACTTGGCCGAGCTTACCAGACACGTAAATGACAACCTTTATTAATATTATTTTATTATGACTATTACACTTGAAGAGTGTTCTATAGTGGTACTATCACGATGATGTGAGTTAGAAACCCGCTTTTCACTGAAAATTATTTAGTGATTAATTTTTTTTTATTCATCATAGCCTCCGTGTCTTCTGAACATATTGTAATTTATCTTTATTAGTTAAATAACTCAAAAATCACTACTTCAAATTTAAATATTCATTTATCAAAATGTGTGGAAGTAATAAGTAGTATTAGTCACTAAGTAATTTACAGTAGAAGGGAAGGGGTTCTAATTTAAAATCAGAAGTTTGTATACTTAAATATATAATAAATTTTAAGTATACTTGAAAATTGAAAAGATCAGGTTTTAAATATCTGTATTATTGAAGAAAAAAAGCAGTAAGCAGTTTAATGAATCACTTTATGTACTTAATAATTTAGATACTTTCCTAATGTTAAGTATTTTTTTTAAAAAAATAATATTTATTTATTATAATAATAATTTCTCAAGTCGATAAGTTACCTACAGTTATATGTATAAGAAAATTATATATATTATATATATGTCATTTCTTGTATGCATATATCTACTATTACAGCTGATGCTCGAGGGCGTCGTGTAGAAATCACTATGAAACAGAAATCATAATTTATGACTCGCTAAAATGTCTAAAAACAAGTTAATCTTTTTTTGATTTTCAAACATAACGAGTACGAACACTATATACATATTACTGTTATAGTAATGTTTTAAACAGTTTTCCATTGGAATAATGTGAAAACATTGACACGTACAGCGAATAAAACATATTATAATTTACTGCTACCAGTTGAATTTAATAATAACAATGCTATATAGCGTGTATACTATATGTTGTAAATACATAATATACAAACAAGATATTATTACGAAACTACGATTTATAGTAAAAATAATTACCATGTAAGTTCTCGGTAAACGAATTGTTTTTTTTCTATATTATATGCAGTTGTGAGCTTTATATATTTTTGTGTTGCAAGTATATAACGAACGAAATAATAGTATGTAATATCATTGATTTTTCATAAATATATAATAATAATTTATAATCAATGGTAAACTACGTATTGCGTGTAGTTTAAATTCACATTGACAACACTATTGCCCATATTCGTAACAGCTTATAGTATAAAATATTGTAATAATATCATGTGGCCCGTATTGTTGTGACTTTCTAATAATAATATTAACATTGTATGTATTATAATATGTTCATACATATGGATTTTTACCAATTCAACAGATAACGAGCGACAAGGTGTGCTTACTCACGCCCAAAGCCGGCGTCATCCCGCCCATGATGACTGTATTGATGAGTTTCCAGAGGGAAGTTTGGATGATGACGGCAATCACATGCGTACTGGTCACCGTCATATATTTCGCGACCGCGGCTGCGGCGTTGGACACGCACAGGCAAGGACCCACGGGATGTAATTTGGGGCTGGAAATCTACAGAATGTTCATCGGCGCACCCACCAATCGAATTTTCGCTTACTCTTGTCACCGGATATTGACTTCATTTTGTCTGTTTTTTACACTGGTCATTTTGAACGCATTCCAGGTAATTTTTTTTTTTTCGACGGCGATTAAACGTTTTATTATTGCAGCACGTATAATATAATAGGTACTATTAAACTATTCAAAATGTGTCCAAATAGAATTAATGTTCTTGTTGTTTTATCAACTTCATAAAGTGTAATGACTTGTGCTCACACGCTGCAAAGCAATTAATAGTTATAATTTATGTACGTCATAGGGATCACTAGTAACGTTCTTGAGTACTCCAATGCACTATCCCGATGTCAATACATTTACCGATCTGAAAGAGTCGGATTTGCCGATTCGTACATCTAGTATCAGTTTCAAAGAAATATTGACTGGAGACCCTAACTTGAAATCTCTAGCCTATCGAGTCGAGAAGTGGGAAAAAGAAGAAGACATTCACAATTCTGATGGCCAGTTCGCCGGATTTGAGCGCGTTAATGTTTTTAATTTGGAACATTTCAAAGACGTATTATTCGTCCCCAATAAGACCAATACTCGAGTGTTGCACACTATGAACGAGTGTCTGATATCGTACTTTATATCATACGTAGTTCATAGGTAATGATAAAGATAAATATTTGGAACAACATTTTTACCTTGAAACTTTACGAATGTTAGTAATGTGAATTTGTTGTATTTTATAGGAATTCACCGTATAAAAGAAGAATAAATACTCTGCTGTCATGGATTGATCAGGCTGGACTGGTACTCAAGTGGAACAGTGACGTTTCCAAGTACATATTTAATAAATACAAGCCAATCAATCCCAAAGATTACGATACTTCGAAAGTTTTTTCTGTCAGAGATCTTGAAATAGCATTCATTGTTTTATCATTCGGAATTATCTTGAGCATTACTGTATTTATCATTGAAATTATTATGATGTACAAAGCACCGAAAATACACACACCACACCCTCGCCATCTTCCATTCTTACATTAATACACTGTCATTAATCAACATTCAACGTAGTAATATAAATTAATACTTTCTACTTTAATACATAAGTAATATAAAAAAGTATTTTTTTTTTTTTTTTTTTTGTTTTAAATATTAAATGAATATACCAGTTACAGTCTATAAAGAAGGCACAATATTTTATAGTACTAAAAAAAAATTTACTCGCACAGATTAAAATATGTAATCAATAGTGAGCCGATTCCTGTGAAATATTTTTTTAGGACCTGTAACTAATTTTGAATAGTTTCATCGATAAATTAATAATATTAATTTAAAAATATTGAAAAAATAGAAATATTATGCATATTTTATAATTATTATATCTTATAAGATTTAGTAAAAGTTACGCTACTACGTCGTATTACTCGTATATAAAAAATAAAAGAATATTTTACGTTTTAAAGAATTCTACGTATAAAAAACGACAAGAATGATTCAATACTAAACAAAAAATAGAAAATTAACTAATTTTATGAATAAATTTAAAACAATTACTGAACAAATTTTGCCTTTCCTTTTTCATATAATCTGTTGGGCATATTTTTAATTGGTCAAGAAATATTGCCCGCAGCTCTCAAATAGTAGTTTGGTAAGAAATCAAGCGTTTAACGTGAATGGGTGCAAACAAAAATCTAAAAATAATTGCTTTTGTAGGTTATATGAATGATGAAACATACTTATTTACATTATGATGTGATTCGTTAATCTTATGATATTACATAATTGTCCCTATTATTAAGGATAAAAACATAAAAATAGTTTCAAGTTCGACTTTTGAGGGTCGTTTAGTAAGTACAAGTTGGTGGAATCAGTGTAATGGTTAAAACAATTTCTTAAATTTAATAATTTTGTATTATAATATTATGCTCATTTAAAATATTATTTAATAATAAAAATAAAATCAATACTATTGCCAATGATCAAATTAAAATATCTGATTAAAAACAGTTATTTGTGTATGATTATATAAAAACATAAAATGACTTATGTGTACAATTATTTTACCATTAAAAAATTCAATAGTAATTAGACGCTTAAAATAATAATTAGAAAATAAATTATTAAAGAGAGAATTACAATAACGCATAATTTAATAATCATTAATTAATTACACTTACTATAATTCATAGAACACATACTTACGTATATTTTATTTATTTATTTTTGCTTTTTTTTTATTTTTTAAATAAAATTATTTTTTTTTATTATTTACTGTCCTTTATAGTTTTGGTAATAATATTAACCAAATAGCTATAATTGTTTGTTACATAATGATTTTTTACAAAATAGGTTTGCATTAATTCTATTAAAATCTGTATAAGTTGGTATTATACTACTATACCTACATCACGTCATTCATTATTATATTTCTATGTATTAGCTTTATAAGGTAATAAGGTAGTATAAGCTTTATCCGGTGAATATAATATAAAATTACTTTGGTGTTTTGTTTCTCCAATTTTGTCTCATTAAGGCCTGAAGTAAAACGCCTTTCTACAATAAATACTACAATTTATTTATATTAAATTGGGTCTCGTTCTATACTTAATCCATTATTTTCATTTGATTCGCGTTTACAAGCGGCATGGCATAGGTAAACGCGCTCGTCTATAAAGATCATAAATAATCAAACTCGTTGGATTGTCGCGGTGAACATATATTATTCTCTACTCACACACATATGTATGTCTACATATATAATATTATATATATATATAAATGTTATATATCATATAAAAAAATCTTAACTCGTGGTAGTTACGTCTTTATCTTTGCCGGTCGATCGTTGCAATAAATTTCAGAGCCGGGCGCGAGCAGCACGCGACGCAGTTTCTCAAAAGCGCACAAGCGTTTTCACGCGCGCTGCGATAATAATAATAGTTATTATATAGTAAACCTGCCCGTACTTACACGATCGTACCTTATCAACAAACTATGCTCGGAACAATGCGAGTGTTACACAAAAATTATACTATAGACCTAAAGCGCAAAACGATTTAGTAAAGCGAATAAAACATTTAATATTATTATTATCGCAATAAAATTCAAGACGATTTGAGTAAACGGCTGTTATTAAGATTAAAATGGGTTTTTATTTCACGAAAACTATAATTTATTATTATATATTTTATTTTTATGTATAAAATGAATCCGTATTTTTTTTTTTTTTTTATAACGTTACAAATTACAATTTGAATAATCTGTTGTAAATATGCAGACACGGTTTTAATGCGGTCGTAATGTTACACGTATATTATGATATACGAGTTCAAATTGACCGATTATATTTCTTATATAGTTCTTATTCTACAATAAAGTAACGAACGAAGAAAAATATTAAGTCCAATTACGTCTAATTTTCAACATAATTGTACATAATGTGACTTAATCTTGTAAATTATATAGTGATCATAAAATAATACTAGATAATTTTTTTATACAATTTTTATTTTTTATCGATCAATTTTAGAAAAGTTGGTGTGACTGGAGGGAGAGGGTATATAAACATTATATTAAGTACAAATTAATTATAGCAACGTGAATACTTTATGATTTGTAGGACAATGATTTACATAAAACGATGATTTATTTAAATTACAAATGTGTAAGCAATTTTAGTCGTTTTAAATTTGTAATAATAAAATATAAACATTTTGAACTTGATATACTTGATGTATAGTTTTTGAATGAATAAAAATGTGCTCGTGCTTTATAACAAGGGTTGTTTGGTAGTTTAATACTTAAAGAACTAACAAGTTATCATTAAATAACCGCGTTTTGTACAGTAACTATGTATTCGTAAAGAAAATAAATAAAGTGCGGGTATAATAAATTATGGTAAAACGCCAGTCAGTAATAAAAAAAAGTAATTTGCACTTGATACGAAATATAATTAAAAAAATCTACAAGATTAAAAATAATCATTTCGCCTCCAGAATATTGATAGACGTTCATATAAATAAAAACGACTTGGATTTCGAACTTCGTGTTTGGCGTTTTATACCGTTAAGTATATTTATGACAATATTATTATAACTAAGAAACACGAACGATTAATGGTTTAGTCTGATCGATTCGTACTGGTATTATACATAATATTATAATATGGGCACTCTCGCGTATACGATCTTAATGGGTAGGTATTTAAAATTTATTATGATCGTATCGTAAAATTTATAATACGATTACTTATTTTGTTTTATATATTTTTTCGTTAACTCGTTTAAACTATGACGTATAACCTGACGTAATATCACAAAACACATATTATTTATTTGACCCAATTGTTTTTTTATTTTAATTTTTAATTACTCGTAATAATAATAATAATATTCATGATTGAACACGCGCCGCGCATACGTAGGACCGTATGGTACGGTTGTATACGTATGGTTGCACGCCCCGTACTGCGGTAGTTGTACGCGCATAACTTATTTGTAAGACCGAACATGTCCTGCAGAATGGGTGGGCCCTAATAACGAGAATAATAAAAAATAAAAAAAAAACCCATCGGCCGTATAGCACCGGACAACTACGATACGATCGTGTACGACAATGTCGTTTTTCGTGCTCGACACCGCCGTTCTGACACACGACAATTATATATTGGCATGTGTCTGCAGTCACGGTCACTATCAATTTTCTTATCGAACAATATCTTATAAACATAATATAATATAATACGTAGGTATATAATATACATATACATAATATTACGCATACAGTGTTGTACACGGTACGCTGGTATAATACTGTTATATTTAATATGTAAATAACCTATCAATATCAATCATAACAATACCAATATAAAAATATACAAAAATAAAAAAATACTTTTACTTTTTAGTAATAACTTTATGCAGGTACATACTTGTACGTATAATACATGAACAGTATTATTAAATAATTGAAATTTGAGATTTATGCGTATTTAACAAACATTATGGTGCTCGACAGATTTAGGTATTACTATAATACGTAATACATGTATATCTACTAGTTTCTTTTCCGTCGTCAAGACCACACCGATTTTCTAAAATTGTAAATACCTACCTTGTCGGGAAAATACATACATGGGATACAACTACGGATACACGATGTTTTTATATTTGCGGTTATTTTTTAGGAAGGTTTTTATCTAAACACGCGTGTTGTATGTCACAATATATTATAATAATATTATACAGTGCTACGTCGTATATTATGGATAACAAGCTATGAGTGATATACTAGATTGGTACGTTTAAATTGTATAATACTGTTGTATAATGTATAAATAATTTTTTTTTTAATTCTGGGAAGGGTACATATATAATACATTAATACAAGCCCCCCAACACTCCTCTCTCTCACGTTACGACCCAAACGTTATTGGATATTGTGTATTACTCGATAATATGAAGTAAAAGTATTCATTCATATTTAACCTATAAAACATTGAATTAATTAATTTCATTATTAGTCGGAACGTAAGATTTTTTTTTTTAAATTATTATGCAATTTTTATTTTTATTATTATTTACTATACTGTCTTATACGTTCCTTATAATATATCATGTTATTATAATATTTTATAATATACTAATAAATTAGCAACGGTCAATACAAGGGACAGTTGGTTGTTGTTACCTATAATATATTAGTATTTAATATTTTAATGAAACAAGAGATTTGGTGAAAGCTCGTTGTGATCAACGATACATCAAACAATACAATATACATATAATAATATGCGTAGTATCTACCTAGTACCTATATAATTATTAGGTACAATGTCTTATTCCGAATAGTACAAGAATTATTATCTAAAATTATTAACGATTAATGATTATAAATTAATCCTATTTATAAATATATTTGTTATTTCAATTTTATAATATCTTTTACTCTATTAAGACAGCCTTTTTTTATGAATTATGATTGGATTTTTTATTCACAAACATAAATACCATGCATTTTTCTCTAAGAATAACATACACTTATTAATCTATTGGTAACTTATGTTGTGACTATATGTGTAGTAATTTAAAGATAAAATAAAAACTATCTCAACCTTATTAATTAATAATTACTTTTTTTAATATGTAATTGCATTGTACTTACGCCTTTCGCTTGAAATATCTGATAAAATTTTTGTAAGCTTATAGGTTGATCACCACAAAGCACGTACGCCACACTTTCTAACTGTTCAGCTAAATCTCCTTGTTTTTCTTCCCTGTTGAAAATATTAAACATTTAGATAAAATAATTCGGTGTACTAGTTACCAGTTCAATGGTAAGTAATATATTATAACTTATAAATTATCATTAGGAAGAATTATACTTAGGAGCCATTATTATAATGTAAGCACTTTTTAGTTTTATTCAGTTTTTATTTTTATTGTTAGATTTTTACTGATCTAAGATATTTCAGAATTGTACTGTATAAAATGCTCTACGTTAAAAATTTATTTACGAACTAGGAAAAAAAGTAGAAGTATATATACTTGTGCTATTAATTCAATACATTTTATATGAATTTAGTATGATACTGCGTATACCTAAAAAATGTACTAAATGAAGGCAATTCAAACTAAACGATTACAAATATAATAGATTTAAATTAGAAATCATAATTTTATTGGTGGCTAAAAATCAGTTTGATTATAGTACGTTTATTAATTTATTATATAATGCGCGTCCATTAATTTTGTAGTCCACCTGCATAATTATTTTATTGGAGGTTATAATATTTCTCAAACTTCTACTAGTACAGAAAATAATCAATTTACACCCGGTCGATTTAAATCATCAACGGTCGCCAAATCATCTTTAAATTGCTAAATTGTATATTATAGTTTATTATTTTTGTTTATGTGATGTGTCCTTAAGTAAAACGAGTCATTAAAAATATAGAAGGCCTAAAAAAAACACGCTGATTAAATGCTGCACGTTTATTTTTATTATAACGATTTTTATCGTTTTTTTTTTTTTTGTAGAGATGACGGGCTTGATTGCAGTTAAGTTGAGCAATATTCCTCAAAATCATATAATTGTTGTACTTATGAACGCGAGCATATATGTTTATGGAAAACGCTGCACCGGAGGACCAGTGGTTTCTCAATAAGGAGCAATGCCGTGACTGCTGCAGCGCGGTGTATTATACATATCTACAGCCGATTGCCACACAACCGGTGGAAGTTATACTTCATGTGCACACTACACACATGGGCCCGGGCATTGGACGCCGCGAGTTTCCGACCTGACCAGATCAGAAGCGGGATAAGGCGTGCTCTCGTATATTATTATTTTTTTTATTTTATTTTCTCCTTAATTCTAAAACAAAAGAAACCTGTTCTGACATGAGCACCGTGTGCCGTAAGTCCGAGGTGTCATATTATTATTGTTGTTTACGGACTCTCGTGTTAATAATACGGGGCACGGCCGATGAGAATATAGTGTTGTTCGGCACGCCATTTAAAAGTATAGGCATATTATTAAAATAATCTCGAGGATAAAACAAACCGGTAAATTTAAGGTGTTTATACGGATTTCCATGCACATTTGTGTCAATTAGTCATCATTTTAGACTAAAAATAATATAACATATATAATAGGCAGATTAATAAACGATACGCATAATATTATTAACTACGCATTTTTTCAAATTCAGTCCGTATAACGTTGGAAAAATGTAAACGGTTTATGTATTGGTTATCTCTATCATCGTTGCAGTTTTGAGGTACATAACTTTTATAGGCGGACACCATGTTTTGAGAATTAACAGACTTTTAAAATATTAAGTGTTACGTAGTATTATCATGCGTAGTTATTATTATTGCTTTTTTTTGCGTATCGAATTTGCTGACTCACTCTATAGGCTAGTAGTATTATACCTATGAGCATTATAATATATACACTGCCATTGGGACCTTAGGAGATGATTTATAAGATTTTTATTAATGGTTACAACGAGTTCTCGCTCTTCGGATAAATTCGTAAAATCAAATCCTATTTAATATAAGTGTTATTTTTTTTTCGCTTTCTACTCAACGCACCTTTTGCCGGAGTCCGGCTACTGAATATATCAACTGCAGATTAATGGCCATATCGCGGAAACCGCTGGACAGTGATCAATATAAACCGCCAACCGGTTCGACCCACGTCGCTGCAGCCAGTCGTATTGGAAATCATCGTGATAACGACTAATTAGGGCGAATAATAATTAAAAGATAAACATATATATAATAAAATATTATAATATGGTTTGAAAATTATACATGTACCTATACATTTGTCCAACTGATCACCGCTAGTTTGCGTGTATAGGTGTTATAGGTATACTGTTAAA
This sequence comes from Aphis gossypii, assembly GCF_020184175.1. Classification (NCBI taxonomy): domain Eukaryota; kingdom Metazoa; phylum Arthropoda; class Insecta; order Hemiptera; family Aphididae; genus Aphis; species Aphis gossypii. The sequence goes on from NC_065530.1 coordinate 78,942,557, forward strand.
AAATGACTTGTGCAGTTGTGCTGCAGTCTCGGAATTATCACATTTTATTATAATTGATATACGTAACTTAGAAACTTTTTAAAGTCGTCAGTTCGGTACAATATGTGCTATTAAAAAATATAGATAATAAAATAGAACCTTTAAATCACTATTAAAGGCAATAGTAATGGAGACTTTAATGCCGGAAATCATACTAAATATAAACTTTTCATCCAAGACGATTTTTATTATTTCGTAATTTAGTATAAAATTATAATTTATTGTTAAGTCAGAATCAAATAGATTATAATATGTATATACTATATAGATAATACATTTTTGTTTTTAAATCACGTCCATACAAACCCATACATACATAATTATCTGTTAGAACCTATAATGTGTATTATTATCGAAAAAACTCTGGGAAGTGTATTTTTAATTTTGGTGTATAATAGAGGTAAAAAAATGAATAGATTTATCTTAGATACTTCTTCATTCTTCAATAAGTTTTACATTATATACTGACAGTGTACAATATTAATTATTATTACGGGTGGAAATTATTAATATGGATGGATTTTTTTTTTTTAATTAAAAACCTTGATTCATATAACGAATTTTAAGTACTTTTCAAATTAAGTCTAAATAAAGTACAACATATTGAAAAGTGCCTAGTTAATATAATAATATATCAAAATAACAACTATAATACTAATATATCTATAAATATATTCAATAAATGTATATTGTATATTATGTGACTTAATCAATTTAATAATTACTTTAAATAATATTTATTATTTGGTTGTGTTAAGACGAATATATATACAATTATTTTATAACTGTTACATAGTAATAATAAAAAAAATATGTACTCCACAATGAAAAAAAAAATAAAACCACCTGCTAAGCAATGGTTCGCGACATGATTATCGGAGAATTTGATCTTGAAAACAGCTTGTGGTACACATGATAAATGCCGTGGGAAACATCGCACAGTAGTCTTAGTCTTGGACAGAAATCAAAGCAGTTTGATTAGTATGATTAGTTGTAAAGCATGTTAACAACGGTTCGCTTACATGCAGCTTTCCTAAAATAAGTACATTTCATTTGATATGATCGTACCTATTATTGTAATCAATTTATTTTCACCAGATATTGATAAAAGTAAAAGAAAGTACCTACCTATATACCTAATTAAATATTTTTTTTCTTCTTACAAATAAGTTTGATATTTGTGTAATGACGATTTTCTCGTTTACATTTAAAGTAAAGTATAAGTATTTTTGAATTAATATACGAAAATAAAATTTATAGAAAGTTCTGCAAATTTGAATTTCATAAGAATATAAGACTAAATATTTTTGGTTAATGCGGGCAATCTCTACATACAATAACAGTAAGTTATAAAACTTGATTTAATTTTATAAAATCATAACATATTATAATATTTAAATAATTGTATTTTAAATATAATATAAAACTGTCAATGACTTTTTATATAATCGTCAAATTAAATTTAAATCAATCTATTATCGTTGATTGTTAAAAATCCAGAAAAATAATACCTTTGTAAATACTTTCTATCTGTTAATTCTCATTAAATACTTTTTACGTTGTTTTTACGTCGACTGTGATTCAGACAATATTGTTTTTCTTCCCTCCAACAATTAATTACTATGCAAATATCGTTGACTCGTGTTGTCTGATCTCCATACAAAATACATTTATTTGAACAGGAACTGGCATCGAGCCTAGCGTGTACAGTGTAACTGAGCAGTGAAAGAAATTAAAAAAAAAAAAAATTAGCAATAAAACGCAAAAAGAAATATCTACGACCACGCAACTCCATCAGCCTCAGTTACATCTGTTTTAATTAACTGCGGATTCCGTATAATTGTAAAATATATAGATGCAGGTTTTAAACGATACACATTCCTAATTACTTTAATTGGATTTGAAATTTACATTTTCTTCAGTACATTACGACTTACGAGATGGCTACTTATGCGTGATTAGAGCAATGATAATATGCACCATATTAATAGCACGGAGCTTACAAGTAACAAACCATCTGTGGTTCGTTGTATAATTATTTATGTACATAACTAGCCTATAATTTACAATAAACATTAAACATAATTTGTTTTATGTCATTATCTAACATATTTTTAAAATACAATATAAAAATTACATATACTTTCTTTAATAGATACCTGCACGGCAGAAACTAACAAATTTAAACTTTTATGTGCTAAAAATAACTATTTACTTAAAACATATTTTTTTTAAGAAATTTATAATTTGTAATTTATTTGTATTTATGATTAATTAAAAAATTGGTTCTAAAAATTTATTTTATAGTGAGTATTGTATTTAATTTCTGTTCTATAAATCTAATCTTTATTTGTTTTACAACATATTTAAAAATGATAGATACTTAAATTGAAAAAAAAATCATTTTAATTTGCTGAATTTCATTTAACAATTTTATTCCAAAAATACATAAAAAATATTATTAAAATTTAAAGTCAAATAAAATACATGTCGTATTGAAAAAAATAAATTTTCTAAGGAATTTATAATTTTAATGATTTATTTAAGTATTTTAAAAATAAAAATAAAATTTGAAATTTTTGTTTCAATTATAAATCAAATGAATCTACGAGTTATATAGAATTTGTTTATTAAACGTGATTAAATCCCATTTTAACAATGTACATACATTTTAAAACTGTTAGTTCAAATTTTAGTTACATAACACAATATATTTACAATTAAATATTATTATCAATTAAGAAATATTTCTGGTACGAATTGTGCGAGTATTTCAAAAATTTAATGAAATTTATAAGGCTATAAAATAAAATAGTTGATCTTAATTTAATGGGTTAATTCTGAACAGTGCTTCATTGCTAATTTTATTAAATTGGTAGTTATCTACAAACATGTGCTGATTCACTCGAGACCTAATAAATATATTTTAAAAGCTTTTTTTTATAAGTATGATAAATTTGAACAGTAAAAATGAATATTAAGTATGTTGTCTACACAAAATACGCAATTACCCACCCATGTTTAATGTTCGTTTATGTTTTTAATCCTCGTTTTAAGTACATGTTTATACTTTATATGGATACGTCGCTTTAAATTTTATATATTTTTTCATTACAACCGGTAATTTTATCCTTTATGCATAAATATTTTAATTAGATTTGACATATTATTAGAAAATACAGCAGAATGAATAAAAATAAAACATAAACCTTTTTACCGTATCCAATGTACAAGTTATTACTGCAAACAGTAAATTTACTCTAATTTATATTTTGTTTTATTTTAAGTATAGCACTTATTATATGCAATATTTTATAGCACTTGCAAATAATCTCGTAAAGTATGAAAATTATATGGCCCTATAAGATTAACAAATTGATATGGATATAAAAATGTATTTATTTGATTTAAATTACATACAATAAATACTGGATCCCACTATGAAAACTCCTAGAAGAGAACAAATAATAACCTAACCTGTTAAGGTAAAATTTTAATCCATATGTAGTGAATTTATTACACATTTAAATTTAAATTAAAAAAAAAAAAAAAACATTTTTATTGCTAATGAAGTACTAGTATTTTATTTTATATTTCGAAGTAAAACATACTTACAGTAATCTTTCTTTTAACGATTGTATCCATTGTTCCTGTATGAGTACTTTTTCGTTGTCTTTATCGAATAATTGAAATAATATTGATAGCACTTCCTGTAAAATAAAATTAATTATATTAAAAAACCTGAAGACATTCATATTAGGTAAGTCTGAATTATTGATCATAATTATATAAAACCTATTTTGTGCATCAGCTTATGTTTTTACGTATCGCAACATATTTTAGCTCATACAAATAACAAAGTGAGTACATTGAAATAAAAGAAAAATAATCTTTTAATATATATGTAATGCACATATAAACGAATTAGTTATTAAAAGATTTAAAAAAATAATAATCAAACAGAAGCCCAAGTTCGGTAGCCTTCGGGTCATGGGATGGTTAATTGTAGTAAATATTTTCGTATACACCATATCATGCTATTGTGTTATGTTTGGTCTAATGCTTGTCGGCCACCAGTGTTGGTAGTCATACACAACCAATGTACGAGAAATAATTGAATTTATTTCTAGAAGCCGGTTGATTAATGTACATGCAGTACGATACAAGTGACTGCATTTGGTGCACGATTATGATATTCTTCCGCTCTTGCAGTCATCAGAGATAAGGATCAGAAATTACAAATAAAACGCGCTTCATAAAATTTCATTAAAATGTAGGTTAAGTTAGGTTAGGTGCCTACGCAGGTGGACGTTTATTTCTAAACCATAAAATAAATTAAATCGCGGTCGGGATCTATTTCCCACTACAAGTGTGCGACAAATCTCTGATGCCATCGTAACTTATATATTTTTTCGACATTTTACTACATATTTAATTAAATTTAATGAAAAAACTCGAAGTCCCTGACTTTTATTTACATAATACACATACCATTCAAATCACAAATAAATATTTTTTTCGTAATCTGGATTCAATAAATTCGGTCGCAAGTGCTTAAAATATGCAGTGAATATATTTTAATATGTAGATCAAAAATGAAATATGATAATTTATGATAAACTCGTGATATTTATTGCAATTTTTTCGTTTGAATAATTTATTTTACTGATCTAATATACATTTAATTTTCGACCCAAATATTATGTACAGCGTAAAAAAAAAAATATTATGTGTTTTTTTAGTGTAGATGACGTATTAACGTCGTTTGGCATTTACCCAATAAACCGTAACACAACAATATTTTTACAGTAAAGTCACTATATAGTATCATATATGAGCTAAGTGGGTGGTCTAGTATTCATATTTTAGGTGACCTATAAATTATAATAGTGTTTGGTAAAAAATTAAATTAGGATCGCGATAAATTACTCTATATTATTTATTATATAAAGGTACTGTCAATTATTACAACTAAAATGTGTAACATTTTATGTATTTGCGTATTATACGTGGTGGATCGAGAACATTGACGTAATGAAATAATAATATGTATGGATACTTTTTACAAGTATATTATGTATTTTACAATGGACTCTGCAGCGCATATTCAGGACGAAATAGGTTAGTTCGTAGTTCGTTCGGACTAGTTTACGTTTTCAATATTACACGATTAGGCAAATAACTACTACCTATATAGGTGTACGAAGGATATTTATACACAGGTGGGTTGGTATATAGGTACCTCATACATATACACATATAATCAAACGTATACATAATATATACGATATTATGCTGCATACATGAATCATAAAGCGACGGTTTCGTTTTAATTACAAAACAGATATGATATATTATGACTGGCCTAACGGTATATTCGCGGTATATATGACGAATACTGCAATTTTTGCATTTGCGTTTTAACGCAAAACGCGTATATTATAATATTATACATTAAAAAAAAATATATATATATATAAAATTAGACGCATAATATAATATAATATTATCTATAGATTTATACATAATAATGTATAGAAGGATATATACATATATTATTATAGGTGCTTCCTTTATGGCGTAGGTATTGCGGAGTGCGCGTGACCGGAGAATACGGAAAATTATAATATATATTTATGTATAATGTTTGACACGAGAAAAATATACATACACACGACCATCACCGCCGCCGTCGTTGCTAAGTGCAAAACACGAAACTACCTGTATGTTGGGCCGCGAGAAATTTTAATGGGGGGGGGGGGGCATTAAATTATTCACACACATCGCGGACACATTTTATATAATAATAATAATAATAATAATAATAATATCATATAGACGGATGTGGATATCGCGATATTATAACGTCTTCTCGCCAACTGTTGCGGCGTTAACGGAGTGAAAAAACAGATATTATTAATAGTAATATAATACTATGCGCGGTTTACACGCTGGAGTCGTCACGTCCGTCAGTGTTATGATAATATTTTCATTTTTGTTTTGCATCGGATGATGTGCATGCGTATACACGAGATGAGTAGTATTTAATATTATAATATTAAATTATATTAATAAATATAGGTGTGTTTGTCGGCGGCGGCGTAAACATGTGTTGACGTTACATCGCTGAATCGACGGATACGTCTCGGGAGGAGAGAAAAAAAACACCATTAAAGTGCATACAACAACGATTATAATAATAATAATACGTACACCTCCTCCGAAAACGGGACGGCGAGCTAACCAGTCGTATAATTATTATTATCATTCGTGCAAAGTATGGTAATATACGCACATGTATATACGATATTATGATGCCCATACCGATTCTCTCCGTACCTGTATTATGATAATATTATATATCCTCTCACAGCGACGACGACGGGCCCGTTCGCACGTATATACATGCACGTATAATACCTACAGGTGTATGATATGCAAAATCATAATATGATGATGCGTGTTGCGTGTTTTGTGTAAATTAAAATATCCGCCGCAATAATAATGACAATAATAATAATCGTAACATGCGCGTATAGTGTCTGCAGGGGTCTGTTCTTGTACAATTCGTATATTTTCGCGTTTATAGCCGCCGAAGAATTTACACCTACTTAATACTTATTATATTATAATAATCGTATGTTTATAGCGTAATACACGCATACATGCAAAAAGGGCGTCGACCTTTTGAGCGCGTGTATGGTTTTTTTGGGAGTATGGTCGGTTGAATTGCACTTGGGTTAAAACAAATCATATGGTCAAACTGCACTCAAGTAAAAATCAAGTAACAGTCCAACTAATTATTCTCTAACGCCTATTTCTCTTCTTACCTACAGGTGTGGGAGAGACAATGATTTTTTTTTAAATTTTCTATTAATCTATTTGTACTTTTTGCACTTCCATCGCAAATTTCTATAATATGGACTTAAGAAAAAAATATGTAGTAACGAAAGTTGAAATTTTTAAGCTACGCATAATGAATAGATCGCCATGAATACATGCACTTATTTTAAACAAAATTAGTCTTTAAAAATTAAATAATTAAATAATTTGAACATTCAATGATCGCCTTCATTTGAGGCCTGAGCAGTTGAACTTGACATAGCACGCTAAAATTGGTCTTTGAAATTATTGTGGTAGCAAAAAAACATGTCGATGAACCGGCGCTGTGACACTTCCGCTAGCCGAAATTATAACAAAACGCGCGCTCACTTCCTGCATAGATGCGACGCGTACGATATTCTCGCGGTTGATTATCAATATATTATATTATCATCGCTATTTATAAATGTCTTTCCGCGGCGGTTACCTAGTCGGTTACAGTCGGTTTAACAGGACACTTAACGGACCCACGACAACGTTACAATCTTAGTCGCTCGAACACCGTTTGTAGTATTTACACTGCACGTGCCCATTGGTATAAGTAGCATAATATTATTATACATAGGTATATATAATAATATATAATATATGCAGGGTTAGCACAATAATGACGTTACGCGCAATATTATCGGCGTCATCTTGGATGCGGCATAAGTTTATGCACACATTTTATTATATAGAGAGACTTATATTATTGTACATGTCGTATATATAATATGTATACCCAGGTCGCGGTCGTATGACCGCATCGGTGGTATTATGTTCTTCGCGCAATAGTCGACTGCAGCTGCGGTCATGTGACATCACGCATATCGTACAATATAATAAAAAATAATAATAGGTACGTAATACCCGCAGTGGATCACGATAAACGCGCGTGTCGTTATCGGTTGTGGAAAAAAAATTGAAAAGAAATCGTTCAACTTGCCGATGTCAATTGCAAAATCAGAACAATGAAAACGTATTTTTATGACGTACAAAAATGCACACTCGTTTTGCATTTTCATATTTTGATTGTCATATAGGTATATCGTCGTCGGAGAGGAGATGTCAAGCACCTCCATAGTGATGTACTTGATAACGTGAGTTTATAATGTTATTATATTTTATATACATTGTTTGCATATAATATGTTTAAGTATATAATAGAAAAAATCGTTTTGCCGCTACTATTGTCTTGTACTGCAGGTACAAGATGCCAAACATGTTCACACGTAAATTATTAGTTGATTGTTTCCAAAAACGTTGACATATCTAAATAAAAATGTAATATTACATTTATACTCGGACATTTTTACAGAAAATGTTGATAGATTAATATCAATAATTTCTTAAGTTTTCAAATAATCATATTCTTAGTGAAAAAAGTCAAATAACTCAAAAACCTTACTCGTTAGAATTTAATTTTAGATAATATCTAGGTACATAAGTAATTTAAAAAAAAAAATCATTTGATTTATAGAAAAAAAGTTGATTCGCATTTGAAATCAAGCCTATTTTTACTACAGTTTACTCTTTAAATGTTATGAAAAATCTAAGTTTTTGAAAACATTGCTCTCGTTATTATTATATTAAAGTTTCGGAAATATGAATTTTTAAAAATGGTAAATATATAAAAGAAAAAATTGAGGTAAGCATGTTTAGTGAATCAGCTCATATTATATCATAATACACGCTCGTATTTAAATGCGTCCATATAATAATATGATATTATTATACAGGTACATTATAATGGGCATAAGCGCATAAAGTTTATCGGACCGCGAAACGTTCGTTTATACTACCGTATACCGCGTATACATATGGTAAATATAGTATATACCTAATATATATATTTTATATTTATATAGGTACTTGCCTGCCTACATAATATATTATATGGGTACCCACCCACTTGCCTACCCACCTGCTTGCTATAGTACCGTCGTATTACACGCGTGCACAATATAGCCGCCGACATTACGTATTCCGATCACACAAGTCACCGCGGAGTTTACCGATTTATGTTTACGCGTCCTAATGGCACCATAGAAAATCGTGGCGTGCACAAATGTACCTACCTATGGATGACGACGGCTATGACTGCGACTACAATGCACATATATGCAGTCGTATAACAATAATAGTATAATATTATTATATCGCGTGCGGTCTATATATAGATCGATAACTAAATCTCGCGTCCGATATTTGCATCCGACCCCGCCGGGACTATTATAATAATATTACGTATTCGATATTAGACTTAGATAGATATCTCTACACACACACACAATAATGATATTATAGTCTTGTTCTCGTAACATTATATGATATGGCCCGCGTAATCGTTAGTTTACTATATTGTACACCTATATTATATTTATATACATGTTGTTTCTTTACGTTTTAATTATGGGTATGTACGTCGGGATCATACGACCGGGGAGCGATCGTTTCGATCACATATAAGGCGAAAACCGTTTGAACGCAAAATTTATTGGCAATTATAAGTAAAGTTGTGCTCGCTGGTTTCCACATAATATTACTTTTAATGTGTTTATATAATATTATTCAATAAAATATACAGCAGATTATCGTACAATAACAATATATCGCTCTAACCATAATATGTATTATATGTAGATTAGATGAATTAATAGTATTTTGTAGAATTTCGAAGTCGACCGATCACAAGATTTTGCACTTGTTTTAATATAGCGGGGACATTGTATCCATACCCACATTTTATGGACGCCGGGTGTTATTTACTACCTGTAGCTATAATATACCTATGAACTGACTATACCATAAAGCACATCGTTAAAACCGGCTACGAAAGAAGACATTCTCGTCAAACCCATGAGAAAATAATGTTATTAAGTCACTTTTATTCACTACATTTTTTTTTTTACTTCTTATACTCCATTCAAAACGTAATATTATACGCCAATGCCTAATCAAATATTGTTGATTTGAAAGTTAGATTGAAATGTTTTATGAATCAAATATTTGGCAATCTTTTTTTCAAGTGAAATCGCATTTTTAAATTATACACATATCACACATATGGGTTATATAAAATATCGCATAATTTGCGAGAAAAATAAATGATAAAATAATTACTGTACTGTATAACATGATAAATTCAATAACGGCCAAAATATACCGTTCATTACCCAAATAGTTATTTTATTATTATTTTTTTTTTTTTTTGTGGTTAATGTTAGTAGTATGAATATTCATAAAAATAATATTAGTAAAGTCAAATCGGTAAAAACGATAGCCAACACTGCTTAAATGAACAAAACTATAATATTATGTACAATTAAAGTAAACGGATGGTGCAATTATTTTGGTAGCTACGTAGGTAATCATGCAAGGTTATCATTAATCGTATAATGTGGTTCGATTCAATACCAAGACATACCAAGAGTGAGAACATATAAATAAATAAAAAATGACTATGTCAACATCGAATAGGTCATAAGTAGCAGTTTTAGTAGTAGTAACTATAGTGCAGTATAGTGTATAGCATATTAATATTATTACTAACAAAACAGCCCAACAACTACTGTACTGCCAATTTGCTATTTACCATATACAATTATGGGCAAGTATCCAATTTGTAGTGATTATTGCGGTTTTTCACACCAGCTACACACCCCGAAATGTACAACATTATTCTCATACAACGTTGCCCACGGTCATCGTGCGGCATATATTATGAATTATTATAAAAACGTTGTTTATAGCAGATTCAGAGGAACATACAACCAATGGTCGCTCGAGGTCAATGTTCATACATCTTATTGGTCCCCTCCGGTGCATTTGGAAGGGAACAGTGATAATATACTTTCCTTTTTGTCGCATTTGATACCTTAAGTTTCCCGAACTCTACTTGACATCGGATTAATCCTTTTTGGGGTGTTTAAACATGTCCAAAATCTTTCTCACCGTCTATTGTTTGTATAATTTTATGTAGGTACTTTAAAAATAAATGCCAAAGAAATACACATTATATTTAACATACGATTATTAGAATTTGACGAATTTTAAGAATAACTGTTTCAATAGGCACTTACTTCAATAATAGGATTTTTTTAAAAAGTATACGTAATACCTAGTGCAAACTTTAAAAATATAACTACTAATACTGATTAATCAGTCCCTTGAAATATGTTACTTATTCAAATAAATTTCTATCATTATTGTTTTTTTTAAAGGTTATATTAATTACTCGTTTAATTTAGTTACAAAATTAATTACAATTTACTGCAGTTAGATAATTAGAAATATTTTTTTAATACGTTATTGTATGTTTAAAAAAATTACAATTTTAGTTCAAAATAAGGTAACATTACTATTGATATAATATGAAAAACAATCATAAATTATTTATGATTTTTTATACTACTTCTTAAATTAGTTATAAACTACATAATTCTAAGTAAAAAATGGTAGTTATTTAACTAATTTAAAATCATAATAAATAATATCTATATGAAGTGTGTTCCTAGAAGTGAAACACAGAGTTCACTATTTTGTATAAACATTATTGTGTTTCTATAATACCTATAGATACTATCAAGATATACTATATATTTTTGATACAAAATTATTTGAATACAATTTTGTGAAACATTATGGTTTTAAATAGTAATACCATACAATATCTATTTATGTTAAAACTGCAGCTCGAAAAGTTTCTCGTAAGTTGTAACCATATTATTTTTAAAATGCTTAAACAAAAGGTTTTTGAAATATTATAATGAGTACTAATAACTTATGTGAATTGAAAGAGAAAATATTATTTTTCGAATAATTTTTGTGTAGTAGTGGCGCAGTTAATCACAAACCCACACTATAAATAAGGCTAATCCATTAAAGTCTCTCAGAGCCTTATATTTAATTATTATAATTTGTGGCAGCCGAGTATATATAACTAGTATAATAACTATAATACTCAGGTATTAGGATTTGAGTAGGTACCTACGTAACATTTGAATACATTAGAAAATCGGTTGTATATAATCTACAGAGATCTAAGCGAATCCAAGCCTTCCTACTTGTTTATTTAAAAATATATATTCCTTGAGGTTCTTATCGTATTCAATCACCGCACACATTTCAATCTTAAGATAGGTATATAAATGAGAAACGATCTGCTTATAGGTAGTTTGCCGTCTTCGATGTATGTGCTGCAGCGGTTGAAATTAATAATGATCATAATACGATAATATCATACGTATATACACACACTGACATACACACGTGCGTGTGTGTCAGACGTCCGCTAATATTGTGTATGTAAGTTTGTAGAAATTATATAGGCGTTCTACTAATTTATGTACTCGAGTTCGCTTTTGTTATTCAGAGTATATTATACAATCTACAGTACATTATATTATGATTGCAGTAAGAATATTAATTCATGTAGCTCTAATGTAATATTGTAATTAAAGCCTAAAGGCTCAAATGACAGGTACAATCGTACATTAAAAACATTATACCTACATTTAAAACATTGCCGTTCTTCATGATATAATAAGTTAATTTGTTTTTGTTTTTAAGTTTAAGTATCTCGATAGTTAAGGGTTTATTTTGAAGTTTAAACATCTCGATGGTTATAAGGGTTAAATTATCCTTTGTTCGATTTTATTAAATATTTCATTATTCTTATATGAAAAGCGTCGTTGAATAATTAATCCTGTTCGAGTATCACGAACAATATAATATTATTCAATCTAATGCAATTCATGAATGAGTCCCCGGGACCTTGACACATTTGTACTTCTCGCGGATCGTGTCATTGTTGTGTGTACTCCGTCCTATCAATATAATAATAATAGTTATATAATAATTATAATTTCCATGTTATAATATGATAATCAGTTTCGGTCCGAGGTCGGCGGCCGTTTTATAGACGCTGATGAGAAAATTCTACGAGAAGGACGATATATTATACGTCTCGTCACGGTTGGATCGCCAGTGGGTCGGAAATCAGACACGTTTGGTGCGCTAGTGTTGACATCAGTGTGTCCGTTCATTCAAGTCACTGCCTACATCGTTTTAAAGTATCATATTATTGTTATTATATACCAGATCACATACCAGACACGGCGGTTATAGGCTTGAATAATATACCGATTATTATATTATATAACAGTAATGTTGGGTTTTAAAAGTTTTTATCATTTTGCATTATTATATAGGTTGAAGGGACCGATCAATAATCGTTTTATAGCTCCAGCAATATAAAAAAAAAATTACCTACAATAATTATTGAATATTCGACGATTCTATTTCAGTCTTATTAAGTCTGTAAAAACAATATTCTAACCCACAGGCAGCTGTATTAATACAGCTTTTATCTATGTTTTTAAATCAAACGAGAAATTATATTAGTACTATAATTATGAATATTTAAAAGTAAGTATTATAATATGTATATAATTATAGCTTATTATATCTATTCCGTCCATCACCACGCGAAAACGTCGCAGGTTACGCGAAAACCTTAGAGTACGCACAGTGCTCTGTACCAATAATTATTATTAACTATTCCGTTAACTGCTGATAGGTAGTTATAATAATAATAGTCACAATAATAATAAACGAAAATTCACATATGTGAAAATACGTCAACAATAAGTATCAGATATTGGGCATATTAGAGGGTTATGGTGTCCTATGATTATGGTGGCAGAATTTAGTTATTAGTGTTATGCTTCGTGTCAATCGAGGCAATCTACTTGACGCGCGCGACGATTTTAAATAAAGAAAAATGCATAACATATTTCATTGGTGGTCGTATATTATATTATTAATATACGTAGTATTATATCGGTACCTACAACGTTGTTGTTTTAATTTCATTAATGTCCAAGGCCTTGTCTGAAATCCCCCCAAGGATCATGTGACCTGAATACCATGCATTCAGAGAAACATTTTCTAGGGATTCTATTTAGATAGCACACGTGACACATGACGTGTGCACACCGCACATATAATATGCACAAATATGTGTAATATATATACATACGGGTCCGTTAATTTGGGATAATTACGATTTTCTTGTGCAAACATGAACCACCGGTATTATTAGCTATTACGATTTTCAACTGCAGACAAATGGCCAATAATTATACGCTTTACTTAAACGCAGTGAGTCAAATAATGAGTGATTTAAATCATCTGACTTTCCAATAGTATTCAATTAGAGGGTGATAAATTATATGCGACAGCATACAAAATGTATACTCGCTTTATTACTAAAAAGAAATCTCAATAAACATGTATTAAATGTCCTCGTGGTATGTATACATTATCTGCTAGGGCTATAATGTTGTTATTCTGATTGTACGAAAAAAATGTGCGAGGAAAAGAGTCCGATGCCATTTTTTTTAAAAATGTTTTAATCGTTTTGCGTGTACTTTAAATCAACTTAATGTATGGAAGACTAACAGCTTTTATAAAACATCTTACATTGTTTACGAAAAATAAGTAGAAAATAATCGTCGAATAATAGTAATAAATAAATTATACATAGGTAAATGCATAATTAATAATAATAATAATGACTAAAATATAATTTCCTCCGGACTTGTTTACCGTTACCGCGTTTAAAATATTTTTTGTATTTAGAACTGTCATCATGTATTTAACAAGAACATTGATCTTCATCATAAGTGGGTTTTTTTTTTATAAAAACTCGACTATAAGTTTGATACACGTAACAAAATGCAAACTGGTTAAGAAAATATTGTGGTATTTAATTTGTCTGCTTAATTATATAATGTATAGGTATATTTGAGTGTGTAGGTGTGTCTACAATATTTAGAGTTTTGAATTAAAAATGATATGTATAAAGTAGAGTGAATACATTAAATATTTGTAAATATTAAATAATTATATTCATAATGCTGGAAAAAATAAATATTTTTATAGTTGAACTGTTTATATAATTGTCGGACTGGATTTAAATGTTGCACTTAAGTGTTGGCTATAGAAATATTAAACTGTTATTTTTTTTTTTAATTGATCATTCCATTAAATCATAAATATCAAGACATTTACACTCGTATATATTATTATAGAGGTTGTTAACTGTTAAGTGTTGATATTGTATCTGAAACGCCAACGAGTTGTTTTTGTCCGGTAATGTAGATACCTATAAAACAAAATATTGTGTGAGGCTTAAAACCTCTGTCTTTTACTAGCCCGTCAAACAACTTTTAAATATACCAAAGCCAAATAGATATCAATTGCAGGCTTTCTTTGAAATCAATTATATGTTTTAACTTCGGACACTAGTGCAGCCCATTTCACAACGGCGTCAGATTTGACACATCAATTTAGCTCTGAATCGGCTTGTCGTGGCCTGGTAAATTATTTTTGGCCCCCACTTCAAACGGTTTCAATCACGAAACATTTTCCCAACGAAATGTTGACGATATTAAAATTGATCTAACAAGTTCCGTCCAAATTTAAGTAGATGTAACCGGTAATCTGCAGTTATGAAAAAAACGTATTAAGTAACTGTAGTGAAAAATTCATCCATCGGTCATTCTTAGACAGCGTAAATGAAAAATTCAATTTACATAATATTATAGTGATTTAAATTAGTCAAAACTAATGGGTTTAATACGGCAGAAATATAAATAAAATATAAATCTATATACGTACGGCTTTCAAATACTGAGATTGGATTTCCAAAGTAGGAAATAAATACTATTTAAATTTATAATAGATGGTTGTTGAACGATGGCATGTAGGTAGGTACCTACTTATTTAGCGTATTCACTTGAACATAACATTATACATGTATAAAAATTAAATTCAAAGTTATCATTGTCAAATCTCGTTAGCGATTATTTAAACAGTTAAAAATTGTATAATTCTACTGTGTGCATTTCACCTTACAGTAAAACATCGAGTTTATTTTAATTTGATTTTTGCTATGTTAATGAAATTTTAAATATCTCATTTTTTTTTTTTTTAATTTACAATTTATAGTTTTCTAAATTTTTTTTAACAGTTAATCGTAATAATATCATTATTTCCTTTAAGAAGGTGCTTCACCCGCATGCGTGGTCTCCATCTTACAGACGTACATAAAGTACGTAGTAAAAACCGTTTCACACGGGCAAGGATCATTTAAGCTGTAGTCCAAGTAAAGCAACCAAGTTTTCACACTAGAAAGTAGAGGTTTTGAATGCGCAACATAGTTTTCATTTTTTCGATAACAGAATCCATAGAACCCATAAAAAGTTGTTTGAATTTAAAAAACACAAAAATAATGAATTTTTAAACAAAAAGAACTTTTCTCATATTATTGTTATCAAAAAATGAAAAACAATGTTGCACACCCAATGCTTTTCTGTTTATAGTGTGAAAACTTGGTTGCTTAACTTGGACTACAGCTGAAGGGATTTTTGCCCGCGAAAAATAGTTTTTACTATGTTGTACGTTTATAAGATAGATATTACACATACGGACAAAGCATCCTCTTAAGTCAATTGCCCTATATACGATATACGAGAGTGTAAATATTATATTCAAAAATAAAATATATATCATCCATTTTGAATAAATTTATTTGTGTTAACTATATATATTTTGCGTTTCGGTAACGTTTTAATTATTTGAAATCCGTTTACCAAATTTTTTTCAAAATGATTAGGTCAACGTAGTCAAATTTGAACCTATTAATTTGATTTATTTTACATTATATTATGAGAATAAATACATTTAATGAAATTCAATTATAAAATAAGTGCAATTACAAAACTTTTATATGCATGTAATATTGTAATACAAATTTCTAAGCCCAATTACTATTACTGGTACTTGCATGTACAATTATAATATGGCATAGAATATAAATTGGTAGAATCCCTTCATTAAGTATATATAATCAAGTAATGTAATTATAAGCTACATATTATACCAGAACAATTATATGAAAAAAAAATAATATAATTTGAATCTAATAGACATTTAATAACACATTTAAAAATTGATCATCCACAATGTTCTGCTCGATATACACATTATGTTATAAAAGTTTACCACGAAAGGCCATTTGATCAATAAATTATTGATTGATTTTATATTTAATGTACCTATTATACATTTTATAATTGCATAATGATACAAGCGTATTAGTAATGATATCATCATAAACACTTAATTGTAAAAAAAAATATAATGCAAAAACTAATTGTAAGTGTTTTTAAATTTATTTACGTTCATTGTGCCACATAGTTATGCATATAACATAAGTGGTTATATAATATGATATATATGGCTACACTTACTCCTAATACAGATGCACTCGTTCGAAACAACAGTCTCATACATTTTTGGATTATCCCGAATCCTCATGATTAATTTTAATTACTACAAAATCCAACTGTTCCGGTTACAGATTAAAAAAAAAACGATACGCAAGAACTTAACCCAGTTAGTAGTTGTTGTTTTTTTTTTTGTCAAACGTTCGGTAAAAAAAAATTCACGTTCCGTAAACAATTATTGCCTTGAATGTATGCACATCATAAAATATCGTTGTTGTCGTCTGTCGTATTTTCAGATAGTTTTTTTACGTGAAAAAATGCATATTCTAACAAACCAGTTTGACTGAGAACGCGGCCGTCATTACGACATAAACTGTGGCGAAGAAAAAAGATCAAAAACGAAATTCTAACCCAATTAAAAAACCATATTAGCCCTAAGGCGCGGGAGTTTATAAACGTTCATAATTTCAGTTATCGTCGGGTTGGTAGGCAATCATATTATGTAGTCCTATTCACTAGAAGGACTGTTCATTTGTTTTTATTCATTTAATAGATTCAACGTGAATATGTACAAAATGTATCAACTGTTATTTTTGATTGCCAAAATATTTGCCTTAAGGAAGGAATTTTGATTGATTAGACTATTTTGTGTGCTGCATATACTATGACATGTAAATCATGCGTATAAAATTTCATTGAAATTAACTTTACGATAATTGAATACTAAAAATGATTTAATAATTATTTACTAATATATAGTATACTATATACTTAAGCGTATAAACTGTTACGTATTTTGTTAAACTGTATAATCAAGTGTATACTTAAATTTTTTCAGTAACGACTGTTTGAATAATACAAAAAAAAAAATATTGAAGTGACTTTTAAAAATTAATTTAAAGACAATTTTAATTAAATATATGTATGTACACAATTGATTTAAAGTTTAATTATCTTTTTAAAATAATGAAAAAAGTGTAATTCGATGATACTATTAAATTAGGTACTCGTTAGTTATTATTATCGGTGTGCTTAATGTCTAAAATATAGACATAACAGTAACGATTATTTACTCATTGTGCTTCATAAGTTTATATTGTACTGTAAATAAATAATATAGAGAATCTATGAAAACATAATAATGTCGAATGAACGTGATGGTAGCAAACATTTCCAATACTTAAACATCTCAAATACGAATCATGAATACACTTTGAATCGATAATAAAAAAAATAGAAGGTAACGCCGGAATGCTTGTGAGCAATAAAATATTCAAGTAGGCGTACGAACAAAATACTCAATGATCATAAACATATTTCAAATGAAACTGCGACATCAAAACTAACTACGTTTCACAGTGCTCTTGCTGTCTATTATAGTGCATATGACAGGAATATATTTTATGATATGTTAAAAAAATAATAATAAAAATATTTTATTCAGTATTTGATGTTAACGATTGTTAGAAGGTCTAGTATAAGTAATATTCGAAGATTTGCACGATAGGCTTATGTCTTAATCCTGTAGGGTCTACAGTATAGGCGATTACTATATTATTACATAAGCGATTAATGTGCTCGAATGATGATAAAAACACGTTAAACACCTGAGAAACATTCAAATCTAATCAAATTGTTTTATATTATATTCACGTTTTCTAATGTAATTTTACGAGTTATTATTTATTTTGACAGTTAAAAGGAATGTAGAGAAAACTTAAAATCGATTGAATAATATTGAAAAACAATGTCTTTGATTTTGTGATGATATAAAAGTAAATATGATGCTGAATAAAAAATGACTTTCCATCCAATTTAGTAACCATTATAATACCTAAATCGGATGGTAAAATTAAATTTACCAAAATTATGTTATAGAATGTATTTAGTATAGTAACGAGCACTACTACAGCAATTGTAGGTATATCTTGTACATTTGTTTCGAATAATGATCGGAGGTATTATCACGATGTCTGAGCTTGTAAGGTTTCCGTTTATCTACTTAACTTCCATATATTAGTTATTTTAATGACGTACTGCTAATTACTGTACATACAGGATTATATACTTATTAATACGACAACAGTCGCTGAGGTTGCAAAGATGCGGTAGCGTGATTAGTGTGTACGCAGCATATTATATAGGCGCACGTAATGAAACGATTAGAGGGATAAAAATTCAGAGGAGGTAAAAGTGATGAACAAATAAATTACTAGTAGGATCGACTTTGTGGTGGGCTATAAGCATGAAACGACTTTGAAATTATATAGGTCTGGTCACGAATACATTTTCCATAATGCAGAATACGTAGGTATGTACGCTACAGCGCAACCTCCCCCAAAAGGCCACCAATTACGATTGTGATTATGATTATGATTATTATTATTTTGTGGGCCGAAGACAATTATCAGAAACGTGTGTCGTTATAGCATCGATACCGATCGTAGCTACAACGATTTGTTTGCATGATACCTACCTTCTGTAAAGTCTAACGTTGTAATTACTAATTACTGTATAATTTCGATTTTGAAACTCATCCACTAGAAACATTACACAACTCTATGTTTATTTAAATTGCTTTTTTATTATTATCATTATTCATTCAATATCTGCAACTGCAAATGTAAAATATCGCATGTTTATCGTATAGACAATACAGTAGCGACTAGCGATAACCGTGATAGTATTTTCATTCCAATACTTAAACGTTTTTTTATTAATAAAATTACGTATGTATAATAATATAAAAAATAAAGAATAATAATTTAAAAATGAATAATAATATTATGATAATGAAATATTTTTTAAATCAATAAAAATGTATGGAATTCAAAAAATATTTTTGATGATGTAAGGCTATTAGGGCTAATAATTGAATACGATACTAATTCCACTAAATTATTGACATACGTAAGTATTTAGAAAAAAACTAAAATCACCAGAAATATTATTTCTAAAATTAGATAAACAAATAATATCTAAAGAGTCAACATTATATGTCAGACAACAATATAACAACAAATATAGATTTTAATCCTTTTAATCGTATTATACAAGTAAGTTGAGGTTAAAAAAAAATATGTAGTGATAAAAATAAAATCGTTAAAATAAGAAAGAAGCTACACACATTTATAGTAGTAGACATAAAAAATTAACTAAAAATGCGAAAAAATATATTTATATAAATAATATAGTACATAACATTATACATATTACAAATATTTAAATAGTGGTGATCACTGACCACAAAGTCCCTAGAAAATATAGAATTATAGATCCGAGGCCATGACCCTCCTTCATCTTGGCCTAATTGTATGCATACCGAGATATCGTGTTTATAATAACAACTACTAACTTTATATCTATTTTGGTTGGAGTGTATTACTATAAAATAAAAACTAAGTGTACATGTTTGTTACATTATTATTATGTTTGTACATATTCAATACTTTTAATATACATAAAACCTAAATTCCTTAGTGTTCCATCACGAGAATAAAAATAATTTTAAACTTATATAAAACATGCTTTATGGGTTCAATTTATTATGGTTTAAAAATTTATATTATTTTTATTTTTTATACATGAAACTTCTTTTTTTTGTGTTTTTTATTAAATATTTGAAATAAAAAAAAACCATTTGGACTATTGCATTATGTTTAGTGTAGGTATAACATTCATACTAAAATTCTTTTTTTCAACATTAGAATGCCTTTAATAAACGAAAATACAGATGTTTCAAACAAAGATGATTCATTTAGATTGCTCTACTTATTTGGTAGCTTCCGATTATTTTATTTTGGATGTATTATAAAACCGGTTCAACTGTAAGAATACTCGGAGTTCAATGCGAACAGAATGTTTGATGGCCCTAATAACAATAATATGCTTCTTTATTATTTCTTACATCCATACGCATCAAAGCATAATAATTATAATGTAATTTTACTGTCGCCAACAAACTCGTATTACAAGTTTCGGCAAAGAAGAATTGAAACGAAATATTCGGATTCCGTGTGTGTATTTGTAACACCGAGAGATTCTCGAGAATCACAAGCTATCATAGACATTCCACGAGATAATATTCGTTCAGTCAAGTATTGTGGGATGCAATAAAAATAGTTGTAAAATTGTAATCAGAATTATTGGTATTGACATTTAGACATTTAATGTTATTAGTTTTTCATCATAGTGCCCACCTATAATACATAGCTTAAAACGAATTCACGATGTTTTAGTTTCGGACAATAGTGTAATAAATTCACTAAACAAATAAAAAAACATACCATATATTATTTAATGTTGATTTTACGTAATGCTAAATTTAAATAAATATGGATGAACCATTTATGTCTTATTAAAGTATAACCACACTCGAGGGTAACCGCAAAGACGGCGAACAGTTTTATGCAAATGTACTTATAAGTCATCCGAAGAATTTTACTACAGTTGGGTGCACCAACCGGAACACTCGAGATTTTGATGTTCATCACCTTGCCCACGACTAAAGATACTATTATCTTTAGTCGTGGTCTTGACTAAGCCACAACGCATGTTGCCAGTAGCTGTTGGCATACTCAGCCGGCTCCTTCAGATAATGCCAACAATAAAATGAGGTTCGCCCACACTATAGTAAACGCGTTTCAAATGGTCCATCACGACAGAATCGTGCGAGTTACGTTTTGTTACTTTTTATTTATAGTGTCGGTGTTCAATATCTATGTTTGTAGTAATAATAATAATAGTAATAATGATAATAATAAAAAAAAAAAATCAAAAAGAAAGAAAAAAAATTGACATTTCCAAAACATTAAAAGACATATATTTTATGATGGGAAAATGTGTAATAATAGTAATAATAATAAGCTGTTGTTGACAATGTAAGGGCAATAACAACAATCGTGCCATTGTCTTGCTTTGTAAAAACTAACCCAGTTATTTGAAGTATCCATGATTGGTATGGTTTTTTTTTTTATCTGGCAAGACGTGTAAGCGTACATAATATATGTCTTATTTTATAATTGCTCGTAACTGTACGTCCGTCACGTGAACCAAAGGGGCCAGTAAATCAAACACGAGCCGGAACGATTTTTCTTTTTATACGCGTTATTGTATCTATTTAATAATAGAATAATGAATAGCTTCCACGTTTCAAGTATATTCATTTAGACGCCCCTGGATTTGATCTGAACCTAGGTCATTTGACGGAAAAAAAAATAATTTCAAGTATACACTACCTATAATAATACCTATACACAAGCCATACCAAAAAGACATAGATTCTTGAGCAAATATTACAAAAAATTATGTTATATACAATATAAATCATGTACGTAAACTTCGTCGACAATACGTTTTGGTATAGGTACCTATAATACTTGAGCAATGGGAAATTAAAACTGAAAATAAATTTAGATAGGTATAGTCGATTTAATCTTTGAAAATTACATACTAAATTCGATACCCGAAAAAATTGTTTTAAATCACAATTTTGTAATAATATTAATACAATTTAGTATTCGGTTGAAAAAACCAAATAAGTCGAGAGTCTAGACGTTCCGAGACGGATATAAAGTTGTACTTCTACAAGCTACAGCTTTGAGCAGTACTTAATACTTATACTTGTGAATCGACTAAACACTAGTCAACTGTAATAACCATACATTTTTTATAATGAGTTAAGAAGAGCTTCTAATTTCTTATATCAATTATTCCCAATCAAGGTCTTGTTCGTGGTGTATACAACTGCAGACCGATCAAATGTACTTGAGACAAGAAGTCCATTGCACAGTAGTGAGGTAACGCGTAATCCGGCGAAAATCGCAACACCCTGACATGTGGGCGGTGCTTATGACACGTCTACACGTTCATTATTGGCGTTCAGATCCAAGGCGATCGCCACCTCTATATTATGCGAAAAGTGAACGCCGGCCCGTACTGTCAAGGTGACATATTATGGTAAAAGTTGATCGAAACCAGATCGAATACGATAAATGATACAAAACCAAAACCGAAACAATATAATATACTGCAATACAGCCGGGAATACACACCGCACCAATGAAAATACGTATGTGGGAATGTGAAATGTATAACAGAAAAAAATAAATAGTGGAGTACCATTATTATTATTATTATTATTATAATGAAACTTTAAGAGCCCGGGGATTATACGCTGTCGGCTGTATCAATATACTTGTCTTGCATTATACTATCCAATCCGAATATCGAGTTGGCTATAAATTCTTTAAAATATATTATCATATAGATCTCAACTTATATTATTATTATAACCTTTGGCATTATTTACAGTCACAACATAAAATATTATGAGCAAAACGAGAATCGACGTAATCGGCAGCCGATATAATAATATTATTATAACAGCTCATTTAAACTTTGAACAATAACGGACACTGGATATTACGAACAATCTCTGGCTGTAAATATTATAACAAACTTAATATTTTTGGTGCACCCTTGGGCTATTAGAAATCCATTTATAAGCCACCCTCTGTACTGCGATGCAAACAGAAACTACCAAACAAAGAATATTGTGTTAGAAATTCGTACTTTAAATGTATGATTATTTTAATTTGAATATTAAGAGTTACTGCAAATTGAACAATACACAAAACCATAAAAATATACATTTCATCACATATAACTTTTAATTATAATTTCCAAACACTTTTTTGACAACAACAAACATTTTTACGTATTATTTTTCATTAAAATATATTATGTATTTATCAATATAACCATATACGATGGTTGTAAAATCTTTACAACAATAATATTTTTATTTAAAACAATTTTACATTAAACATTTTGTTCTATTTCATGAAATAAAGAATATATCATACAACTTCCTACTTATGTCTAGTAAAATATAATTTGATATTAAATCAATAAATAAAGTAACTATCGATTTTGATTTGATTTTCTTTAGAAGTTATAATAATATGTTATCAGTTCTGTATTTAGTTGGTTATATGACATACAATAATAATTTCATGAAGTATATATCGACCATCAACCAGTATCATTGAGTATTAGGCTTAATTGTGATTTATACGATGTATTTTACATTCACATTGCTGCTGCTAAGCGTTATGTATGTCTGTGTGTAAACATCGCGACTGCGGAGTTACACGTTTATACTTGTTTACCGTTGTCACACACACACTTACAACTTACCAGTCACAGTGACTGGGCGTGAAAGAAAATTTCAAAAATGTACACGGTTAAGTCTTAAGTGGTTCAGGCATATTATACATTGCCGGTATCGATCCAAGTCTCATTGAAGTTTCGAGTACAGGCAAATTTATTGTAACGCGTTCCACGTGTTTATTAACACTTGTCTTTAATAACTATATAGTTATAACGGTAGAAAGGTACGCCAGAGCAATTATTAGATCAAACGTAACATTTTTTTTCCTTCAGATTGTCATCAGAGATCATTTAAAATTATAAACTATCAATAAGGTCATTAGAAAAATATATTCTTTCTTATACATCTGTTACTTCTTACTATAAAACGATGAGTTTTAAAAATTATTATAACTTAAACAATGATTTTTATGTACTTATGAAATTTTTATTTTTCAAGAACTTAAAAATTTAGATTTAAAATTCAAGTATAATCTATCAAAAATTATAATACTAAATAGAACATTGTGCTAAAATATCGTACAACTAACAATTGAAAACCAGATACTTAAATATTCGTAGATTCTTAATTTAATTATTTAGATTATTAATTTATTTCATTATTTGAAATATTGAAAAGCATACCTATATATTAGCACGAGTGCTTACTTTTAAAATCAAAATTTCTTAAACACAATACGTTTTTAGGGCAGTAAAACAGCTCTTAAAGATGTATCCGACAACTCTAATACGCATTAGACTGTATAGTTTAAACGTGTCGTTTCTAAAAATTCTCGTTATAGAATAACAACTTCAATTATAAGTATTATATTATATTATTATATATAAGTATATCTCAATCATCAAAAACACTTCTATATTGTTTAAAAAATCCAACATCTGCAGCTCAAAACATTGTTTTAAAAATTATTTGATTTACCATTATCATAGCTACTATTTAATGTCATTAGTAAGACCCGTCTCTTTAACCTCTCGAGTGGCTATAATTGAATGTCTGTATTTATTTAATTACTTAACGTCTAAAAAAATAAATAATAGAAAACAATGTCCATAAAATATATAAATATAATATAATTTTTATAATTCAAACTATTAAAAAGTATGCTGTGAATAATATAATAATAATTATATTGAAATAAATAAATACACACAGTATAAGAGATGTCAGAAATATTTCATTTTCTAACACTAATAAATCAAAATTACACCATTATTACTAATTGTTATGTAAATAATGAATTATTTTTTTAACTTTTTTTTTCCTATATCAGTAGGTACACACAATAAAATTATTTTGTGTACATAATCATAAAAGAAATTACAGTTAGATAATAAATCACAATGTATGAAGATATGTGAAACAGATAAAATATAATTATATACATGTATGCATACATATCATTTTACCATATATTTGACAGATTTTTAGATCATAAATCGACTAATCGTGTATTTTAAATTTTAATATAATATAGCTTCTAGGCAGTTTAAAATACATATATACTTGAACCTATTCGTTTACAAAATAATTATTTTTAAAATCGTGACAACCAAAGATATTATTATTTTGGTTTAAATAATCGACACCTGTCTCTTTATTAAGTACCGTATAATTCAAAATAAAGTTATATATTTAATGTTGACAACCTAACTGCTGATAAATATATACCTAATTAATACTCAAATACTAATTACTCTGTATCCATGTGTTGATTTAATCGGTAAAATAATTTTTAAGCATAATTAATCCATTTTAAATTAAAAACAACTAATTAATTATTAAGACACAATGTAAAATTATGGTCTTAATTTACTTTTAAAAAATTCCATAACTAATAAAAGTATGAAGTAATCATAGAGGATCCTATAAACTTAAATATTATTTAAAATATGTCCTATATCACAATGTTATAAAAATAGCATCATCTCAAAAATCTGGAAAAAATTAAGCAAAAATGTCATTCCATTATGATACAATAATAAAAAAAAATAATTTAATGTGGTTATTAATTTGGGTATTATATTATTAAGAATATGGGCAAACACTTCATTTTATTTAATTGAAATGATAAAATTGTTTTTATACTTTAGTCTTGTTGAAAAATAATTAAATAGTTATTTACTGACCCACTGTGCATTTATCATTAGTTACATAATAAATGAAGAAATTTTTGTTGATAAGGTAATGAAGTGAAGAGATATTATATACATTTATTTGAAGTTTTACGTAAGTATACATATTTATTGAAGATTTTTAATTAAATGATAAGTATAAATTATTAAGTTGGTCTTGGTAAAATAAAATATTTCTTGGTGAAATATATTTAAGTTATTTAATAATAACATAATATACAAAATAACAATTCATAAATTATATATTTATACTTTATACATAGTTAATTATACAAAGACATTTTTGTTATTATTTAATTTAAAAATAAATACATGATAAATGAGACTGCGTTTCATAATTTGTTCAAAATTTATGAAGTTAAATATTATTTTTAATATAACCAAACGCCAACCTGTTCTGTTTATTTCATATTATGTTATTTATTATACTTTCAACTCAGTATATCGTACTATTGTGGTGGGTCATGTTGGCCCATTTTTGGTGGCAACTAAATCCATATACACGCATGTATAACAAAGTAATGGCATGTATACAAACATGCATAATTTGTTATATATATATTTATATATAATGTGTTATATATTTTGCATATTTTAGTGCATTAGATATTATTATAATGTACAGTGGTATACTATGGGCTTAGACACCGGAGGGAAGTTATTAAAAATGATAAAACCTGTTATTATGGTATCTTTGCCGACCACAAACGTTATCACCTATCTTTTGTGGTCCACAAAGTCCGAAAAACCGGTATCCGCACAACCATTATTCACGCCCGACATCGTAAACCTTGCACGAGTTTCTAGAAAATCATAACCATATTTTTTTTCTCTCTTTTTTTTATTGCTCTTCGAACAAAGTACCTACCGAAGACTAATAATATTTCGTAAAAAAAAAATATTTTTTAGGCACAAAGAGAGGATCAAAAAAATATTGATAAATGATTTCAGTGTTTTTATTATACCACGCGCAAAGTTTTTCATCATTACAAGTTGTTGCTATGCGGTCACTGTTCATTTTTTTAACGTTTAATTATAATCCTCACGTAAAATAGTTTTATTTTATAATAGAAATAATTGTAATTCGTACCTGCCATACGGCAAATATGATTATTTATATCATATGCATGATTTTAATATTTATAAAATAAATATAAGTACCTACCTTTATTATACAAACGATAACAATTTAAACTATGTACATATATAGGTTATATAATAAAAATACATAGGTAGTCTTAATTCAAATTGTTAAGATATATTCAGATTTTAAAATATTAAAATTAAAATTGTTTATTGAATATAAGTATTTTGTGTAACAAACCTTAATAAAATGTAATTATTGTAAGAACGCTTTAAAAATACAAAACTTAAAATGTCTATTTGATTAATTAAATTATATGTTAATTTTTTTTTCTAATCAAGGTAGTTATTAATTACACAACTATTTTAATATTGTTTATCTATGCAATATCGCATTATTAATCTCCCTTCAATTTTCCATCGAATCGTTCCCTATTAATTATACATAATAATATGCAATTAAAATAAAAATATAATTATGATAATATTTAACTTATTAAAGGAATGTTTAAACTTTAAAATATAATAAAAATAATAATTTAGGTCGAGGATATATAATTAACATATAATCACCTACATATAATACACGTTCATTAATTAAAAAAGTATTTAAATATTATTGAAGTATCTGATTAATAAGTGCAACTTTTTTCTGCATACTATTTGTTTTATATTATCAGAAATATAGAAAAAAATAAAGACGATTCATTTTCTGTAAAATAATATTACTTAGTATAGGTATTTGTGTAATCCAGTCAGAATATTGAATTGTTCAGAGTGTTTGATAAACATGTATTTTTAAAAATCATTAGGATTTTTATTTAATTAATATTATAATGTATATGTTATTAATAAAATTGCATTAAATACAATAATAGTAGTACATCATAATATGAAATTTGAATCAAATATTAGTATGAATATTAAAAGATGTTCTAAAAAATATAACTATTTTTGCTTTTTGATAACTATATATTTAAATAAGTAAATAAGTAAATATTTATCAAACTTGAGTGATAAATATAATGTAATATTTAATAAAAAAAAGTCTTTAGTTGAACAAAAAAATATAAATAATACAAAATATGCTAAATTAGTAACATAATCACTCGTTAATGAAATAGTGTACATAGTATAGTGGGTAGTAGAAACTCGTGTTACTTTATTCAACTAGATGCATTCAAAAAATATTCATAATTTTTGAAATTGTACGCTAAGAATAAGTACATATTGTATTAAATAATTAACACACACACACACATAATATATACCATATCTATATAAGATCATATTGATTTTATAACAGCCCTATCTACAGAGTTAAATATAATGTACTATGTTAAAAACAATAATTAAATATATTTTTGTAGATGCGTTTTGTATCAAAAGGTCAATTAAATTAATTAATAAAACACATAGGTATTTATATTAACCCATCTTAACCCATCGAGCGTGTTCATAATTTATCATTAAGAACACTGAACAACTAATAAACATTATAGCTTTTATTACACGTTTTAATAATGTATGTAAACAACATGGATAAATTAGTTAAGTTAAATCGACTATCGGATTTATTATTTAATTAACGTACAATTTATATTATTATATTTATACCTCGTAGTTTAGGAGCCATTGATAGTTACACGTTTTATGGGCTTGTGGCAATTAAAATATTATTAAAGTTTTTTTTTTTAATCAATTAATTGATAAAAAATTAGTAAAAAGTCTATAAAGTATTTGACATTTATAAATTTGACAAATATTTATTGCTTTCTGTAAAAAATCTTTTAAGTTTGAAGTCATTAAATATATGATTTATATTATAAAGATATTTTAAATTGTAGTTTAATCATTTCTTTTGATAAATATCGTAACTACTTTTGTGACTTTATACTTAATAAAAGTAATAATAATAATATAAATTACTACTAAAATTGTCAAATGTGTAATTTAAAAATTAAAAAAAAAAAACATATAGTTGAATTCTTAAATACATATTGCAATTCTTAATTTTTCTTATATTTAAAATTTAATATTTTACACATTCATTTTATTGTATTTAGAATTTAGAATGTATAAAATAATAGTAATATATAATATGTACTATGTAGTAAGAAAATTTTAAAATGAATGAGTTTTCATTAACATGAAGTAAATATTCATACTTTTAAAATGTAATAATTAAAAATATTATACCAATAAAGTTCAGCCTAGACTCCAATAAGGTCATTTAAATATTATGGTTTATTAGACCGGTTTTTAAATAATCGAACAATTTATGCTTTGGAGAACAAAAGTTATTATAAATCATTATCATAGTTTAATTTATAAAATCAATATTATTTGTTATAAAATATAACTCCTGTCTTTGACATTATATCGTAACTGACCGTAGCGATGAAAAAAAAAAAAAATATATAATTATTATTTTGCGTGCGTAGCTGATAATCACTATTTTCACCTTAAATTTGGCTACTGGGATTTTTTGTGAACAAATGATAAAACATTACTAATTATTTAAAATTATTTTTATTTTAGAATCTAATAATTATTTAATTTCATTCAGTATAATCGGTTGATAAGAAAAAAACATACGACAAATTGATGTGTTGTAAATCCAGTCAAAAAACTATACATTTATATTATGTTTAATAAAATAAAACAAAAAAGAATTGGTACCTATTATTATTATTATATTAGATTGATTACCTATGGTAAAAAAAAAATATCTAGTATGAACTATACAATATTATGTGTTAACATTTTCAATTTAAGAAAGTATTAGTATTTATTGAATATTATGATATTTAATAGCAAATTAGGTAAATATCGTTTTAACACACATACCTAGAATGCCCATAATAATATTTATAGTGTAATTTATAAAAACGTAAGTGTTTAAACATAATAATAATATTGGTACTATTACAGTGTAAGTTGTTTTATAATATGTATCTTGAAATTAATGCAGTTCATTGACTAACATGGAAATTATGTTATTCGAAAGTATATAGACGTATATTATGTAAAAAAAAAAACATTGTGTTTAATTCATTTTAGACATAATTAAGAGGACGGTTGACGGTCCTAGGGTGCCAATGGATGAAATACACGAGTGTTTCACCTTCAACGACATTATGTTATGCATACATACGTCTGGCTTGGTTTAACCGATAAATCATTTCTGTCGACGGCGCGACCGCCGTCGCCGCCGGTAGCCCTCTTAGTTCAAACGAAATGCCGTTATGTTTAAACACGAGTAAAAAACTGACAACTGTTCGGTTTCATCACTTATATAATTATATAGATGTTTATGAAAACAAAATTAATAAATAATAATAATAATAATAATTAACGCATTTTTAGACAATAATAATATTGTATTTAATTATTTCCGATCGTTAAGTTCGTGTGGATTATACGATACTTTTTATGCTCGACAAAAAGAAACACACATTATTATATTTTATAATATACACGGCGATAATCTGGGCGAGAATCAAGGGTGTCCAAGAACACAACATTTTACCCGACTCGACATGAACTTCGTGTAGCGACCGAGTCGTGATCGTGTGTTTTTCGACTCATTACTTAGGTACCTACTATTATAATATTATAGTGGGGCATAACCGATATATTATTTATTGCTATGTACAACGCTGCACGAAACGGTCATCGGGCTCGTCACATTGTTGCGATCAAGGACCTCTCGCAAGGAAAAAAAATTAAAAGAAAGGTTACTTTTCCTATACGCGTGATCATATAAACGAATTATTATAACATCACGAATGCGTTAAATCAAAAATATCCGTAACAAGGGGTTAGAAGGTGCGAATGGCGTCATTTAGGGGCGTGTTCGAAATAACGTATGATCCCCACCGTGAAGCAGTTAATTGGGCAATATGTCTTAGGCTAGTTAATTTATTTCGTTATTAAAGTTACCTACACGTGTAAAACTAATCGTTTGATGAAAACAAATCGTATTTTATAAGTACGCGGTGATCGATGCTATATTATAATTTATAATATCCAAATGATGGTACGTAGTGATTTTTATCGTACTTCAACTGCGTTACATCACCACTAATAATTTAGATGCACGTATAGGCATTGCATTGAGCACTTAAGCAAACAAATTTTTAAAAGAATTATTGTGTTTTGAAGTATTCGTGTAGTTTGATCATAGTTTAAAATATATTTGCTGAAAACTGTGTATACAGTTATTACGTCAATCATGATAATATGATTACGAAACAAATAACAGACGTATGTCATTATTTACCTAATATATTATGCCATATGCACCAATCATAATTAACCCTTATTTCAGCGATAAATATTCTTAATATAGCCTTTATAAACGTTGGTGTTGCATAGTAAAAAGTAAAATTAAATTAAGTTATACAAATCAAATCAAATATAAATCATATTTTTAGTATTGATACTATCTATTTGTGAATACCTTATATATTATAAACGCCATACATAGTTGTACAATTTAAATATGTATTGTTGTAGAGTGTGGATAACGAGTAGCTCTAGTAAATATACGATTAGGTTCATATTTTTTATTGATTTATCATTAACAAAAATCCTAAAAGTAAAATTGAATTTAAAAATATAAAATGTATGATAATGTTATGAAGCATTAATTAAGATGCTTAAATTGTAACTTTTATTTAAAACCGTCAAAGGATTACAAACGTTATTCACTCGTTCACCTATGCGTTCCTAAATTATTTTAAGTGTGTGAGTATTTTTCTTAACAATCCTTATTAATTCATTATATTCAATATTGATAGCATTAACTTAATAAATAATGGTCGAAAGTACTTTTTAACAATTGTAATTGTTAACTATTATTCAGAATGTTTTTAACGGGCCAAGAGGTAAAGGTTGTATTTTTTAAGAAGATATATTTTATATTTTTGATCGATCATCTGTTTGGGAAATTTAATTGATATTGATTTACCAATAAGTGGTTAAGTTTATAATATGTGTACAGAAAAATATTATGCTATTATCGTTGTATCGTTATATCACTCATACTTCTGGGCTTAATAGGCTAAAATAATGAATAATAATAAAAATAAATTGGAAGAAGTACGTATCTGAGGGAAAATCAGTGACATTGATTTAGCATCATTAGAACCACGGATAACATTATGTCAGGAGGTCGATAACAAGAACATAACGGGCCCTCAAGATAAACGGCAATGTGAAATGGAAATGGTTTTGTTTTATATTATTTTTTCATACACATATCCGGAATTGCTGCGGCGAGTGATTTTAATTCACCGAGAGTGGTGGTCCATTTGCAAACAATGGGAGACGTGGAATTTCACTAGGTAATTAGATCTATTGCCGGGCATTCTGTCTGGGAACGACAGGTTTGGTAGATTTATGTACCCTGCGACTTAGTCAGTTATTTGCCTCTTGAAATTTAAATATCCAAAACTATCAATTTATCAAAGTACAATAAATTGTTTTGAACAATAAAAGTGCAATAGAAATGTTTTTCAATATGTAGTACCAACACGTTTACAATTAATATTATTATGCTTAATCTTACATATTATTAGTAATATATAGATGAATACAGATTGCAGACATACAGTTTTACATTATTTTGTATACTTATTTAAAAAATGTTCTTACGAAATTATATTGATTTGATGTTTTCAATAATTTAAATCTTAATAAGGATAGTTGTTCTTCATTTATGTAATAAATTATAACCTATTCAATCAAATCATGGATTAATTTTTAATCAAGTATTTTTATATTGAAATTATGTTATGTTTTAATTTTTATACAGTATATGGCAGTCACACATATGCTCAGTTCGCTCTAATTATCGAATTTATCGTTGAAAATAATGTATACCCAAAGTTGGACATTCGTATTTGCATAACGGGAAAGAGTACACGCAACATGCTTAGTATAGTGTAGTAAATGCGTATACATACATATACATAATACACTTAGACCCGTTTATAACTATTACTGCACTATAATAACACAGTTACGGCCGACGAATAATATCGCTGGATCGGCAAAAGTGTCTAGTGAGATGACGTTAATTATTACACTTGTTCAACTAAAAGGTAATATTTTGATGCAGACCAGGTGATACACTTATACCACTTTCTTTATTTTTATAATATTCAAAATAACTTTCTACATAATACAAAATTTTAATTAACGTAAAATTTGATTTTCATAAACTTATTTACTCCATAGTATCTTATAATAAAATAACTTTAATTTTAATTATTTGTATTTAATTTTAAAACCAAAATAAATGTATAAAAACTAATAACTAATAAACACATATTTTATTAAAAATAATCAACTCTATTTAATTTGAATTATTTATTTTTCCTCTCGATAAATCGAATTTTCAGTTCAGTTCCCCGAATTTTGAATAATCGAGAGTCTACTGTTTATTATGGGTACCTATATATAAAATGGATTGTGAGTATATTAGTTGTACATTTTAAAACTATTAGAATCATTTAAATAGATTTTTAGGAATTCAAACAATATAATATACCTACTCAAGTACCCATAATTATGCAATTGGCGATATAGGTTTTTAAATTTAACATGTGTTTCAACAAAGTTTCTTTAATATATTCATCATTTAATTATTTAATCGTTTGATAGTTAATACTATGAAAACACACCAAAATTCTACTAGGTAGGTACCTAATCTTTGTAAAATACCCTGAAGTCACAGGGACACGAATGGTAATATCAAGTTCGTGTTAAGTATAGCTACTGTCCAATTACGAGCGTTTCGAAAGTTTTATACGCGATACGAATAGTAAATCAACCTGGATTCACCTTTTTCAGAGTATACACTACTGGTTTCAACGATATATCGAATGCGAAAAAAGGGTGTCGTAGACAATATCATTATCGTGGTTAATAATATTATAAACTTGAACGTAATCTTAAATAACATTTCGTAATCCATATAAATTTATAACCATTGTCAAACACCATTTATTTATCCATAAACTATTATAGTAAGGCGTGCTTAGTGTCCTGGCAATATATTATCATTATGGAGATACCTATTTATTTATATATAATATTTATTATATTTATTATTTATAACAAATGGCAAAATTAAGCGATTATTATTGTAGTGAATGGAGTCATACGATTGAAATTATATTGAAACGTATAATATTTTTACTAACTTATTTTAAGTCACATAATATTATAAGATTTGATTTATAATAATTGCAACTAAACGTAAAGTAAATTAATAACAATCATATAACAAAATGACTGGATCTTTCGTTGCTATTTTAATAATTCATAAAAGTGTTTTTATTATATGGTGTTGCGTAAATTTATTATTATATTAAATCATTTGTTATCATAGAAAATATATGCCTACATATTACAGGTAGCTATATAAAATAGAAAAAAAAAATCTTTAAGAAGGTTTTTTTCTAATGATTTATTTTTATCTTTTAAGTTTTAACTATCTATAACTGAGTTAGGTATAATAACTTAATAAAAATCTGCAATTTATAATCGTAACGTCAAAGATGTTCAAATTTATAGTGCCTACAAAATATTCCATTATTTTCATTTATACCTACAAATTTAATATTAGATAAAATATTAACATCCTTACATATTATACAAAAATTAAGTTTTTATAGACATAATCGACATCGTGTTTAGATATCTATTAGAATGTATCCATTTTTATTATTATATAACACTGTTTTTATTACTACACAAATATCGTAAATATTATATGAAATGTTTTCCATTTAAACTATAGCAAATACTGAAAGTCATATGATATTAAAACATTTAAAACGATGATTTCAAAAATATTAGTCATATATTCCAAACTATCATAAAACAATAATATCATTAGATATTTATATTATGTTAATTATTCATGTTTATAAATATTATATTTTATAATCAATCGCAATACTGCAATATCGCTGTGTAGTTCAACCTTCAATGAGTACCTACTAGTTTAATTTTTTTTAAAATAACACGGTGATCACGCTGTTCTCTTCTATAAATAATTAATTTTATTTCTCAAATCATTATTATTACCGTACATAATTTAGTCGGTTCGACGGAAATGTGTGCATATTAGTATATTACAGTACTTTTCTATTAAAACACGTTTTCCAAAGCACGTAATGCTTGTAAAAAATATGTACTTATTGGTGGTTGAAAGATGAATTGGCGCGAAGAAGACGCGGTTATTAGTGAACACAAGTCACCTTTGACCCGCCGACATTTTGTCGGCAACAGACAAATGACTTACTCTCCACTTTCTAACTGCATGCGTACGAATGGGCGCGGGTGACCATCGTATACGCATCGCTAGTTTACATGCACTATACATTCACACTCGCATTGTGACCGTGTGTCATCATAATAGGTATTATAATACGTTACACGATTTGTTAATTGTTAACACGAAAACAATAGCTCGGTCGGAAAGCTGTATCATCATACGAATACCCCTTCCACCACTCGCAACAGACACGTTGCATGTCGATCCATATTCGTCTGATGATCTGCTCCACCGCCGGCACTAGCAAATTTATCGACCGATGCATTTTATTTTTATAATATTTACGAATATTATTATTTGTTTGATGTTTTATTACCTAGCCCTAAATATTTTAATAGTCATGACGATTGTGGGTCATAAAAACTGCATTATAATTAAATTGTAATTCTAATTTGAAACCTCTAACTTTTCTACCGATGTTATTCATGTTAATAATATACATATACATTTTACATACCCATTTCGATTTACGCTAACATGATTAAATGACAAAAATTCGACGTTAGGAGGTATGACAATCCGCCGTAGGCGTATTGCACTGGCGGGTATCGATTTACATCAGATGATGATAACTGATAGCTAGATACTCATTACTCAACTACCATTTTTAATTTTTTTTTAATTTAAATAAAAAAGCACCCGTCAAGCAACGGGACAAGCTTTTACAACCGATGATAACTGCTAGAATTTCAAACACGCAATTGACTTTATCATATTTTTTAGTGGCTGATTTTTCAAACTAAAACTCCCCAACCAAATTTAAGTGAAACAATTTTCAAAACCTAACCTAGGCCAACTCAAAAGCTCGGCGCCGAAGACGGCTTCCAAACACTGGGAATCGAGTTACACTAGTCCCTAGTGACATAATAAAATGCGTAAGGAAAATAAATCATTTATAATATATTAAATTAGAAGTATAGTATAATATTGAATATAGTTATAATTATATAACAAAAAAATAATTAGCAATTTATTCTCATTTATAAAAGTAGTATAGTGAAGACACGGTCATTTGGAAATAATTCAATAAATTTAAAGAAGTAATAAATTCAGCATTTTAGTGCACGTCTTAAAACATATATACATAATAATGTAACATTACCTCAAATAAATTCAAACGTGCGATCTACTGACGAGTGACAAGAAAATGTGTAAACAAAAATACTGGACAATATGTGATTTCATACATTAACAAGGCAAAGGTAGTAGGATCTTTTAACATCAAATATTTGTTACAAATAATGATTTGTATATAGATAACAAATAAAGTAGTTAAATAAAAAAAACAAATAATATTATATGATATTTGTTTAAATCAATTTAAAAAAAAGATACGATGACTCGATGAAAAATGATGATTAATTAATAAATAATAAAGTTATCTTTATGTACGATTGATCAAACAAGTAAAATAGATAAATACATAGGCTCATAAAATGTGATTAATATCAGCTATAACAAAAAGTTTCTAAAAAACTCGATGAAAAATTTACAAGATCTTTAATTTCTCTTTTTTTATGCTACAAAACAAATTTCTTGATTACTCGAACTATACGAAAAATTACTAAATACGTACCAGTAAAACCATCGCTCATTATTGCAATTTATGTGCTAGAGATTGCATGAAAATATCGTATTTTATCAACACACAAATGCATATGTCGAATAGTTTTGATTTTATCTCTTTTATTGTTACGTACATATCATAATACGACTGAAAGTCAATTGCGTTTTGGATCGGAGAAAACTATATAGTACCTACGCCTGCGACTTTGTTTTACGGCTAACGATACGGAGGAGGCATAAGCAATAAATATAATAATAGTACTAGGTTTACTTGCAATCGTATACACAAACGTCGGCACGAGCGATGACAAGTTAATATATGTTTAATTGTTCATTCGCGTATATCATTGTTATTTGTAAGTTATTATTTTTTCCCATCTAGAACGATGCCATCTATATTTTCTACACAACATAAGTTGTTTGACGTGTCCATAATGCGTGTCATGTTTCGTTTGTTTCCCCCATATATATATATATATACATATACATATTGGTACCATCATCATTCACCCTCTCGACAAGTTTTCTCAAAGCATATAATAAAACTGTCATCAATATCGACTCTGCGAGCTTTAATGGTTTCACGTTTTCATGAACGTTATTTTTTCGACGAGTGCGATTCACCTTATATTATGTAAATGAAACTGACAGTTTTTATTTATTACATTGTTTTCATGTCCATCCACCCCCTACTAGGGAACATATTTTATTAAACGAAACACGTGCAGCATCTATGTCGAATGTTGAAGCACCTATGGTATTAACACAATTGCGTCTTGATAATCACTAGGTATAGGTGTCCAACACATCGCCGCCGGGCCGAGGAACGTTTTGGCTCGTGACACGATTTCAAACAACTACAATATAGCAGACTACGCAGTTGATTTCTTTATGTATATTTTTAATATATTATTTAAATTTAACAACACGAAACCAGTAAGATTCTTGTGAATTTTAATATATTATAAAAATATTCGATACTCAATCATATTATAGTTTCTCATATTATATAGGTACTGTATATTTTAAGCACAATAATGATTACGTTTACGTACTTATCTTGCAATATATACCGCTATTATAAATGTACTTTATTAATTACGATTTTATGATTTTGGATTTATGGAAATTCGTATTACCTTATTATTAACTTAATTTTTTAAATATCATACAATAAAGTATCTAAACTTAAAAAAATGTTGTTTAATGAAATTTAAGAAATAGATCTATTTACTTTAAAAAAGTATATCAATTATTATTATTTCTAGAGTATGTTTTATTAACTTACAAGTATACAATATATATTATTACGTATGATTTAAAATTGAATTATAACCAGACATGCTGTATATCTTTCAAAGAATATGTGGAAAGTAACATTTACCCTAGTTTTTCATCCCTAGATAATAATATATACTTAATTTCAAGATGGCAATCTAAACATTACTAATGAGTAAACTATGCAACAGTGATTCAAAATTACGAAATTAATAATAACCTCGGTTATCGTTTAAACTATATTATAGATCATTTAGACATGTCTAAACATTCACACTGTCCATGGAAAACTATCGTCATTCGTCTTAAATATTTAATTGACAGATATCGCTATTACAAATTTATTGGGTTATTGAAATGAATCATCCGATTCTTAGTATTTGATTTCTTAGTCTACTTTATCTTACACCGTGTGACTGCTTATTTTAGGGATATGTTACAGATTATTTTTTCTTATCTTTATTATCATCAACCATAGAGGATTAAAAAATTTGCATAGTCATTTACAATGGATATGCATGGAGTAAATTTGAGTTTTACTAAATTTTCACGTGATCAATGGAAGTCACATAGCACATTTATAGGTATCTTTAAATAATATAACATTAAACTAGAACAAAAAATTGATAACCTACTCAAAAGTTCGAAAGAAAATGTATACACTTTAGTGTCAAGAATATTAATTAATTGTTAAGTATTAATAATTAACCGATATTATTAGGTACGTAGTACTTATGGTGTTTAGGATACTTAAGCGGATTTTAAAATTCGTTTTTAGATCTATGGCGAATTTCATAGAATTTAAGTTTGAGCTATCAAAATTCGATAGATGCGTTTCTAGTATGAGTTTAAAAAAATAAAATAGACTTACCTTATTGAGTATTCCACGTTTAAAGTTTTCTCTGCTATACTTTCCGTTTACACTTTCTAGTTCCAAATGTTGAGCACACTTTCTTAACATTGACGCCCTCTCCCGTTCCTTAATGCTCTCCATTTCCATAGCAGACATATTCGGTGGTTTCCGCGTTAGTTCCACATCTACCAGACCATCTACCGAAGTCCGTTGTTCGTTAATGTTTCGACCACTTGGACAACACGGTTCTGTGTCATCGTTACGCGAATACTTGTCCCCTTGCGGGTCTATATCCCACGCGACGGACATGTCTTTAAGTCGACCCAACGATTTACGCCTCGTAGCTGTGTCGTCGTCACCGCGTACCGAGTTTTGCTGTTCCATGACTCTGTTATAGTTTTCAATGTTTATACATTTCTGAAACATAAATTTAAACAATATTTAAATCAATATACAGTAAAATATATTTATAAGAATGAATTCTATTTATAGAATTGCGTAGAAATTGTGCACTTGAAATTATTATGCGTAGGTATTTTTTTTATTACTTTTTTTTTTTGAGTTCTAGGTAATAGTAAAAATTATCTAGATTTATTTTCTTTAAACCTATAAATTATCAACAAATATTATTAGACCATATTATATACATTTAAAATACAAAACAAAAGAAACCAGTTAAGCAAATTTTAGTTTTAATTAATTTTATCTATAATCTATTATAATTTGAGTTCGTTAAAAGTTATAGGTACGCATTTTTTGATTTAAGGTTTATTGGAAAGTTTTATAAGACTGTTGTTTACTCGCATACGCTTCATAATAAATATCTATAGGCACTAAATATTTTATATCACTTATAATAAATTATATTTTTCAAATATTTTATCACATTTATTTATAATTTACATTTGAATTATTTTATTTCGAGAGGAAGTCTGTTTATTACATTCATCTATCATCAATTATGATTTAGCACCAACGTTTTCATAACCAAACAGTATGTTACTGGGTGCGTATATCAATTCTTATTAGGTACCCGATGACCGGTTAGGATTTCGTGAGTAGCCCGCCCAATCGATTTTTTTTTCTATTTACATTGTTCAAACAAACATACACATCATTTCGCTGTCAGATTGATCTTTTATACGGTTTCCAAAACGGCACAGCAGTCGGTCGGTCAGTATTATTATTTATAATGTTGATTGATCGACGATTAAAACGGTGTGCTTTATCGATACAGTCACCGTAACAAGATCAGTTCGGTTAGTTTGCACTACGTATGTTATAGTAGGTACATACGTGTTTTTTTTTTCAGGTCAAAAATGATGTCGTGTCTTAAGCGACTGGCCATAAGTCTCAAAAAAGATAAACGTTTGTATTGTAGTCATACGAGTCACGAATCGCTAGCACTTACAATTACACTAAATAATGAAGCTAAAAATAAATGCTTGTTCTGAGATTGACGTATGACAGCAATTTTATATCTTCAGATTCAAAAGAAATTAAAAATCGCGTGTTAGAACTTCAAACGTCTCAAGACAAGTTTTAAAACTATAATGTTTTTCTATTTACTTTAAAATTGAGATAAAAAATAATGAATACCATAGAAATTTAGAATAATTAAATTTATGATTAAATCGAAATTAAAAATAAATATATTTAATAGGAATACTGTACATTGCGTAATATTCGTTACCAGTTTCAAATATCTTATATATATATTTAAATAGATGGTTTTGTTAAATATTAACAATAAGTATTAGTTGTATACCTACCTATATTTTTAATTTGTAAAAATGTATTTACTTATAACTGATTTAAGTTATAATATTAAATAATGATTCAAAAATGTATTAAAAATTAAGACGCAATATTAGCTAACATTCCGTTAGTAGTTTCACCTGTAAACGTTTAATGATAAATTATTATCATCGATCTTTTGCTATTTAATAAAATCTTATAGAATTATTTCGCGTTCTAAAAATTATCTGAGTATATTTAATTTATAATAGGCTCCTATTTTATTTTTATCAAAAATAAACTTCGCTTTCAGTTAGAAAATGTATTTTATAAGTGAAGTTGAGTTTTTTAAAAATACAGTTAAACAACAAATAGTAATAAGTATATAGTAGATTTTATAGAGATTGTAATATTTAAAATCAGTGACGTAGAACAATTTTAAAACGTTTTCCTTGTAAAACAAAAATTGTATATTTTATAATCTAAGAAAACAGTGTCTGACGACTAACGATACTAGTTCGTTTGCATATACAGGTAGCTAAAACCAATATTATAATTTCACTTACGCATATTTAAACTTTTACTAATACATTAAATTTATAAATATTTCTATGTACAAATAAATGCATGGATGCTTATGATATCTAAAAAAAAAAATTGACAAATCTTAGATAAAATATAATTTTAATACAATACTATAAATTGCTAGGTGCGTTGGTATACATATAAAAATATATATATAAATTTAAAATCTATACATACGATTACGGATTAGGTATATCGATTTTAAAAAGCTAAATATATATATATATTATTATATATTATATATTATAATACAGTTAACAGCATTTAATTATTTGGTTGTTATTTAATGAAATATAGCAATATAAATAAATAAATTCTTTTGTTGAACTAGTATCGTTACTTGCCAAAAATACTCGGATATATTTATCACCAAAATATATTAACCTACATAAGATAGTATAATGTAGAATATGTTATTTCTTGTAAAAAAATTATTTATTTTTAAATTTTTTATTCGTCAATTATTTATTTTAAATTAGCTTATTCGATATTTAATAATAAATATATATATTACCATGTATTAAGTACTATGCTTATATTATATTGACTATATAAGTAAAAACAAGTTTTTATTAAAAATATGAATTTGAAAATAAGTATTATATTTTTGCATATACCTCAACATATTTTATGCCTATAAGTAGTGTATTATAATATTATAGTATATAGGTATAATATATACATTACATTTATTTAATTATATTATACTTTGAATTTTTTAGTAAATATAAATCTAATTCGAAAACTTTAAGTTATTATAGGTACATACTATACGATTGTGTACTAAATTTAAAAATTACAAATACATTTGCAGGTACTAGTGTGCATACTTTATTTTAAATGGTTCTACCTAACCCACGGCTGCGTTGTATGGACACGATAACGCCATATTATTTACATATAATAAACAGTTCCGTGTTACTTACATGTTCAAACTACTTACATTTTTCATTTTTTTCATTTATTTTTTTCTAACCAAGTGGTTTTTATGATTCTATTTCACGCAAAACCAATTGATAAACCAGTTGAATATCAATTTGTGTGTGTGTTTCACTCTGTGGACAAATTAGCCCCATTTGTTCTTTCAGGGAGTCGCACGCGTATAAATGAATCGTTAATAAGCTCTACTATTATAATCATAATATTACATATTTATATGGAAAAAATAAACATGAAACAGACAGGTACGTAAATATCATGTGTCCAGACATGTTGGTTATGTTTACACATGGCCACGTTATTGTGTCGTGACCGACTAAATAAGCAATTTAAAGAAACCACGAGTCAGACTGCCGCTGTATCGAGCAGATGCTTGACCAATCGAGTTCGATTATAATAATATGTCTTTATAAATCAAAAAATCGAAAAAATTTACATAGTATGTATATTTATTAAAATTAATTATCGAAGTGTTGTGCTTGTTAATAATATTCATAAGATTGAAATTATGTTAAAATAATACACACATTAAACTGAATTTATTTATGTATTACCTTTTTTACCTTTTTATTACCTTTTGATCAGCACTTTGCTACAGTATCAGAACTGCAAAATTATTTTTTTGTTTCACATACTATTGTGTGATATGTACTTTTTTACATTCTTTCATCGAATGGAATTAATAATCAATCATATTATCATTTTTTCTTCAACTGAATAAAAATAATAATAATGAATAATAGAAAAAATAGATAGAAAGACATATAGTTAGTTATTAATTTTTACGCAAATAGCCGGAGGTCTAATTTATGCCAAGTAAAACAGAAATCGTACAAATCGAAAACTGGATCTACATACGGTTATTATTTTATGTTCTGAGCAATATTTCTCAATAGTTATGTATACATTTGTCGAAGAATATTGATTGAGATGTTATGGATATCTTTATATTTTCCAAACGATATTTTACTGTCAAACAATAGAAATAAACAAGTTTGATTATTGGTACCTATTGGCTATATTACTATAGAATACGACTTACGATTTTTAAAAATGGTTTCTTTTTACATAACGTCATCACGTTTTAAAAGACGTCTGACCGAATATTCAAACTACTCGAGGGCAGTAAAATAGTAGGTACCTGTATATAGATAGATACATAATAATTTTTTGTTATTGGAACCAACCCATTAATAATCAATTATAAAAAATATTACATTAAATTAAACAGAAGTATTTTTAGTATTTAATTTAATATATTTAATAAACACAGTCGAAATTATAAAAATTAATATAATAATTTAAAACAACTAAATATTACTTTTAAGTTTTAATTTATAATGTCATATATTTAAGTATAGAAAATATGAAACACATATTGTTAAAATATAATATATAAATTTATGATATACTAAATTCTGCGTACATACTCATAACAGTATTATATATACAGCCATACTACACATATACTTTTAAATTACTTTTGTAATAATAAAATAAAGTTCAAAATATTTTTATACAATGGAAAATTATGAAATACAAATATTTAAATTTAAGTGTAAAAATGTATTATCTACCTATAACCTAAAATAACTACACGTAAATAGTAAATATCCTAATACGATTAATAAATATAGCTATTGAGATTCCTTTAGAATATGTGCGTAATTACATATACATATTTCCAATATTCATATTTATAGCATCAATTTTGTACATTATTATGTAAAAGTTGTATATTTTCAAATTAAAAATAATAAAATACAATTTATTATAAGTAAACTTAGTTATTCAATGCTTTAATCCAAGAATATACTGAAGATGTATTATTGTTTTATGAAATAGTTTCTATAAAAGCAAATAAATACTAAAAATCTCAACTCATTTTTATTTTTTCTTATGTGATTAATATTATCATTTTGAAGCTAAAAATAATTAAATTAATATAATATTATTTAAGGACTATTTTATTATTGATTTAATCATTATAATTTACAACAATGAATACAAATGATTTTGTGAGCAATATTTTA
This sequence comes from Aphis gossypii, assembly GCF_020184175.1. NCBI lineage: Eukaryota > Metazoa > Arthropoda > Insecta > Hemiptera > Aphididae > Aphis > Aphis gossypii. The sequence goes on from NC_065530.1 coordinate 78,987,488, forward strand.
AGTATATTATAAAGAAAACAAGATTAAATGAATTTAATAATTAAAAATAATTAACAATTTATTATATCCTTATTTAGATTAGATTTTTATTACCTAATTACAATAATCGATACTATTAGTATATACTCCATTATAATATAATTTTTTTTATTTCAATACATTTTTAGTTTAATAATATTTTTTTACCTCAAGTTTGTATAATTTGATATTTTTATTGTGTTTTAAAATTAAGTCTTACTCTAGTCGTTAATATTTATATTTATACTTAATGACTATCTTGCATATAATAATAACTAATAATATGAATAAGTAATATAATTATAAATTATACTTTAAGAATAATTGTATTATAATATCTGTGTTTAAAGTAAAAATTAAAATCAATAAATGCTTATATCGACATAACAGCTAACTGTATATACATTGCAAAATATTATAGTTAAAAATATCAAAAATGGTTTATTTTAATGAACTATTTTTTTCAATCACTTATTTTTATTTTAATAGCTTAAAAAATTATTAAGATGTTTTTCAATGACCAAAAAAAAAATAATCCACTAGCTAGTTTCGATTTTTATATTAGATATTTACCTATTAAATAAGATTGTCACAAATTAATTAAACTTACCTAAATATTTGATTTTTGTCCAATATAATAATAATAATATATGGTTAGTAAAACTTGTAACAAACAAAGCACAGAAAAATTGGAAAATAAATTTACACCAAGACAATTAAAATCAAAAAACGTAACTGTTAATTTCCCGAAACTGAAAGTAAACCGATAAACTAGACGAACTCGTGTTATTTTGCGTGTCGGGTGACCGGAGCCGACAATTGGTAACTGGAGGTTTAAAACTCGTCTTCTAGATACCCAGCATCCCGCAACAAGGCGGTATCCGTTCCTCTCTCTGCCCCTTCCCTTGTTCGTATTATCTTATACTTACCTAACACTGCCCATTTGAATACGATACACATTGCGACTATCTAATGTGTAATAGCGATACATTTAACTAATAAAATATCAACATACAAGGATTTTAGTAGAAATTATGACAACTCAAGGTAATTTTACTCTCCAACACTGACCAATCAGGCCTTTGATAACGCCCGTTTCGTTAACATTTTTCCTCTACAATGATCTATTGACTATAACTAATGATATAACTAAGTAGATATTATAGTATAATATTATGTTGGTTCTGTTCTTAAATCAATACAGAAGTTTTTAACGAAAACATACAACGAAGATTTATATGAATAACAAAGCTTTTGGATAAGAATATATTACATTATAAGCAAGAAAAAATTCTGGTTAATAATTAATTGAAAATGCTGTTCATAAATAAACACTAATATATACTAATTATTGAATATCAATTTATAATTATATTTCAAAAACAATAATTTAAGTATTTATAAAATGTCTAAGCAAAACTTAACCCTACATAAAATCGAAAATAGGCTTTTTTTATTTTTAAGTGTTTCAATAAGGTTCCTAATTAATTATTGTTATTAACGCTAATCGCTGTAAAAATACCAATAATATGATAGAAAAAGGTTATAGTAAGAATTATATAACATTGTTGGTAGCTTGTCAATATATTATGTATATTTTTTAAGATAAAAAGTTAACTATAACTAAAAATTATATCTATTTAAGTCTATAAAACCATAGTTCGGATATACAAGTATAATATTATAATCATTATATTATAGTATAAAGTACACATATTTCAGCTATTTTAATTATTGTGAGTAGAATTAATAATAATCATATAGAACCAAAAAAACGTATCAATTAATTTAAAAATAGTTACTATACACATTAATTGACACTTGGTGACAACAAGTTAGAAGTTCTTTAAGATTCCGGTTGAACGATGATAGTGGTGGCCAGTTCCACAAACGGACAAAACCGCATGTTAATACGATCCGTAGGTTCATAAAGTATACCGCGGGAAACGAGAAGCCATCGATGTTTGATACACGTATACTATATACGTGTGTGGTTTTATTTTTTTTTATCCATCGGCAAAAAAAAACCTAACATGTATTACCTATAATGTCGCTGAGTAGCGAAAACCAAAGTCATAACGTATGTATTATGAATCACATATAGATTAATGAAGAAAACTGTTACGACCAAACAACAAAAATAATTAAAGACTGCGACTGCATTATATAATGGTAATACAAATTAATTTGTTTGAATATATTTTATCCAATTTTTGGTATTTGTGGTTCTTGTAATAAATAATGAAAACAATCGTTTTAGATCGATGAAAATATAGCATTGTATTGTATAATATTTTTTATATAATGTATAAATATTTAATTATAATTGGTATTTAAAATGTATTTATTATAGGAACATATTATGAATATTGCTAGTTAATTAAAAATGTTTCAACTTGTTGACAGAAATCATTCTTGTTGAAATAATTTCTTAAGGAATGTGGATTATATGATGAATAAAACGTACATGTCAGCTTATTATCCTAGTTTACCTATGCAATTGATTCATAGGTAGTATTGGTATTTCAAAGGTTCTAATTAAAAATACAAGTACAGTACATATCCAATTAAGTGGAATTTTTTGTGCGTGTTTTGATTGCTAATTTTTTTTTAACTTAACTTCTAGAAATACTTGTTATTTTTAAGCATACATTGAATACCTATCTAACAGTTGTATAACTACTATTCCAACAATCAACGCTTTAAAAAAAAAAAACTGTATAGGTAGTTTTAATTAATAGTTTACTCTTCAAAACATTTATGGTTTATTTATGTATATCTGGTACACAATATAAAATATATATTAAGTATCAGGTACTATAAACAGTGTATTATATACATAAACAAAACTTAAAAACGTGTATTAAAATAGGTATTAAAAATAATCATTTTTTTTTTAATTTAGAATAAAATGAATAACCATTTATAGATATTATATTAAAAAGTGATATAATGTATACATAATATTTACTCCAATTATAACGATATTATGATAATTACATAACAATTTTAATACAATAAATAGGTGTTTTAATACACTATAAATTAATTATTTTAGTTATTTTAAAGTGATTTAAAGTAGTTATCAAAAATGTATATTTTACTATAATCCTTATTATTTAACAATAACAAATAAAATCCAAAAAATATAATAATTGTACTTTATTGAATTTTATTTGATGAGCTATACATTACAGTGATAATTAACAAATAACACAATTTTTATTTGATTAATAATAGAAAAACATGAATATGATACAAAACTTAAAAAATAATAAAACATTATAAGAATTTAATAGCCTATTAACTATAATTGAAGTTTTCATTAAATTTAATAAAATGATAATACGATCTATAGCATTACCTATTAAAGATTCTGAGCACATGCCTAAGAGCTGTGAAAGACACGTAATACAAATACTAACCGGATTCTACATGTCAGTTTTTTTTAAAGCATGTTTTTTTTCATCAACATCTAAAACTAAATGATAAACTTAAACGGTAACTATACTAACTGTTTAAGTTAAAAAGTTGATTAACAAATTAATACGATTTTACTTTTTTAAACAAACCGTTTAATAAGTATGTAATTAAATATTTGATTTAACCCCTTTATACATAGAATCATCATACTAACTACTAAGATACCACGAGATATTATTATAATTATTTATAATACGATGTATTGTTCATTTTTAGATCAAATGACCCAAAAATGTTATAAAACATGGGTTTGTAAGATATTATAATAAAGAAAAGTTTTTATGTTTAAGTGGTAATTTCAATTTTATTAAGTAAATACATAACTCAATAAAACATGCCTACAAGATATTAAAATTAAATGGTATTCTACATTAAAAATTTGAAAAACCATTTTAGGTTAGGTATATAATACTTTTTGGTAGTTGAAATTATATGTTTTTAAGTATTACATTGTTTTTAATTTAGAAGAAAAGAGTCCTTAATGGCATTAATTGTATTTCTAAAGTCTAGTCTTGTTATTAAAATTATAGTAAATTACTAATAAAGGTAATTTACATATTATATTAACCATGGAACTAATATTAATCATATTAAAAGAGGTAAATATTTGTTTTTTAATGCAATTACACTTTTGGTGTTTACGTATTAAAATAATTAGGAAAATTATTGGTTTCATAAAATGTGTTTGGTGGTATCATTTGATAACAAAGGTTGCTACCCCTAATCAAGAAATCATATAAATCATGATCATAAAAAGCTAACTAGTGAAGTAATAAAACATAAAAAAGAACTTTTATAGAAACAAGAATGTAACAATAAATCTAGTATAATTTATTGTATTAATATTAATGTTTAACATATATATTTTTTATTTTTTTTATCTTGAACCTTGCTGTATTTATTTTAGTTTAACCAGGAAAAATTTACTCAATACTGAAAACATTTAGTATTATCATTATTCAAAGCACGACACTTGTATGAATTTTTATATACTTTATTTGCCACAACATAATTTATATTTACTTCAAAATAAGCCAATATATAAATAACATTTTAAATACTTAATTAGTTTTATAAATATATTTAATCAGACTTCTGTATAATTAGACCAAAATGTAAATCAACAGGAATAAAAAACTATACTAAATAGAAATTTTTAAGTGTAACCATAAAAACATAAAGTTATTGTATTATTCTTAATTGATAACAAGCTAATCACTGAAAGTTTGTTACTTACTATTAAACTGTCAAAGCACACACATGAATCCTAAGTCAATCGACGTATAAAAAACATAAACTTATTAACGTCCACAAAAGCTTTAATTCAGTAATTTTTCTAAATTGTATATAATAGATTGATAAGTATACTGCTACATAACTGAAGATGTTGTTCGAAAACGATAAAATTAATAATCAAAGCAAAAATTCTGATAATCATTTTAAATTTAAAACCATTTGCAAAAATATTATTTCCATAGTTTTTCTATGTAATCAAACAAAATAATAATTTAATTATTTCGAATAAATAGAATATATATAATATTTTTTAGTCCATTAAAATTTCAATGGCATTATAATTAATTTCTATACTATAATATACATCAATTATTTTAAAGAATTAATAAGTCCTGTTTAATATTTGCATTTTAATTTTTTTCTCGATAAATATACTATTAATTCCGTATTATCGAAATTAAATTTTATGATTAACCAGTTTGATTATTTATTTATTATTACTACTGCACCTATCGGTAGGTATTGTTATTTATTATATTGTTATTTTAATTTCTAGCAACATTAAAACAAGTACAAACACATTTATGACTAAATAACCCCTGGAGACTTGTGATAAAATACGAGTCATACTCATATAGTACAAGTATATAATAATAAATTGATACATATGTAATACATAATTATAGATTTTATTTATATGAATAAATTCTTGTTTTTGTAATACGAGTTTTTAATTTATTAAACTGAAATTGTTGTTATTATAAAAATAATCATAATTTTAAAATTTAATTACATGATCTACAAGTAGACATTGCAAACTAAAATATAATAAATATAACGTCTGATTGATTCTCAGAAATTTAAAAAAAAAAATTGTATATAGAATTTTTGTAATGGACGTTTATAGATACAATCTTAAAAAACTCTTTAATAATGGAAAATTAACTAAATAATATTTTATGTAGATTAATTTTCAATATTTTCGCTGAATGTTTAAAAAAATATATTACCATACACAATGATGAAAAAAAAAATTTAATTTTGATACAACACATTATTTTTAAGAAAAAATTGTTGTAAGTTATACGTATTTTATAACACTTTATATTAGGTATAGCATTTCAAATTGTTTGGTTAGAATTTAAATCAATTTACCAATAAATTTATAATAAAAAATTAAAAGAAAATTGATAATGTTATAATTTACAAAAAGCTATTTTGGAATACCACAGTAAATGTGTCAGTTTATTAAGTAATTATTTGTCAGTACTTCAATAGTACTTTATAAAGAGATAAAAACAATAGGTACATAGTTTGATAAAAACTAATAAATAAAATAACAAGTAGGTATGTAAAATAATTAAATGTCCGTTTATGCATAATATTATAATGAGTATAGTATGAAACTATTAAAACTAATGTAAGACAAACTCAATCGAATATATCAACAAATATATCGAAAACGCAAACGTATATAAGTGTGTATACGTTGTGTGTTTGATTTATCGAAAGTATTGTAGCTGAGTGGATCTGACTATCTGAGTAGGTGTAATAGGTGTAACTATTGAGTTAGGTACAAATAGTAATTTGAATATGCTGTAATTCTTTTGAAATGCAACTATTATAATTTTAAATAGTATTTATTTTAAATTTAAATAATATAAAATTATAATAATAATACATCTATATAAGAGATATATTTTAGATAGATATATTAATATTTAACTAAACCAATTTGTTTAAGTTTACCCAAATTCCGTCCACAAGTTTCTTAATGAAATATAATAGGATAATTCTTACTGAATGATTTAACTCCATATCCTTATTTTATTTTAATAAGTTTAAATAAAATATTTTATTTGACATAAACATTTAAAATTTAAATACAACAAATTAATTAATTTAGTACTTGGTACTATAATCTACTAATTGTGTAATATTATGTAAAATATTACAAGTACAAGGTAATATTTTAATATTTACACAATTTATTATTATTATGAATATTTCCACGAAAGAAGAATAAAATTATTTTATTTTCTATTTTACTTGTTTATAGCTACCTACTACTTTTATAATAGAATATACTTAGTTATGCACTTATACGATATTGAAATATAAAATAATACACACTCATACAGTATTACAGTCATATTATAGTCTATAGATGTATTATTAGGTATTGTACTATTGTATTATAAACTAATCAATTAATATATTCGTCATTCAATTAAAAATATTGTCTATAATAAATAATACTACATTTTTAAATAATTCACAAACTATAATATAAAAATATAACATAATTGCATTCAAGACCATAGTTCAAAAACACAATAATACCTTCATGCATATTTTTTTTTAAATAATGGTATTCTATACGTATCTTTAGTTTATAGGAAAACGAACTATTTTCATGAAAATTATGACTTTCAGATATAAGCCAATAAAAATAAAAATTGTTTATATTTATAATGCATTTATTACCTTCTACAGTAAGTTATAGAATCTAATATAAGAGATATTTAAAATGCGATGATTTATATTTTCTTTTTAGTTCACAATATAATCACACTACATAATAATACAATTAATAAATGTGGTAAATATAGGCGTGCCGCGTGCGAACTGGGTGGAGGACAAAGTGTACTTGTACAGTTGTACACCCCCAAAAGTTTGTAATTGGGTCCCTAAAATTGAAACCCCACATCAAGAGGTCTGTATTAAAACTGATGTTACTAAAATAAAATGTTATTTTGCCTATGTGGTAGATTTTAAAATTATTTTAGTTTATTTGAATATAACAGCTAGATGTTATTCAAAGATAGAAATCATAAATAAAAGTTAAGATTTCTTAGAAATAGATACTATATTCAAGAAAAAATATTTGCACAAATCATTATTTATTTTGGAAGTTATATGTTATATTCTTCTAAAGTTTGCGATTTTACGTTCTTACATATGCATTCAATGCTGATTTTTTCTGTCGCGCACCACGTCTATAATGCATTTTTCAATGTAATGAGTAATAAATAATAACATTAAGATTATAATTATATTAAATTAGGTTATCGAGTTATCGAGTAGATAAATATAAATGAAATATTGTCTTCTATATTAATTAGATAAGGTATTCCTGTAATTATTGTGATTCTAAGCATTTTGTGATGACGTGATATCTTCATGGAGTATTCTCGAGTTCAATTGATTTACTAGATTTCAAGGTAAAAAACAAAGCTAACAGTTAAATAACAAATTAACAAGTATAGTGGCTCCTTTCGTCTGCCGGCTCCGGTTGGCAGACTTAAGGTCCTCTATATGGCATTAATGTAGTCCGCCTCCAAGCATACGTAAAAACGTAAAATCGCAAACTTTGAAAAGATATAACTCCCAAAATAATGCGCAATTTTTGGCACCATCGTTCTTAACTCGTTGAAATACATACGTTTCAAAAAAAAAAAAAAATAATAATAAAATAAAAAAAATCGCTTGGTAGCTAAACTGCAATTATAAAAGACTTCCAAATACTAGAAATACAAGACTACCTACTATTTTTTATTGCTTACTTACTGGTTCAAGTTTCATCTGTTTAATGAACACATCAGATATTTTTTTCGATTCTTGAGCGATTTACATTAGTTTTTTTTTTTAGCCACACCACCCATTTTTCCATATTAAAATATTAATATGAATACTAAATACGAATAATACGAAAAATTAATTTTCAATATAGGAACTCAACTAAATTAACAAATGCAGAATAGTTTACCATACACATATAGACTATGACCATATACGACTTTCGAGTATCGCAAGTTAAGGCAAATACTATATAATATATAGTATATACGATAATTAATACTACAGAACAATGGTATAAAAAAACTGGTGAATTATTCCTTATCATTGCGCCCGAAATTGTTAAAGTAGTTGCCTATTTTACTCCTTGAAATGTTCATAAAAACAAAATATTATATTAATTCATAACACCAAATACTATATTATTATATACAAATATAGTTTAATTAAGTATAACTAGTATAACTAATAATAATAACCAAATTGTGATTGAAAACATAATGTTACTTTAATTGTTCATAATAACTACCTATACAATATAAATTAAAATGTGAAGTTATAACATAGGTAAGTGCTTAAAAGTTAAAACAAACAAATAATAATAATTTATCATTTTTAATCAATATTGTACTCAAACATGAACTACTTTTTTCTGTAGTTTTTTCAGTTTTGTAATTTTAAAAATACATCGAAGTTACATTGTTATTAACTAATAATTTTAATTACAGGCGAGTTTAAGAAAATCAGCTTATTCTAATAGAAACTCCTGACATTGAATGTCATTGTGATTTTCATACTGATTTAACTAATTCTACACCTGAGCTTACTTCTTAAAAAAAAATAACTCAAGGTCTTGTATTTTGATCATCATACTCATTATCACATTCACTACCTACAATTTATAAATTATTATGCCATAATAAACAAGAAAGAAACCTTTAACCTTTCAAATATTACAAATTTAAATGGAGGTAATTTTTTATAAAATAATAATTTTTTTTAATAATTAAAAGTTGTTATTAAAGCACGTTTATAATAAATTTAATCTAAGTTGATATATTAATTATTAGGTATATATTTATCTGTTAAATATTTATTTTTCGGTATCCATTAAATTCAGTAGATTAAAACTTGAATCTGATTCTGAAGAAAGTGAAGATAGTGATTTAGAAAAATATGTAAGAGAAGAGTAAGATTATTGCGATATTTTATCATTTGGATAAAAAGATAAAGATCTATATGATCTCGAAAAAATTCAAATCAATCCAATGCTGTTACATACTCACAAAATTACTTCATCTGATTCGATTTTTGTCTATCACCGATAACATTAAATTTATAAATTGTAGGTAGTGAACATTATAATGAATATGATGATCGTAATACAAGACCTAGCACTAGAGTATTTGGTACTATAGAAAAGACTCGCAAGCCACCAAATGTATTAATAAATATGGAAAAGCCAAAATGAAAAAAAAAAAAGAAAAAAAAAAGGTCATATTATTATATTATAATACGTAAATTCATATTAAAAAAATGTGTTTGTATAAATGTTACGATAAGATGTGACAATTGAAAATGTGATAAGTCTATGTGGCGAGACGCGGTTTGTCCACCCCTATAGAGGGCTATAGAGGATATATTATTTAATTATAATATTATGTAACGAGATTTAACATCTCTAATATATGTTACAATGTTTATATCAGGAGCCTATTAACTGATCTCTCGTTGCCACGAAGGCATAGTTGATAGAGGAACAACGACTAGGAATGGACCATGTGTTTGATAGTTGTGAAATAAATAATTAAGATAACATAATATGGTATGAATAGTTTTTCCGAGGCCCATTACATCACCAAGATTTTATTTTTTGAAGCTATTTACGTTCTATTAAGGAAGCTACTTCTCATGTTATATCACTATAAGGCAAAGATTGCCATTTTACATAATATTCTTTTTGTGCTGAATTTTTAGATTCTCCTATAAATTCATAAATATTAATAAAATTATTTTAATAAATATTAAAACTATAAAACCTTTACTATATAGTTAACTCAGAAAATACTAACTTACTCTCTTAAATTAAAATTTTGTTTGTTAATAAAATGTATATGTAGGTATTAATACTTGTTTAATTTCAATAATTTCAAATTTACCAAAAAAAATTCATAAAATAAATCAATATTCAATAAATATTTTTACTAACTCTCTAATATATTATATAAGTATATATAAGTCATTATATCTGTAACATATTGTATAGTAATAAAATTAATACCTATTATTCTTTCAACAACATTATAGTTTTTTAATAAATCTTATTGAAGTTTAAGTTGACATTCAGAATATTCAGAATCTTCGGGTGTCATTTGATTACACCATGCACCGACAGTCTTCATGTTTCACAAAATTATCAATTTTTTAAGCCCTTTAACTTCTTGAACCAATAAGGAATTCATAGACTCCCAAGTATTATGAATATGTGACCAACCCTTCCATTTGATTAGAAACAGAGTCTCTTTTTCATTAGGATCACAGTTAATATTAGGATCTCCTTTCTCCTCATTGCATAAGGTTGTTTTTGATTTATAATAAAAAGTAATTATTCATCGTTAAAATAAGAAGTTTTGTTCTAATTTGAACTTCTTAAATTGTTTAAAAGAAATAATATTGTGTGGGTATATTTTTAAGTTCTTACAATTCCGATATGAAATACTCGTGACGAATATTATTTTATAAAATGTATACCTAGGTATTTTAAATTTAATTTTGGACGAAATTAATTTTTAAACAATAATATAAATAGGTATCGATATTAATTATTCTGTTATTATTTAAAATATTATTATCTATTTATAGTGAATTTTATACTATAAACTTATTTTTACTCTTTTATGGTATTTACAGAAATATTTTATTATTGCATTTTGAGTTATCTAAGTTTTTATAGTATAGGTATATCACTTAGTAATACAGGCTAACAGACTTCGCTCAAAATTGTTTTTCGTATGCGATAAACATTTAATTAAAATTGTAGGTAGGTACACATTAGTGACTCACTCAATACCTAATGTATATAGTAGAACGGTACACGCTTGCCTACCTTTTTTGTTTATTTTTTTTTTGAAAAATACTGGTAATTTTGATTTCTTTGTAGTAAAACCAAAATATTTAAATATCATTCACTTGAATTGCCTTATATTTTAGGTAGTGATTCTCTTATACTGGAATCGCCTCAGATAACTAAAATTAATCGATTTAGGTATAACCTTACGTCCTTAGTCCTTACATATTATTATCTATAATCTATATATAGATATATATAGTATATAAATTAATGTTTGTCCGTATGTATGTTGATGCATTCGAGCATTCTTAAACTGTTCATCTGATTGTGATAGAATTTAGTACAGAAATAGATTAGACCTATGGAAAAAATATATAGGCTAATTTAAAAAGGGAAAGGTCCAACTCGGGGAGGTATTCAAACAGGAATTTTGAAATTTACGATGAAAAGTTTTGTTTACTAATGGTTGCTATTAGTTTTAATTTTATTATTAATAAAGTGATAATAATTAGTTATTAAATAATTAAATTCTAATCTACAACGCTATTAGTGTATGGACTAAATTTGGAAAATCTATGCTTCTCGCTGTATGTGCATATGCTAATTTATTTAAACTGTGTACGCACCAGAAGGAAAATTAAGAAATATTGTATATCCAAATACACTTCAATAAATAACGTTCAATAGAAAACTTATTATTTCAATAGGTAGACATTTTTAATGGGCAACGAAGTGCACGGGATCAGCTAGTACTTAGTAGAAAATATTTATAAATTAAATAAACTGAGAAAATTGAGCCAATGTTGATTGAATTAATGTTAATTAAGATTATCGATAAATGTTAATAAATAATTATGATATTTTTTTAAATAGACCGACTCAGCAGTAATAATTAATAATAATTAAAATAATAAATAGTTATATAGTCATAGCAATAAATGTTTTAACCTCAATGGACGATAAAATTCTATTGTTAATTTTTTTTTTTTTAAAACCTAAAATTCTAAACTTAAAACCATCACAAATTAATATTGTTTTTACTTTTTAGCTAACAACGTTCATTTTTATAAAACTGTATGTCTGTTCCTAATGTTCCTATATATTATAAACATGTTGTTTATAGTAACGGTTATGAGCAAACGAAATTGACTATGTTGAACTGGTAATGATGGACTTATCTTTAATTGATAATCACTAATCAGTGATCAAAAAGATTGTTGTGCTTGACTAATTAATCAGCCTAAGAAATACTGTACATCTAAAAAATAATATTTTTGAATAAAACGGAAATCGATATAATAATCGAGTGTACAACTATCGATTTTATATTCTAAGTATGATATGGGAGGTAATTTGATTAGATCGTTTGGGTGTACTTGAATTACCTAAAAAAACACCTGAAGGCAATTCGAGTAAAAATAAGTCACCTACCTAAATTTAGAAGGCAATTTGAGTGTCACCCAAACATCCCAAACTAGATTCAAATTGCTTTTTGAAACCACATTCAGTTGAAAACCGAAACATTTTTTGATCGCCCAGTTATCGTGTATACAGACACAAAATATATATATATTTATAAAATCAATATATTCATCGTTTTACTCAGAATCTAAAATATTATAAAGTTGGTTCCTTTTTCTAAAATAGGAATCTATAGCTACGCGAGAAAACAATAAATATTCATTATAAATTATAATGTAATGTATTAAAATTACTTACTGTTAATCTATCACTTATCAGGACTATCCTAAAACGTATCACATATTTATTCGACTGAAATCAATAAATAAAATCAATTAAATATCGGAATAGAAACAATAGTAAAAAAATAAGCTGTTTTACAAATTACAAGTTGGTACAAGTAGGTACCTGAGTCCTGAATAATAATTTTATTTTTCGACTATTAGTACTTCATCATATTATTATCTATACTTATAAGCAATTAAATAGCATACCAAATGATATTTTAATAAGTTATTTATATTATTATTTATCGATTTTTTTTTTTTAAAAAAAAGTATATAAACGTTATAATATATTTTGTTATATTAAAATTAAAAAAACCTTTTCATCTATTGCTATTATAGGTAGGTACTAGTATTTTTCTCTAGTAATCTAGAAGCCCAATGGACAGTGGTGAATGATGATTACCGGTTACAATATAAATTATCAAGTATTCGATAGCAATATTATGTTTATCTTAGAATACGAATAATCGTTTTTTTATAAATAATTTTGGATTTTACGAGTACTTATTTTTAGTACAATTTCACGGTGTTCATAAGTTGGTAACTTACTGTGAAGTGTATTGAATAGTTTGTCTTCTTGTCGTAGGTCAGTAAATAATATGAAAACTGTGTAATATAGATGTCAACATTTTTAAATATTTTTGCAACGCGTATGACGAAAAAAAATGATATTTTATCAACGATAATTATATATATAGTTAAGCGGTTCTAGGACTACATTTTCGTATGGGTAACAGTAGATTTATAATTAAGTCTTAACTGCGAATAATATTTCTAATTTTCTCCCCATTCCCATTACATTTTTAAAATAAGGGACACCGCCACTGTTGAATCATGCGGATAAGTTACCTATCTACTTGAAAACAACCAAATACTTCCTATATGGGTACACAAATAAAGATATGAGTATTCATAGTATTTAATATAAAATCATAATATTATAATAAGACACATTTCCACGAGATTCGGATTTTCTAAGCGGCCTCAAATTGTTAGTACCTACTTAGTAAGAATATTTAATATCTAAAGCTGGTTGTTTGTAACCTTTAAGCCTCCCCCCTTGAAAGATATGAAGAAGTCTTCGAAAGCCTTAAGACAAGAGCTTTCTAAAAATACGAAAAAAATATGAGTTCTGACAAACCAATTAGGAAAAAAAAAATGTTTAAGTACCTACATCAGGCACGTATACAGGAGGGTTCAACCTTCTCCCCCGAAAATTAATAGTTGTGTAGTTTATTAATATTATCATTCATCAATAAATATTGATTAGGTATTGTAAATTTTTGTATGAATCCCCCCCCCCCGACATTTTTTTTGTGTACGTGCCTGACTACAAGTAGAGTAAGATCGAAGTGTTGTAGAAACAAAAAATAATAAATTAACGTAACTTAGTACTTTAATTAAATAGAAGATTTTCACTGGTAGGTACCTATTTAGGGAAGTATCTATTATAATTATATTATTATACTTATAAGTATTAAAAAATAAAATATATTTGACAATCTCACCATGGAATGAGAAAGAGTATTATTTTTTTTTAAATGTCTAGTAGGTAATAATAATTTACCGACATCGTTATTGACTCAGTTATCACATTATCAGTGGTAATATCATTCATATTATATTGATAACGATTTTATTCTTTTATTTTGATAAAGGGATAAAAAATGTAGTAAACGTACGTTAGGTACTATTTATTAGCTTTTAACTTACTACTTTTTAAAGTGTTTTATTGATTCATCACCATTAGTTAAAATATATTGTTTTTTTAATAATTTAAGTTAACTTGTTGCATGTTTTAATCAGTTTTATAAAATAACAAATATGTTCAATACTGCTGGGAAGATAAGCTTGTATGTTTATTCATTTCAAATGTTATTTATTTATATTTAAACAATTTTTTTTCAGATTGTGTAACTTTGTACGTAGTTCTCCATTGCGAGTATGTTATAATGAACTATTCAAGGCTAATATATATTCATCCAACACATTAAGAAAAAAAAGAAGGCCTAGAGAGGAAAAAGTATAGTATAATTTGATGTTACATTTAATAAATAACTATAGTGTTCTAGGAATATAATATTTAAGGTTCATTTTAGTATTACACTATGTTTAAAATAAGCAATTAATTTTTGAACTGACTTGTTTGAATTAGGTACTTACCTACTTATAACAAATGTTATTTTTTTTTTTTTTTAGAAAACTATTATTCCACCTGTTATCAATTTAAAACCAAAACAAAATAAAACTATTGATATTTGGAAAAATATGAGTGTATCAGAATTGTCAAATGCGACTGGAATACCCGTAGGTAAATTATGTGTATTGATAAGAAACTATGCATAACTAGATTGTTATAAAATATGGTGTCTCAAACTTTATACATTATGTTTAGTCTAATAGTACATTTTTACCTGCCTGCTAAACAACTTAAATCTAAATGTAGTATAGTTAAATTGTTTCAAAAATATTAATTTAAAAAAAAAAGTTTTTTATAAAATTAAGCACATTGAGACTTATTTATTTATGTTGTATGATATGATTTTAAAATTATTGTAATTTGGATACCATACTTCTATTTTTTATAGTTACTTGTGCGTTATTGCGACTACTGTTGCCTCGTCACGACTACCTTGATGTCTAACGCATGGCTTGCCATACACGTCATTTTAATACGTTTGTAATAATACAAAACTATCCAAAGTTTATGTCAATGTATTTATTAATAATTTTGCTAGCAAAATTATGGGTATCGTTTTTTTAACCCTGTGACCTACTTTAGGTGGTGTTGCATACCAAATTGAGGGATATTTTCGTTTTGAATGTCTGAGCGAACTAGTGGCAATGTTGACCCCAAATTATCCCTAATAGAATTAGAAATATAATTCACTTGCAAAATACAAGATTAGAAACAGTGTCGCTATAACCATTGATTTTATAATATTATATATTATAAAATCAATGCTATTACCCATAATTTGTAGTAGTCGCGATAACTCATATGTGGCCCGTAGTAATCACGATAACGCTCAAGTACCTTTTTATATTTGATATTAATTTATATTAATTATACATTTTTTATTACAGATAATGTTCTTAAAATAATTGATTTAAGTCAAAATTCACATATTAATTTTGAACCTACAAGTTTAATAGATAATGTTTCAGTTCTTCGTGAAATTGTTAAAAAATGTGGATTTAAATCTAATTTAACATCAAACCCTAATACAAATAAAAAATCATCCGATGACCATTTAAAAGACGCTATTAAAAGGTATAATAATTTAAATTAAATTGGTTTTTAGTTTTAAATATAAAGCTTAAGGTATTACCATTAGTTAATTACTATAAAAATTAAATGTTTATATTTTACCATTATTTTTTAGACCTCCAGCGCCATATGATTCAACAATTACAAGGCATCCAGTTGTGACAATAATGGGTCATGTAGATCATGGGAAAACCACTTTATTAGATACTCTTAGGAATGCATCTGTAGCTAAATCTGAATTTGGTGCTATTACACAACATATAGGCGCTTTTCCAGGTAATAATAATTTAATGTTAATATACACCATATTCTGATGTTTCACATTTTAATTAATCTGTTTTCAGTTGTTTTGGAGAATGGGAAAAAAATAACATTTTTAGACACACCTGGACATGCAGCCTTTGCCACTATCAGAAGTCGAGGTGCACATGTAACAGATATTGTTGTATTAGTAGTAGCAGCTGATGATGGAGTCAAGGAGCAAACTATTGAGTCAATAAGAATGGCTAAACATGCAAAAGGTTTGAGCTATATCAGCATATATGATCATGCACATTATTATTAAATAATTAATATACAAATGTATATTTTTGAAATTAACAACAGCTAAAATTTGTCTCTTATACCCATAAAATAAAATAAAATAAAGTGCTAATTTATCTTAAATAAAATATTATATGATTTCTAGATTCTTATTGTTATTTCATAATCTCTTACTTATCATTCAATAATTTGGTACTTACAAATTTAATATGTATTTAAAATTGTTTTAGTTCCCATTATTGTGGCAATCAATAAAATAGACAAACCTACAGCAAATATAGTATGTATTAAAAAACTAAACTCTTTAGCACTTTTCTTTATTTATATATATTTTTTTCTAGGAACGTTGTAAAAAAATGTTACAAACTCAAGGTGGATTGGATCTTGAAGAATTTGGTGGTAGTGTACAAGTAGTTCAAATATCTGCCTTGCATGGTACCAATTTTAACGACTTGATTGAATCAATTCTGACTCAAGCTGAAATATTAGATTTACGCGCTGATCCTAATCCTCCAGCAGAAGGTGTAATAATTGAGTCAAAACTTGATAATCAAAAAGGGTCAGTTAATATAATATAAGGAACAAATATTTTTTTAGTAATTAATTTCTTTTTGACAAAGGTTAATATGCAATAGTGGATGGTTAGTTTAAAAATAAGTTTTTCTTTTTTTCTTACAATCAATCTTATCCATTAAACCTAGAATCACTTAAATTTTGATTGAACTGTGCCAATAAAATTCTTAATTCTTATACATATTTAAGTATTTATCTATTTTATATTCTGGGTGGAAGTTTTTTTTTAAAAAAAAACACAGAAATACCAGTAAAAACATGTCCGGTTGAAAAATAATAGCTAACATTTTACAATTGAATTCATTTTTAATATTATTTATTTAAAAAAAATACTACATTCAAAACAGTTTAATAAAAAAAAAAAAGTATCCCTGAAGACAAATGTTAATAGACAACGACACAATGTTAGTTTTACAAAATTAAAAAAAATGAGAAAATTACTTTTGAACTAACTCTTGTGTATTATACTATATTATATAGTTTAAGGTTTCTACCACAGTACTTTTAGCTAATAATTTGTATTTTTAAAACAAAAATTAACCTATTCTTTAAAGAAATCCAGTATAATTATATAAAATATATAATGTATTTGCAAGTATCCAACTTAATGTTATTTAAATATTAAACTTATCTTAGTCACTCTATTATGCTAATAAATAATGTTTCAATTATTTGTTTAATGTATTAGTTTATAATATTTTGTTGTACAACAATATTATATTAATTATACTTATTTGGTAATGTATGTTTTGTCAACTTACTCTGAATGATTTAAAATTTATCTTTTAAGAAATTATTAATATCATATATTTCTATTTACCTATTTGTTTTAGTTTTTTAAATTTTTTATCAGCTTTATTAAATAATAATAATTTTATTTTTATAACAGCAATTTTATATTTAATGTTAAAAGTTAAAATGTTTTGCTGCCGCTATATAGATTTATAATAATACTTCTAATTATTTTACTACATTAAATTAAAATTATGATTTTAATTTATAATTAACTTATTTTTTTCAGAAAATTAGCAACAGTTCTTGTTCAACGTGGAAAATTATTAAATAATAGTATACTTGTAGCTGGCACTGCCTGGGGAAAAATACGAATAATGATGGATCATCAAAACAATGTTCTCCAAGAAGCTAACCCATCTGATGCAATTCAATTAATTGGTTGGAAAACCTTACCACAAGCTGGACAAGAATTTTTACAAGTTTCTTCTGATGTAATAATTTTAAAAGCAGTTTATTATTTTACATAAATTAGTTATTCATAATTTACAATACTTATCTAAATGATTATGCAGAAACGTGCACGAGAAGTAATTGATTATCGATTATCTAAATCTATTGAACAAAAACAAAATGAAGATAGTATTTATATTTCATCAAAACTTGAAGAGCATAATAAGGTAAACATAAAAAAAATTTGATTTAGTATTATACTTATTTACTATTTGAATTCCATGACACCAATTTACCTAAAATTACATTACTATGAGCTAATTGTAAAATAAATAATAATGCATATAAATATTATACTTATAAAATATACTTTTAAATTGTTTACACAAAAGCTACTTAGCTTTTATTTAATATAATTTAATGGTTGGTTAATATTTTTTAGTTAAAAAATGCAATTTAAAACGCTGCATATAAAAAAAATATAGTTACTAAATTTTATTCTATATTGCCTGATCATCAAAAAATGTTGGAGGAAGTTATTTTAACATGAACGACTGTTTATACTCTTATACTTCTATAAAAATCATTTTTAAAAGAGTATTGACATTATCTTAAAATTAATATTTTAAAACATTATTTAGTAAGGTACAGTTTTATTTTTATATTAATACATTAAAATTATAATCTATGTATGAGTTTGAGAGTATACAATTGTATAAAACTGTAGTAACATCATTTTTACTGATAATTTTATATTGAACAATTAGAATTCAATAATTTATTAGTGAGTAAAACAGACTTGTATGACATATTAGGAGTACCAAAATCATCTGGCTGAAAAAAAAAAGGGTATCATTTTCAAAAGAACACGATTCAGCAAAGTGTATCAAGAGAGGCAATTAGAAAATAGAAAAAATGTAAAAGATGAAGAAATCTGTTTGAATGTTGTGATCAAAGGTAATTTAAATTGTTTTAATTTTAAAGAGTAATGTTCTTTATGTTTTATGTACCATATACTTGTTTATGGTTTAGGAGATGTCATTGGATCTGTCGAGGCAATCTTAGACGTATTAGAAACTTATGAAAGTAATCAATGCAAATTAGATATTATTCATTATGGTGTAGGTAACGTATGTGCTACTGACATTGAGTATGCTGATACTTTCAAAGGTAAATACAATTAAAGTAGCTCAATTATAAAACAGAAAGATTATTTTCTATTAAAAATATGAAATTCACTAATTCATACTAAGAGTATTAAGACTACATGATATCCTTATTTTATTATATCTATTTTACAATGTAATTATTATACTGTAAATTTACATTTGCCAAAAATTGTAATTAATTTAGTTATGTGATGTTAAATATTATACTATTTTTTAAATAACTCTGTTGAAAATCATAGTATCACTCAATGATTAACAATACCTTTCAGCCATTGTAACCAATTACAGTAGTCCAACTGCTCTACCGCCAGGACTAAATTACAATATTTAATTATTAATTATAATACATTATAGAACAAATAATAGACCTATGCTTATCTTAAAACATATTAAAATATTTTCATTTTAGTTTATTTTTATTTTAATGTAAGTTAACTTGTATTAAAATATTAAAAATAGAAAAAAGCAAATTATGTTTTTTTTTTTTTTTGTTATAAAAATTTAATAATAGTTCAATTTACTCTTGTTAACTTAGGTACTCTAATATTAAAAATAATAAAATTGAAACATTACTAACACTTAATATCCAATCTAAAATTACTGTAGAATGAGTAATATGGCATGCTCTTAATATAATAAATATTAATTATGGAGTTTATTTTGTTTTTGTTTTAGCTATAATTTATGCCTTTAATGTTGGTTCATTAAGAGATGCTGAAGAAAATGCTAGACAAAATGGTATTACTATTAAAAAACATAATATAATCTATAAACTAGTAGATGACATAAAAGAAGAAATGAACAATTGTTTACCTCCAGTTGAAGTTGAGGATGTACAAGGTATTCTATTGATTTGTTAAAATTATAATGTTTATAGAGTTATATCATAAATGTTTTTATATAACAACATATTATCATTGTTTTTAATTTTAAAATAGGGGAAGCTAATGTAATTCAAGAATTTTTAATTAATGAAAATAAGAAAAAAATCCCAGTTGCCGGATGTAGATGCACAAGTGGTACATTAAAAAAAGCAGCACTTTTTAAAGTTATCCGTGATCCTGATACTGTTCTTTACAGAGGTATGTCAGTTTTAATACATTAATTTTAAGATCAATTTAATAACAATTTTAAAACATTTTTAATGAAAAGGTAAATTATCATCTATGAGGCATCTAAAAGATGAAGTGGCTACAATCAAGGCAAATATGGAATGTGGGATACGATTAGAAGATGCAAATATTAGACTGAATCCAGGGGATAAAATAGTGTGCTATACATTGCGAGAACAACAACAAAAGATTACCTGGGAAACTGGTTTCTAAATACTTATTTTAATACATTGACTGAATTACATATTAATTCTTATGACCTTTGTTTCTAGTTTTTCATTAAAGTATATATTATTAGTTTAACAATTATGTACAAAATCTGTTAAATGTAAATATAAAATATGTATTTATTTTAATAAAGTTTTTTTTTTCAGTAATTGTTTCCACACGTCATACAATTGTGTAATATTTTAAGTAACAATTTACTGCCAGAAATTAAATTTGTATCAAATTTGAGTGTTTTTTGTTAGGTACTATATTTATTAATCATATTAACCTTTTCCGTTTGTAGCATTTAAAAAATATAGGTACATATTATTTACTATAAATAATTCTGTAAAGTGTAATGGTTATAACCAGGTATCGAATTAATAACATTTAAAATAATTGAAATGTGCGCTTTAATATGATTTAAAAACATGAAAAATAGTAAAAATAAAAATGTATTCTGTTCATAATTAAAAAAAAAACTTAAATTAGTTTATTTATTTATTTTTTTTTTAATTACTTGAATTGTTTCAATGAAATCATGCCAATTATTCAAAATAATTTGGAAATAAAAATAAAATTCTAAGTAATTGTAATTTCTTAATTAAATAATATTTTAAATTATTTTATCTGAGTTACACATGTCTTATATGTCGAGAAGTAACACTCAACATCTACTGATGTGATGTGATTGGTGAATACTTAAGAAATACTTTATAGCCATTAAACAATTCTTCAATGTGAGAATTTTTCTTATGGCTTCAAATATAATATAATTAAAATAAATGACGAACTTTTTCTATTTTTCATACCACATAACATATTAAACTAGATTTATGATTTTAATTTTTATGAATATATAAAATAAAGCGTTAGGTATAACATACAAATTAGCAAAAAAAACTTGAAAAATAACATTAAAAACCTCAAATATTTCAAACATGCAAATAATAGCAGTATAAAATTACATATTCAGAGTTCTCAGTGCATAAAACAAATTTGTAACTATGCTACTTTTATGTGCGTCCTATAATAATTAGAAAATGCTATAAAATCTGAGCCTTGATAATAACTAATAATTTGTTATACATTTATTAGCAGACTTTTAATCTACCTACTATATAGTTAATCAGTGTGTGTTCAAATCATTTAGATTTCATTTTACTTAAAAGTTTATTAAAATTTCTTTAAAAGTTTGATGCTTGAAGTTTACAAAGTTATTATGTATGTTTATTGTTCTTAGTGAAATACCTACCAAAATGTGCAGGAAATATGGCCATAACATTTTTTCTTGTATTTTACAGTTTCCATGAAACTATTTATTATATATTTTTTTAAAGCTTAACTATTTATTTTTATTTTTAATAGTTAAAGGCTTTACCCTGTTGTTTCAGTCAATATTTTTTTTCTTCTAATATTTTCTTCGACTAATAGCTCAGTAGAGATTATTCTATAATTTTTAAAATATAGGTAAATTCACATAGTGCAGGTACCTATCCATTTAATACTCTCCAAGCTTCTATGATTTTAATGATCTGTCTTGGTTTTTGTACCGAGTTTAGCACTTCTTGATTTTATTTTCTTTCTTCCCATCATATATATTTTTAATTTTTCCCTATTTGCACATTTCATTAAATTGCTTCTATTATTGTTGTATCTAAGGTAATAAAAGTTCAATGTTCACTAAGGTATTTAATTGATATGTGTTCAGTGTTTGCTTGTTAAAATATTTTTTCTTGTTTAGCCGGCCCAAGATATTTTACTTCTTGATCAATTGTCTTTTGTAATTACTGGACAGTGGACACGTTCTATATCTGTACGTTGTAGATTGATACTCAAGTGATATTTTTACTTATTACTTTAACACTAGAATTGACCCATTATCAAATTTAATTAAGGTTATCTTATAACTAAGTATATATTATATAATTGTTTAATGATATTTACAATTAGTTGTTAGTTATCTTAATTATATAGGTATTCTACTTTATATCACACTCATATGTACTACATATTGTACGTAAATCATACATATTACTACTGCACTTGAGACATTTGACGTAAATTTAAATAAATAAATAATTTTAACTATGTTTATCTACTATCCGTCATTCTGTTATGTATATTCAAGTTGGTAGGTTATTTTATTAAAAATATTAGTGACTAAGGGGTAAATCATGAAAATAGTAATAAATATATAATAATATAAAATTAAATGCTAAAAAACTATAATAATTAAAATAATTAAGTGGTTGGTCATCACTCATCAGGTTCATAAAATATTATTCTTTCGTTAAATTGTGCAATTTATATCTTATTGTATATTTATATTAATAATGATACAATTATATATTAATGCATTTCATTTTTTATTTTAATTTTACCAGCATTCAACTTACAAATAAAAACAAACATAATTAGTTTTTGTAAACATTTGTTATTCTATTGGGACATTAGGTATGTATAGGATACCTATATCACTGAAACTTGATTTTGAAAAATGTATTAGGTGCTAAGAAGAAACGCCACGTTCCCAAATGTGTTGACTTTACTAGGAGTCAACTAATTCAGCTCATTTTATATTACCATTCAAAATGTTGATACTGAGTTATGTATCAAGTTTTTGATAATATACCTATATGTCCATTTGACTTGCTCCACAATAATTATTTATTTTTAATATTATACTATTAATAAGGCTTTGAGTGAACTAAGTTTTAGTGAATCTTTGCTTATTTCAAGGTTTAAGACGTCTTTTTTTATAAAATAGGAAGCAATAGGTTCATGTAATCATTTATGCTATGTAATAATTACAGACCACACTCAATTAACCCACAAAAGTAGCATTTACTATGAACTATAAACTTCGATTTATTATCATCATCTAGGTATAGCTAGAATTGTGTCTAGAGTATCTAGTACACTATAGTAGGTACCTATACTAAGACCTTCTCTTTTATTGAATATCAATTGTACCTATTGTAGGTAGGTAATTTTAAAACATAAATGTAATACATCTTTAATTATTAGTTAATTGTCCAAGACTGACTGATCTACACTCCTATGCATCCAACCATTCTGGAACTACCGACCGATTTTGGTAGAGGCACACTCCTCAAAGACAGCTTTCGTCAAAAGATTGAGAACTAACGCGTGACAATAATAGGGTACCACCTACTTGCCATTAATGCGCTAGATGCGCGTGTATTATTATGTGTTTCATTTCGTAAACTTGAAATTGTAAGAAGGCTATATTTTAAATTTCACCAAACAATCCATAATTCCACTCAAAACCTAATAAAAGAATTTTAAATTAAATTTTTAACTGCCTGTACTGTATTAGTAGGTATTAAATACTAACTTATTAACCGTTGCCCGTTGGCCATTATCCAGCCACTCAACATCCTTAAATAAAACTCAGAGCTTCTCGATTATCCTTTATCCCCTTTCTACTGAGTATAATACAATTACACACACACACACATACACACACACACACACACACATACATAGTGTGAGTGTAATAAAATTACTGTAATTGTTAGTTGGAAACAATTTATAACTTGGTAAATATTAAATAAACCTACTTGAATCCTTTTCTATTGAGTCAACTAATTTATTCATTTTAATTTCGGTTATGCCATTAGAAACTCTTATTATTATTTATTTATTTTTTTTATATATGAATTTTAATTATCAAATTAACTTTCTATGTTAAAACATTAACCAAGTAATGGATATTTAAATGTTTCATAATATTTTTTGATTGATTATAAAGTATTTTTTTAGTGTATAGGCATACTAAATATGAATCATCTCATTTTAATCGTTTTATTTTATATTATAGGCACCTATCAGTCAATTGAATAAACCAGTGATTTTTAAATGAGTATTTTTTTATTTTTTTACATAACAACACAAAACAAATTTACTATAATTTTATGAATACAACATAACTCAATATATAAATTACGATACCTATCATATAAATGGATGGTATTAGAAAACAAAATAGTAGACAAATTAACAAACAGTACTGTGTCAGGGCGATTGGATACTCTAGAGCTGAATTATTAGCACCGTCAGTATTTGTATATTTATCTGCTATGTTTTACATCACCTATGATGGATATGCAAATGCTATAAGTCCCGAACCTGATAATAATAATAATAATAATGATGATGATGATGATAATAATAATAATAATAATAATGATTCAATGTTTAGGTATTATAGGTAACCAGGGTATAACCGCCCTGTAACGCATTTCCGTAAGGCTTTTCGATTCTGTGTGCCAAAGCAAATACATAAAATATTAATATTCATAACCTCTTTAACTAATAAAAAACATATGGGTGATAATATAATATAGATACCTAAATTTCTAAATGTTCATATAAGTACCTGTATTACAGGCAGCCACGAATATTGTACCTGCGACTTATTTTGATATATTTTGTAATTTATGCAGAAAACTATTTAAAACTACAAAGCTAGTTAATTCTATTTCATTCCAACAATTAATTTAATTATTTTAAAAATGTTATTCGTATTGCAATTTTTGAGTTTCATTTAGGTAACTAGGTGGTAACTACTTATAATATAGATAAATAATAATAAAAACAGCAATTTAATATCAAATAATTATACGAATAAAAAGCACAAACAATAAAGACATAATACAGACGGATGCTAAGTATTATAATTTTCCAATGTCATGATTTATCATTGGCTTCAAAATTAAAATAATAATATGTCTAGGAATGTGCATACATCATGTAATAGTTTAACATTATACATATAGAAGTATAGGTACGCATTGAAATAGGTGAGGCAAAACGAACGCATAGTCACTATTTCCTGTCCATTAGTTTTTACTTTACAGTCAAGTGCATTTAAATAAATAGGAACACTGCCTACTTAATTTTTTAATGTAAATAAAGATTAAAAAAAAAAAATAATAATAAATTGCATTCATATTTAATTAACATAAATAAACAAAATACTTCAATATTAAAATATTACTGAATGAATAGTATAATAGTTCAATGACGTAATGATGGTCAATGACGTAAGTAAAATAAAAATGTGATTAAAACGTTTATTAAAACATCAATTAGGTACCCTACTTATCACCAACAAATTTTACTATAAAATACAACGCTAGGTATAGCAGCTATCTACTATACTATGTGCAATAGCCAGTGATTCTGTATATTACGTTGCTTTTCATACGGAGAAATATGGCTAATTTTTTAGGTAATTATACATTTTATAATTATTATTGTTTTAAATCAAGGATTAGACTTCATGAATTTATGTAGATAATATATTTTATTGTGAACAATTATGATTGTCTATTCACTATAGATATTATTTGATTAAAAAATGCATTTATTTATATACATAAATATATATACTGTTGCGTCCCGAATAGGTCGATGTATGCATCAACGTACAAAATGAATACGTCGTGGTTGTTCAAGTATAAGTTAACGTTTATTAAAATAATTCTTGCACGAATACAATTATTATAAGCTTATTGTAAAATATATATAGAAGATGATGAGTGGTGTTACGACCGTCTTCTGAATGTCATAGATATCCTTAACCGTCTGTTACATAATGACCGTCTGCATGTAACCGTCTATCGAGCTCTTGTCTCGGTCTCCTTTATATATGATTTGTCGTAAAAGAGTAGGTGGCGACTCCGTCATACGAGAGGGCCCCGAAAAGACTGTTTGTGTATTCTTAAACACAACTTATCGAAGAGACATCGAGTTTTGACTTTTGGCAAAGAGACGCATGTTTCTACTTTAATTATTTAATTATTTTAATAATAAGATACTCCAAACTCTCTTGCTCTCACATGCTTGTATTAATTATTATATGTATAATGTGTCATCACATCATATCATATGAATATTATGTAATATCAGTTATACGAACATTAAGTGGTCTGCAACAATATATATATATATAAACTAAAAGTGTTAGATTGTCTATGACTATGAGAATTGTAACTATTTTAACTATTGTGCCTATTAATCACTTATTTAGTAATAATTTATAGTGTATAAAAATGTGTAATTAAATAATTTTTAAGTTCATTTTTTAATTTTTAGTTTTTTATTTGATAACATTGGCATTTTCGTCAGTATGTTTGGCGTCAAAGGATATTGTATTGTTCTTAGATAATAAGAGCAAATTGCAAGTGGAACACGGAAGTAATTTCTAAATATACTAAATAATATTTAACTATTATATTTAATTATTTAATGTGCTAATTCAATACATTGTATTGATGTACTTTATTAATTTCAGAAATAACCAATGAAAAGAGCCTTAAGCTTAACTTCCATGAAGATTGTATTGACAAAGATCCGAGTGTTTGTACACCAAAGACAAAAGGCAACGAACATTATTTGCAATACTTTTCACAATCAGAAAAACAAGAATGTAAAAATTACGAGCAAATAGCTCAATCGATGAACGATGTCTTAGAATTATGTGTCAATATGGGGAACAGTTCTTGGTATGGTGGTTCCGAAACGACTTTTCAACATTGGCCTCTGAATAAACTCGAATGGACGAATACACCATACTTAACTAGAGAATTAGGCACCCAAGCAGTGAGTATCAAATTATAATTATTAGAGTGTATTTACATAAAGCCTCTGTATAAACTTTTAGCTTAACTTTTAATTAGAATTTGACTGCTTGTTTGCATACAAGCCTAAACGAATTGTTAAAGAATTTCTGTATTAACTTTCAACTTAACTAAAAGTCAAAATTTGATGGTACTTGTCAACTAAAAAATACTAATAACTAGTACCTATATAATATATTTAAACTAAACGAACAAGATAATTCGTATTAAAAGACAAATTAATTATTTATTTTCACTAAATATCTATTAATAAAGAGGTTTAAATTTGATTAACCTGTTTATTACGTACATTTTACTTATTGATCTAATAGTTTTAATATAATTATAAGTGTTTATATTTCTTTTCATTTTAGGTCGTTGAGTCTTATTTCTTCAACTCTGACGGATATTATATTCATATTGACGAGTCTGTCCCTCTATTTGTAGACATTAATGGCCCACGACCTGGTCAAATGTGTTTTACAGCTAAAGTTGTTGCTCCATATAGAAAAACTAGAAACTTAATGCAATACCAAGTATGCAAATACAAAAACGCTCGAGTAGCGCACGAAAGAGCTATTAAAGATTTATTAGGTATGCCTACATCTATACCCGACCCATACGTAATAAAGTATCCAATTTGGTCGACGTGGGCAAGATATAAAGTTAACGTTAACACGTCCACTGTCCGACAGTTTGCTCAAGAAATAATCGATCATGGATTTCCTAGAGGTACATTTGAACTCGATGACAAATGGGAGACTTGCTATGGTAGTGCAGAATTTAACACATCTAGATTTGAGAATATAAAAGAGCTTGTTAATGAATTAAGTAAGTACAAATAATTTATTATTAAGAATTCGATTAATTTGTTTTAACTTTTAAATCATATAGGTACTATAACAGATGTACTGTTATATAGTTAATACTAATATTTCTAATAAATATATAAAATATCTGTATTCTGTCCATATTTAGAACCGAAAAACATAGCAAATAGTTAACTAAATAAATAATAAATAAAAAGTAAATTCAGTCTTTTTGGTATGATTTCAATTTTTAGTAAAAAAAAAAAAATCCAAAACCAAATGCTTTTTTAATGTTAATGTATCTATTACACAATACAATATATATATAATATATATCTAATATACTCATTACTATTACTTATAATATATTATATTATAATTACGTTATGATTCACTAAAAATTAGACAAATTTAACAATGGTGCAATATTAAATAAATATTTTAAGTGTTTTCATAGCGTGTGCTTATGTTCCTATTTAACACCCTAAAATAATGTACATTTCTCAAGTGGGTATAATAAACGAACTTTGTGTGGGTTCTAAAAAAATCAAAATCAATTTTTTTTTTAAACTAGAATGATTTTGTGTAAATTATATGAATAATAGGTATGTTTTGTGTATTATTGTTTATATAACAAAAAAATATTCAAATTAGTTGTAATTAAAAATTTGAATTTGGTATTTTAATCTAAAATTATATATTTTTCGAATTATACACGTACTTTATTTTGTATTAAAACTTTTATGACGATGCTCATTTTTTACTAAAACATTAATTCTTACATATTAAATATAAATATATACATGCTAAATGTATATTAATAAATTAAGTAAATTCAAACAAAATGTATATAAAATCATTATTTTTCGATGAACATTTTCAAAAATATAAATCTATTAATCTTATAGAAAATAATGAAATCAAAATATTGAATGATATCCACATTTCTATTCAAAGTTTTAAAGTCCTTGTTAGTCTATCTTCTGAAAGAGTATTTCTGTTTGCAGCATATTATATGTATTTTCAAACTGAGTACTTATCTGTTTAACTGTTATATTATGTTATACAATTATTTCATAGAATCAAAAGGTTTCAAGACTTCTTTGTGGACACATCCGTTTGTGAATTTGGATTGCCCTTGTCATGAAGTCGCCAAGACCAAGGGGTATCTTGTGAAAAGTACATCAAACACGACAAATACTACATGGTGGAATGGAAATGGATCTTATGTTGACTTCACAAATCCCGAAGCAGCTGCATGGTGGTCAAATGCTCTTCGTAATTTACTCGCAAAATCTGAAATTGATACATTGAAATTTGACGCAGGAGAAAGCAGTTGGTATGTGTATTAATAATTAACGTTTTTAATGTATAATATAGACTATAGTACGGCTTTTCATTGTTAAATTTGAAATTTTAAAGACTTAAATATTGTTTAAAAATATCATTGGATTTTTAGTTTGAGTCATTTTTATTAAAATAATCAAATATAGATACGTGTACAATATTTTTCTTGTGCTTAAACTTGTTTATTACATTATTCGTAGTTATAATTTATATAAAATACTACATTGGATAAATAATACAATACAAAAATGATGCAAATATATTTTATATAACTATATAATTACGTAATGCAGTATATACTAACGAACACATATTTTTAATATTGTAGTATAACGTTCTTTAAAATATACAATAATTTACACATACATTTTATAGATCATACGTCATACGAGTAAAAAAATATTAATTAAAATAATTTTATTTTTGTTTTCATCAGGAGCCCACAGCTCCCAGTATTTCATGATAACGATCTGACTTACTACCCTGACAACATCGTGAACGCATATCTTAAAACTATTTCATCTTTTGGTAATGGTATTGAATACAGAACATCTAGAAGAAGTCAAGAATTTGGTCGTCTTTTAAGAATGATGGATCGTAATTCTCGGTGGGATTTTGAACTTGGACTACCCACTTTAATAACATCTCTGATACAATTGAATATGGTCGGATATCCGTTTGTTTTGCCCGATATGATTGGTGGAAACGGCTACGATAACTTGCCACCGACCAAAGAGATGTATATTAGATGGATGCAAGCAAACTTGTTCATGCCAGTTGTACAGTTTTCGTACACACCTTGGGATTTCGATCAACAGGTAATTATACTTGAAAATTTAGTTATTTACAAAAATAATCATAAACCAAACTAAACTACTAAATTTGTAAAATATCTGGACTTCTTGTTTTTATAGACCGTAGATATATGCAGAAATTTAATGAATTTGCGTGCTAATTATACTGATACCATTATTGAACTGATGAGAAGTAGTGTAGGTAAGGGTACGCCGTTAAATCCTCCAGTTTGGTGGATCGACCCAATGGATCCGGTTGCACAAGTAATTGATGACGGTAAGTAAATAAATTTCAATTTTAATAAATACATTTTTGGTTTAAATGTATAATTTATTTTTTGTATGTTTTATAGAATATCTTTTGGGTGAAAACATCCTTGTAGCTCCAGTTATTGTAGAAGGTGCTACTTCCCGAGATGTTTATTTACCTTTTGGGTTATGGAGAGACGAGAATCATCCCAATTCACATTTAATTACTGGTAGGAAGTGGTTGCGTAATTATCCTGCCAAACTTGATGTTCTTCCGTGGTTTACGAGAGTTAAAGGTGGTCCGAATATGTTTCAATAATTATTTACTTTGTTATTTTTAGTTAGAATTTGATACAATTTTATTTTTTTATGATTTTAATAAAAATTAAAAATAATTATAGTTTTTTAATCGTTGTGTTGTCTATAAAAAAATTACTCAACCTATCTTATATAATTTTTCTTATCCTTTTTCTTTTTAATAATTTTATTTTAAAAGTTATATTTAAACTAAATTATGTAATATTTTCTAATAAAGCCGATGCTTAACTATAGAATTTAAAATATTTATAAAAAACACCAACATTTTGTATTGAAAAAAAAATTTGGCTATCAATTTAAAATAAAATCGAATGTATTATTTTACCATAACAAATCAAATTTACCGTTTCAATTTTTATAAAAGGTCTTCTCGTTTAATCCAAATGTTACAAGTAATAATTTACCCGTTCATAATACAAGTGTAAAAAATTATGCGTAAATATTAATTTAAGTTTGAAGCGATAGCATCTTCTGAAAAACAATTAAAAGATTATCTCAAATGAAATATATTTTTTTATTAAATCTTTAAAATAGTTGATTGTATATTTGTGAAAAATTTTCTCTTTTCTGGAATCTTTTATTATAATTTTTTATACCACAAACTTAATAGCTGACAGTGTACTACACTAATGTATAACATAATAAAAACTCAAATAGAGTCATAGAGATTTGACATCTAAGTGCAATATGATCAGCGATCTAGTGCGTAAGATTTGGTAGTAATTGCTTGAAATCATAGTAGGTATAATAACGTATGTGCCGGCGGATGCCGCACCAGCTGACTCACTCACATCACTGTGAAAGTGTGTACATACCTATTACAAATAGGTACTACGGCACCATTCCGACCGAGACTATAAATTAATTTCAATTCTTTAAAAAACAATTGGTATATATTTTTTCGATTTTTGATTTTTAACTAATAACTAATTAGATACATAAAATGACATCTCACATATTGTACACACATTCTAAAACGTCATTTTCATATTGTCACACAAAACCGGACAAATTTAATATAATTACCAACTCAAAATCTTGAAATTAGTAAACTATTTCTTAGTTATAAATCAATAAAATGTTCAATATTTATACTTAAGGCTTAAAAATGTAATACTAGGTTTCTCATAAGTAGACTTATACTTATGCTCACTGAAATCCTAAAAAATCGAAAATACAATATTATGTAATAGGTAATTAAGTTTTTTTTATTTTTATAGAAAATTAAAACACAAATTTTGAGAAATTGTACCTATATTTATAAACAAAGAATAGGTAATAATAATTATATTAGATTATTATTATATAATACAAAACTATTCATAGGGACTTACAAATGTTACTTAACTATGATATATTTTGATATATGCAATTTTCTAAGCATTTAAATTAGTTTTAAGGGAGGCTCGGTGTCAGATTTTCAAATTTTCCGCAATTCTATAAAATTTAAAAATATAATTTTGTATTTTAGTCATCATCTTAATTACAGGTAATAATTTTCCACTAATTTACTACCCGATACCTATTTAGAGGGGTTGATAAGGTGTATTATATCGAAGAAATGTCTTCACGGGAATAATACTCAGGCTTGTAGAATTGTCGGATTTTGGTAACTATATTTTTATTTGAAAAAAAAACACTTCCTACAGGCCACATCGAACTCCGATTTTTATTTTATTAAAAATAATAGTAAAATATAATTTATATAAAATTGCTTTAAATTGTATTATTTTTGAAGATATATTATTAAGTTTGAGATGAAAATTTTGAAAAACGGAGATCGATGCGGCCTGTAGAATATTACCCTCTGTCAGTTAAAAACAAAAATATCAAATTTGGTTGGTTGGTTCTACGAACAGTACCCTATTTTCGTAGAGAGTATTTTTGTGTACAAAATCGCATTGGCATCGGGCGCCTTAATTAACCTAAGGTATTGGCTATTCATACCCCATGAGCCTATTCTTACTGTTTAGGTTAAATTGGTATTGTCTCAAAATTTAATAACTACATATTATATTGTAATTTAAGATGCTATTATAGATTATAATAATTAATAATATAACGACTTCCATTTTTTGTAAAAATGCACGTATGTATTTCATTTAAATATTTAATAAAATATAATATGCTTACAGACGATTTCCGTTCACAATAGTTTTTCGTATTACTTAATTATGAGGTATATATGAAACTGTACAATACAGCAGTTTCCTGCATATTTTCCTAGTTTATTTTTTTACTGAGACTAATAAGTCCTTGACTGACGGGGTATGGGAACTATTTAATCTATATTATCTGAGACATATATTTTTTTTTAAAGTATTAAATAATAATCATATTTTTATTAAAATGTATTTGTTTTATATAATCTATTATGTTTAATACCTATCTCAAAGATTATTGTTTTTCTTACAGAAAACGAATCACAGTACCTAAATTGATCCTTGACTATCTATATTTCCGTATTGTTTATTTGAAGCAGTGGCTTTGTACTGAAATGTTTTTATTTGTTTATTTTATTTAATATTTAAAGTAGAAGTACATACAAACAAATTTATATAATAAAATAATAAGATAATGACATAGACAATTATATAGACATTGTCTATTAGATATGTCATAATAGTGTTATATTGAATGACTATATCAATAAATATTATATTAAACATTTATTGTAATTTGATAATATCACAATAAGTTATTTGGTTTAGATAACTATGTACTTATTATAGTATAATAAAAAAAAAAATAAAAAAATAAAACATTCAAACCGGGTTTTGATCACTACTAGTTAGTAAGCAGTTGGCTAGTTAAAATTACTAAACAGTTAATGAATTAATAGCGAGCTAATTATCCTTTATATACGGTTTAATGGCCCGTGAACACCGATTGGCCCATTGAATCACTTAATTAATCAATTTTTCATGAGTATTTCATGAATTGCATTGATGTTTTTAATAAATTAATGGATTATCTAAAATTTTATTAAAAATAAGTAAATTTAAAGTATAAATATATTTAAATTTATTACTGTTTTCAATTAAATAAATAATATACCTACCTATGTAGGTAACTAAACCTATAGTTTTTATTTATTTTTAGTTATTTTTAGAACTCTATTTTACATAATACCTCTTTTTTTAACATTTAACTAAGGTTTTATTGAATTAATAATTGAATACATTTTTGACGATTATACCTAATAGTTAAACAAATTATTTTAAGGTAAATAATAATAGGTAGTATTTCAATGAATATACTTGTATATAAGTTTATATAAGACGAGATAAAATAAAATTACAATTCAAAACCATATTTATAGTTTTAACAGGATCAAAATTAATCTTACCTAGTCGAAAGTGTATGGAAGTATATTGTATAAGATACTTACTAAGAAACATTAAAAAGGATGAAATATTTTATTTTCAAATGTTTGTAGGTACATAATTTAGATTCTAAATTGAGTGATAATAATGTATTAATTTTACAATGAAATGTGTTTTTTTTTGTGTCTGTGTAAACAATAATTTGTCTAAATAATGTTTTGATTTAAAACTTCATCGGTGGTTTCTGGAGGAAAATTGAATATCCATATGCATTATAGAGGTTCTAAAGTAGTTTCCAAAAGAATCAGGAAAAACAAATAAAAAGTAACGGAAAATGGGAATTTTTTCACAATACCTGTTTTCGACAAAATCGATTACCTGCTATCTTGTATTATTGTAACTTCAAAAGGAATCACTGTAAAAACTTGCAATTTTCAACCAATTTTTAATATTAGCGATATGTATGGTTAAATTTTCAAAATATTCTGGATTATTTTGAGCTATTTATAGACAACCAAAATTTTCGATTTTTCTAAGTATTTTATTTTTTTTTTAATGTCGATAAAAAAAAAACTTGAACATTGAATAGAAGGTGTCCTATTAGTTGCTGTTATTGTAGTTAAAAATTGTTGGTCACTATTTTTTTTTAAAATAAAAAAAAAAATAAATAAATATAAAAATAAATAAAAAAAAATAAATGATAAAAATTGGTGATATCAAAACAAAAACCCTCCGTCTAACTCCGTGTAAAAATTAGCTAAGTAAAAAAAAAAATCAAAAAAAAAAAAAAAACGTATAACCAAAACATTTTTCGCTTCATATAGAATTTATAAAACCAGTAATTTCAAAGCACTATAAAGATGTGATATCATAAATAAATGCCAAGTAAACTGAATTTAAGTATATTTAGTCTGTTTCGATAATTTATTTACTTGGCGAGGAAATTTTTTACTTCATAAGAACCGTGGCGCTGGATGAATAATTAGACAATAAGACATTATAAATTAAAAATATTACAGTGAACATTTCTATAATAATCAAAATAATACTCTACAACCAATAATAACACTGTATACTCTATATTAATACTAAAATTTCCTCGCCAAGTAAATAAATTATCGAAACAGACTAAATATACTTAAATTCAGTTTACTTGGCATTTATTTATGATATCACATCTTTATAGTGCTTTGAAATTACTGGTTTTATAAATTCTATATGAAGCGAAAAATGTTTTGGTTATACGTTTTTTTTTTTTTTTTGATTTTTTTTTTCCTTAGCTAATTTTTACACGGAGTTAGACGGAGGGTTTTTGTTTTGATTATAATATATGTAGCCGTTTATATTTTAATTCGTCACTAAGAGAACAAACAAAATACTATTTAAATGCTTAAAAAAATAACTGAATAACTTTTAGCTGTAATGGCTCTGTCGAAGGTGTGCAGACTAAATAAGCTCTCCAAAAACTACACCCTCTGAAGCCAACTGCAGTAGGAGGAATAAATGCCGCTAGAGAGCTAGATTAGAAATGCACATCTGTTTTTCACAAAATATTTCTTCTGTACATTTTTTAGGAATATAATGATTATTTAATCTATTTTGTGTAAATTTAATCGGTTTTAATAAATAATTAGTAATTGAACGTTTGTGGTTTAATCCCAAGAGAATGAAAAAAACTTGTATTGAATTTTTACAGTCCTTTTTTAAAATAATATTATTTCTTTTTATAGTAACTAAACCACAATATTATTCACGTATCAAAGTTTCTCCATCGGGAAGCTTTTTAATTTAGTGAGATATTTATTTTCATTCTTTCATCTCATTCAATTATTGTTTTATTAATTTGAATAGATTGTGTAATAAGAAAAATACATAATTAATCTACATTTAAGTCACTTCATGATCATTAATTTTTAATAATGAAATGTTTTTTTTAATCGATTATCACTATAAAATATAAGAAAAGAAATCATATTTAAAGCAAATTAATACTTTTTAATTGAAGAGTACTTTATAATTTGTATAATTCATAATAATCGTATGCATTAAAATAAAAAATATTCGTGTTGTGACCTAAGACGATGCTAAATTAGATGTAAGAAACTAGGTATTTGTGTGCTAACATTGGT
The DNA here is from genome assembly GCF_020184175.1 of Aphis gossypii. Lineage (NCBI taxonomy): Eukaryota > Metazoa > Arthropoda > Insecta > Hemiptera > Aphididae > Aphis > Aphis gossypii. The sequence goes on from NC_065530.1 coordinate 79,024,304, forward strand.
TTTTACAATATTTTAATGTTTAAAAAGTAATAGGCGTTTTTAAAACGCAATATAGGTAGGTACTAATAGTCCACTTGATTGAAGTCTCCAATCAGCGATCATAGTGTTATGTATCTATTGACTGTGAATCGTTATTCGTTTTATTAATTTGTATTATTATCATAATATGGTTAATCAATAAGTTAAAATTTGCACAGAAATAATTTTGAAATAATATCATAAGATACGTATTTAAGCTTTTTACACAGGTCCATGAACAGTTGAAATTGAAACACTATTAATCATTTTAGATAAAAAAAAAAACTAATATTATATTTAATATGTCATTATTATTTAATAAACTAATAAAAATGATTAAAAACCAAATGCCTCGTGGACCGTGGTTATTATTTCGTATATTTAATGACACATATTTTATTTAATCAAGATGTAAAAAACACATTCATAATTATAACTTATAATAAATTAATACGAATATAAATTCTATATTATATATTTTATCTTATTTAATATAATAACATATACCTATTATTATACCTTCGAAAATATTGTAAAATGTAAAGTAGAATGCTAATATTATTATTACCTATATAATAACCAAATCTGAAATGTACAAATGTTGATATCCGAGAGTTTTATACGATTCATTTTGGTATAATAATTTGTAATTATACAATTATAAGTAATACGTATACACATTAAACATTTCACACATGAGGACATTCTATTAAATTCAAAATTATAGTTAAAATTATTTTATTTAAGAGTATGAAAAAAAAAACCTCAAATTAAAAAATTATTATTATTATTATAACAAATACTATACACATAGAAGTATAGGCTAAAATATAGTAAAGAGTAGTATAAAGGTTATAGACTTGCGTGCGTGCTAAAGTGTGCCAAGCAAAAAACTGAGTGCATTGTGGCACTACATACTTACGCTTTCCATATTTTTTAGTTTTTTAATCGAAAAATTATTGAAGTACTTAAAATACTATGCAATTATGTAAACAATGACTTTTGTTTATTTTAATTGAAATTGAAATTATATGTTATTAACATAAGTAAACAAAATACTTCAATATTAAAATAATTGAATGAACAATTTAATTGTATTATTTAATAAAATAAACAAATATACAATGACGTAAGTAATTTCATAGTGTTAATTAATATCAATTTGTAACAAATAAAATTTTACTATAAAATACAACGCCGTTCACTTAAACAAGCACAGTATTTTACTCTCTACCAGTACTGCTATGTATGTTACGTTTCAATTAAATCTAACAAACATGACAAATTTATTGGGTAACTATATATTTTACAATTTTTTCTTTTATTTTATAATTGAGTTTGAATAATACGAAATCAATTTATGTATGGTTGTTTATAATATAAAATATTGTAAATATTGTATAATATAATATATTGCTTTGCAATTTCAAATTTCATTGCATTTTTTTCATAAACTTTGTTCAATAGGGTGTGATCAATAAATATATTATGATGCCTATTTTACTAAATAGCAGTATTATTTAACAGATTAAAAGTAAATATAATCTAATATTTTTGATTGATCAATATAATTTTTAAAAATAAATAGAAATGATGTAATATAATATTTCTTTCAATACAATATAATATTATAAGTAATAATAAGTGTTAAGTCATAGTTCTCATAGTTTTCAGGAAGTGTCACAACTGAGTGGCTTCTTCTAAGAAGTATTTCAATGTCATTGCAAAGTAACACATATTATCGTTCTATTCTGGGGTACAGGCTGTACATCTCTCTTAAAAATAAAAAGTTAATTCTTTTGTTAAAAAAAAATGTATGAATATGAATTATAAATGTACTATAATAATATGTATTTATATTTATTGTTTTTAACAAATTCAAACTGAACACACAATTTTATTATATTTAACTGATTATTTAGTTTGTATACAATATAATATAGCTATTTATGAGTATAGAAGGGTACTTAGTTTCATATGTAAATATCAATTTTACTAAATTTAATATTTAAATTTTGGTTCAAACATTATAAATTTAATATTGTATAGATAAATATGATAATTAAAATTAACATTTTTTTTTTAATTTTTAGTTTTATATTTGATAACATTGGCATTTTCGTCAGTATGTTTGGCGTCAAAGGATATTGTTTTGTTTTTAGATAATAATAGCAAATTGCAAGTGGAACACGGAAGTAATTTCTAAATATACTAAATAATATTTAACTATCATATTTAATTATTTAATGTGCTAATTCAATACATTTTATTGATGTACTTTTTTCAGAAATAACCAATGAAAAGAGCCTTAAGCTTAACTTCCATGAAGATTGTATTGATAAAGATCTAAGTGTTTGTACGCCAAAGACAAAAGGCAATGAAAATTATTTGCGATACTTTTCACAATCAGAAAAACAAGAATGTAATAATTATGAACAAATAGCTCAATCGATGAACGATGTTTTGCAATTTTGTGTTGAAATGGGAGACAGTTCTTGGTATGGTGGTGCCGAAGTAACTTTTCAATATTGGCCACTGAACAAACTCAATTGGACGGATAATCCTTATGTAACTAAATCAGCAGGTGACCAAGCCGTGAGTATATTAATTCTTTATAAATATTTAACTATACACCGTTATTAGTATACCCACCACATGTATTGAAATTTTAAAATAGATTTTAAGATATTTTCCAATAAAAGATACCTAAATTAATTGCTTATAATAATTATACATAATTTAATGAAATATATTTCAATATTTTGGACCAAAAATTTATTTTTATTTTAATTTTAGTTTTGTTCAAACAAGCTAATTAATTGATTTGATACTATAACAGATACACCTTTTTTTTTTTTTTATTTGTTATTTTAGGTGATCGAGTCTTATTTCTTCAATTCTGATGGATATTATATTCATATTGACGAGTCTGTCCCTTTATTTGTAGACATTAATGGCCCACGAATAGGTCAAATGTGTTTTACAGCTAAAGTTGTTGCTCCATATAGAAAAACTAGAAACTTAATGCAATACCAAGTATGCAAATACAAAAACGCTCGAGTAGCGCACGAAAGAGCTATTAAAGATTTATTAGGTATGCCTACATCTATACCCGACCCATACGTAATAAAGTATCCAATTTGGTCGACATGGGCAAGATATAAAATTGACGTTAACACGTCCTCTGTCCAAAAGTTTGCTCAAGAAATAGTTGACCATGGATTTCCTAGAGGTACACTTGAAATCGATGACAAATGGGAGACATGCTATGGTAGCTCAGAATTTGATACGTCTAGATTTGAGAACATATCAAAACTCGTTAAAGACTTAAGTATGTATGCAACAGTTTATTATAATTAGCGTTCAGAAGTTATAGGAGATAAAGAATTTAGATATTAAGAAAAAAAATCCAATTTATGAAAAAAAAAATAATATATTAAACATCAATCACTTTTGACACAATAATAAAATATAAACATGCACTTTATTTTCTATAACTATTTAATAGAATATTTAAAATACAAGTTTTGAATTTTTATTTTTTCAACTCATCACTGTAATATCATTAATCAAATATAAATTGACAACATATTAAAAAATATTATGTACATAATATGTTTAACAATTTTTGAGCTTTAATTAAAATCTATTAGTGTAATTTCCTTATATTAATAATATTTTACAGACCTTTTGTTTGATAATTATTACTGTTTCTTCGTTTAAATAGTTAGAATATTTATTAAAATTTTTTACTGAACTGGTACTCAGTACCTAATTAAGGTTAAATAAATAAATTCAAATCAATATTTTGTTTCGAGTTTGAGTTTGCTTTCAATATGAATAATTATATATTGTATACAGTATTTCATTCCGGTTACTGGTTAGTTTAGGTTTTGTCCTTTACCAGACTCTTGGTACGATTTCAATTCTTCATATAAATATCAAACCATTTTATAAGGATAATAATATACAACAAGATGTTCATAAATTTATCGCTCTGAAATCATCAAAACAAAATATTCAATGATTATTATTAATTATACAACAATATTATTATTTCACTTTCAAGTGATTTATGAATTTAAATTATTTTAATACAATAACACAAAAGATAACCTGCATTCATTTTTTGTGATTACGTTGTTAACTTTTATATTATAGACCAAAATTCAAAATTATGTATTTAATTTAAACAGTTTTACTAACATTCTATATCATGTTTTGAATTTTAAGATATATTTCGATGTTTATATTTAATAAAAAAATAATTTTTACCAATTAAATATAAAATAAAGTTATACTGTTTAACTATTAAAAATATCATATAAACTGAACACATGTATACATTTTATCAACGTATATTAAGTCATACGATTAAATTAATTTTAAATTTTTTCAATTTTTCAAATAGATTAAGTTGTTTATAAAGTTTTGGGTATTATGAAGTAGCTGTTAAAGTTTTTTGAAAATATTTTACTCATGCATTATAATATAATGGTATATATTTATTAAATATTTATGCAAGTTAACATTATAGATTATATAATATAATATATTATATAGGATTTTAAATTCATAAATATTTGTAAGATAATTTTCTTGAAAAATGTATTAATAAATATGTATTTACCGGCTTGCTTAATATTTATTTGTTTAACTCTTTTTTTTTATATAATTACTTTACAGAGTCAAATGGTTTCAAGACTTCTTTGTGGACACATCCGTTCGTAAATAAAGAATGTCCTATTCACGAGTCGGTCAAAAACAAAGGATACTTTGTAAATAGTACAACAAATACAGTTGATTCTAAGTGGTGGAATGGTAATGGTTCTTATATTGATTTTACAAATCCCGAAGCAGCGACATGGTGGTCCAATGCTCTTCGTAATTTACTTGCAAAATCTGGAATTGATACATTCAAATTTGATGCGGGAGAAAGCAGCTGGTATGATCAAATTTATAAAATCATACAACTTAATTTATGTATAGTTCTTATATATGAACGTTTCACTAAGTATAATTCATTTCATACAAATGATCCTTTTTGATCAAACTAAGTATAAACTATCCTATATTATTATAAAAAAATATGCTTTAACATATTATCTTAAAACAATACATTTTTCATTAATATAAAAACTTTAATAAGTGTATACATTTTTATAAATTCTAAAAATGTGTTTCATTCTGTTGTTTTTTAACAAAAATATATAATGGTATAATAATGATAGTTAAAACAAAATTAAAATGTTCAAATATAAACGTAAATAAAATATGTAGTTAATAATACGTATATAAAATGTAATAATAAATATGATTGTTTTATTTTTACACAGGAGTCCTCAACTACCAATATTTCATGATAATGATCTAACATACTATCCTGATAACATCGTAAACGCATATCTTGAAACCCTTGTGCCATTTGGTAATGGTATTGAGTACAGAACATCCAGAAGAAGTCAAAGATTTGGTAATCTTTTAAGGATGATTGATCGTGAGTCTCGATGGGACTACCAACTAGGACTACCAACATTAATAACATCTTTGATACAATTAAATATGATCGGATATCCGTTTGTTTTACCTGATATGATTGGTGGAAACGGTTACTACAATGCACCACCTTCCAAAGAGATGTATATTAGATGGATGCAAGCAAATGTGTTCATGCCAGTTGTACAGTTTTCGTACACACCTTGGGATTTCGATCAACAGGTTAGTATGCTTGGAAATTTAATTAATTATAAAAATAATCATTAACCAAACTAAACTACAAAATGTTTATAACATAATATTATGTATCTCTCGTTTTTATAGACTGTTGATGTATGTAGAAATTTAATGAATTTGCGTGCTAATTATACAGACACCATTATTGAACTGATGAGAAGTAGTGTAGGTAAAGGTACTCCGTTAAATCCCCCGGTTTGGTGGATTGACCCCACAGATCCAGTCGCACAAGTAATTGCTGACGGTAAGTAAACATATTTAAATTTTAAGTAACTATATATATTCGAATAAATATTTATTTTATAATGTACATTTTATAGAATATCTTTTGGGTGAAAATATCCTTGTTGCTCCTGTAATTGTCAAAGGGGCTACATCCCGAGATGTCTACTTACCTTCTGGGTTATGGAGAGATGAGAACCATCCCAATTCACACTTAATTACTGGTAGGAAGTGGTTGCGTAATTATCCTGCCAAACTGGATGTTCTTCCGTGGTTTACTAGAGTAAGACCAGGTTACAATACGTTTAAATGAATTTCCTTAAATGTTACCATTAGATATAATTTTATAATTTTTTTTTTTTTGAATGTACATATAAAAATTGAATAAAATATATTTTTTTTAAATTAATTTAATGGATTTTTTTAATAATAATCGACCTTCTTAAATCATTTTCATTATTTTTAAAATGTTTTGATGTATATGGTTAGTGTTTGGATATGTGTCATATTCATGTATCTGTAGTGTTAATACATACATTATAGGTGTATAATATATATTATATATAATATATAGGTATAATATAAACCTAACCTATTTTGAGACGTCACTACAATTTTTTTTTTTCATAGAATTGTTCTGAATGCCACCACGTCGCCCGATTTTCAAAATTTTGATTTTAAATTGTTGAAATAGGTAAAAAAAATTTAAAAAAAAAAATAATAAAAAAAAATTAATACAATAAGTCAGGTTGTTATACCAACTACATACAGAAAAAAATAAAAAATAAAATAAGTCAGATTGATTATTGTATCTTATTCAACGTAGTAAAAAAATTGGTATAACTGAAACTTTAGAGTTAGAAATTATGAACTTACGTACAAATCTCGCTGAGTCCACAATGCACCACAAGTAGATAGCCTACATGATAATATACTGTTCGCATAATCATCATAAGAGTCTTATGAACAACGCCAAGCAGAATGACTATAATATAACCTGACTAACTCACTGACTGATAAACGTAGATCCTGAACTACGATAGATCGAGGCCTGAAATTTACACGGTACATTCGTACCACAAATTTAGTGTGCAATAAGAAAGCATTTTACAAAATTTACATTAAAAGTGGTGCTTTTACAATTTTTTTAATTTCAAAATGGTTAACCAAAACGTCTAAGTTTGGAACACCGTTAAACCGAATATTAAATAACAAATTAATCAAAGTTCGAATCATATTATAAAATTGGCATTTTTAACGGGCAACGAAGTGCACGGGGTCAGCTAGTATATTATATATTATAATTCTGAAGCTTAAATTTGAAGATTTGTTTATTTATTAATAATCTTTTTATTAATCAATTATTATTATTAATCAATAAAATAATGTTTATTTATTAATTTGGTTTCTAGAAATAAAGAAAAATTGTAACTTGAAAAACATTAAAATTGCAGATCCATTTCTTCAAAATTAAAAAAAAAATATGATAATTTTCAAAATAGTTTTAATAGATATTTTCAGGAAAGCTAATATCTATAAGATAAAAAAAAAATAGCTGTTTAAACAAGAATTCTAGTTAAAGATTATTTTCGGTACAGTTTCAACCTTTGACTTTTATTTGATTTGATATTTGCAAATTGTACTTATTTAATTATGGTATATTGAATTCATTATTTGTTTAATTTACTTTTCATAGGATATAATCTATTAAGTTTCATAAATAATTAAAAAGAGCAATATTTTAAAAATCAATAATAGGTACAATTCATTCATTTATTTATTTTTTTTTTTACAAAATAATATGACATCCTGAGAATATATTATTAAAACAATTTGATTTTAATATTTATTTCAAAATTAATTACACAATGCACATATAACTGTGGTAAGTGGAATTATTAGTTTTGTATTATTCATTATTATAAAAAATAGGTGTATACTGTGTACTGCATATTATCTATTTATCCACTTGTATTATGTTGAGTACCTACTGACTCGATTGTAGTAAAATTGTTATTACGTGACACATTGCTTAATATCAACCTATTGCCTAGGGATTAAATAACCGCCGAAGTGAGGTAACATTTTTTAGTTTGAAAGCATAAACTGTTGTATTTGCTAAAAACTGTATCAATTTTCGTATAATATAAATCAAGGGTGATATACACTTTAAAGGCAAATTACGAATGCATAGGTATATATTTTTTGGAGTCAACTAACAGTCCAACATACGTAATATTAAAGGATAAATTCTTGTAATAACATTTTGTTGTTAATGTTGTTGTTATTTTAGTTGTATGTCAACTTTAAGAAAAAAATAATTTTTATTACTATTATATTGTTTAAAGTACTAAATAGTTAATGTTGAATTATAATGAACTTAAAAAATATTAGTTCATATCAATAATAGATAAAAGTTTAACTGGTTATTTGAAAAATATTTGAAGATGTTCAAACACAATAATTCAAAACAATTGTGGTTCTAAATTGTTGGATAATCCATTTTATTTGTACTTAAGTCTTATTTATTAGGCTGACTAGTTTGAGTGACAGACGGATTAAAAGTGTAAGAGTCATAATATAATCAGACACGTTAAGTTGTATCCGGCTCTTGCATTTATGTATTTGAAGTGTGTATACCATTTAGCACGAGGACTTAAGAGGACGTGATATCCGCACGTGTTGTCTCTGTCTTATACACGTGTAACATAGTTACAAAGTGTTTTTCGCGGGATAACATTACCTATGATGTAGCGCTTTTATTTTTTTGATAGTAGTAACCAATAATTTTTAATAATTAAATGAAAAAGTTATAGGTTTGAGAACTTTAGGGTTTTTTCATTTAATTATTAAAAATTATTGGTTACTACTATCAAAAAAATAAAAATGCTAAATCGCAGGTAAAATTCTTTTCAATGCAATATAAAATTTTTGATAATTTTGATATAAATATCGAGGGACTAATGTTGTACCGCGCAAAACACTTTTTAACTATGTTACGCGTGTATAAGACAGAGACAACACATACGGGTTTTACGTCCTCTTAATAAATTAATATGTTTTGTGATATAAAAATTTAATTAAGTAGAAGCTATTTTAATGTAAATATAATGCTATAAGTCAAATGACATTTTGTCTTAAATGTATTTCCTCCGTTTTTAAAAATTATTTTCCAAAACGATTCCCGGTTAGGTTATTATTAATAATACCAGTCACAAGCATATTATTAGGTATATTCATTTTTGATTTATATGTATAAAATAAATATAATAGTAATACTTCTACTGAACTATACTATAATAATTTGTAAATTATAATTCATTATTGCGACTATCATATGAATTGGAACGAATACATTTATGGTCTAATGTAAAATATTCTTTCTTTTCCAAATTGTTTGCTTATATAATATCATTGTTATAATATTATATAATATAATTAACATTATTTTTTTATTTTTATCATAATCTAATTTTACTATTGATTATTGGATATATTAGTTTTTTATTGTACCTAGTTTTAACGGGTTTTATTTTTATATGGATATATATTTTCAATAAAAATGTAAGTACTTATAAAGAATGCGATAAATAATATAAATTACTTAACACTTATAAATAATATATTTTTGATGGTATTAACTTTATACAGTATAAAATATCTTTTCACATACATACATAAACTCATGAGAAATTTTGAAATACAGGATTATTATTATTAAAAAACTTTACATTAAAATAAATTCAAATAAAGAATTATTATTTAAGGTATATTCCTATTTTTAATTTAAATAATTGTATAAATACATATTTTAACACGACATGTCAATATCATTTTGAAAAAATATTATATATCAAATTGCTTGTATTAGATTATATGTAATTTCTGTTCAAATTTTGAAGTTAAACAATAACTAGGTAACTATCACGAATGTAAATGTAATAGGTTATATCTAACATTTATTACATACAATTTATTTTAAAATTAAGAAACTAAATACATTTAACTAATAAAAAGAAAAAAATCTATTTTATTCAGTACAGAATTATTAAATACGTCAATGTAAGTAATCACGACGCCACTTGAAATGGTTTTTGTATTAGGTACAATAAAATAATAGAAAAATATGCAAGCAAATATTGTTAACTCATAATAATAACAATAAAAATAACAGGTATTAAATTATAGTCATTTAATTATGTAATATACTGTCAAATTTATTGCATAAGTTTATTACATTGACAATTAATTACGAAAATAGGACTCGCCGGTAAATGGCCTTTATCTATAACGAAATAAGAAATCTGCACTTAGTCAACTCGTCGAATAAGGGTTTGTTTACTAAGGTGGAAACCGTGTCTCGGCTCGAAACGGTTCCATGGCTAACCTCTGACCAACGCGCTACCTTTCTTAATTCCGTCGTTATTGGTTGAGCATAGCAGCTGTTCTCCGTGAGCTGCTCACCGGACAATCAGCGGTTACCGAATATAAGAATTTACTTACTCGACAATATGCACGACCCACACACCCACCACAAGAGTTCGGAGACGTATGGGCACGTGATTGATGATAGTTAAGTTTAACAGGTCATCCGCGAATACGCCGGGAACCCCACAAAGTACCTACGTACGCGACCACACTGGACGACACGAAGGGATGAGAACGACGCACTGGCTTCACCAACAGCCACAGACTATGGCTCCAGGACTAAGGGCCTTCTATCGTCGGTCATGGGATTTATTTTACGCGGTTGTCGATTATTCGTTTTCCGTGGACCATCCTGAGTGCATGGTGATCTTCTGTCCGCAACCCGAAGACGTGAACTTCAGCGGGTAAAGCGGAACGGTGAATTTTATCCACGCCGATTACCCTTCTCGGAATTCGTGCTTCAGCTAAATCATGTGCGCATAATAACATAATACACTACATGGTTAAATACAATGCAATATCAATATTATGTTATTTGCGATTTGATATTTTTTATGAATTAAACACGACATTATAATATAATTTATAATATAAATACGGGTAATTAATTCAGATAAACAAAACACTTGAACGTGATAATTAGTATAATTCATATTATTATCAATAGAATAGCTTTAGATTTAACACCATATGCCTTTTAGATTATCATATATTGTGTAATTTTGAATATAGGATTTACAATATCATAATTATAATCCTTTGATACGCCTTATTTTAAGGTACATTCTCACTTTCTCGTATTACTTACCTATATTAGTAACAATAAATATAATTATATTTATAAAATTTAAACAACCATAATAGGTAAATATGTTTTATGTATTGATTATTTTTTTTTTTTTTTAATAAGAAATAGTTTACAAATTATTTATACCCACGAAGTACAATGCTTTCTTATAGTTATATTTAAAAAAATATATTATGTACTATAATATTATACATGCGGAAATCGGTGATATAATATCATAATGAGATTTTTAAATCAAAACTACTATCACATAAGTACATAACTCAAAAATACTATTGTATCATAGTGATCTAAGACCAAAAATCATATACGTGAGCAAAATATGGTCACTGACCAAAGGAGACAGCAGACAGCTAATGACCTTCAAAATAAAAGTACTGAAAAATAATATATGGTCTAAAATCCAACGTAAAATTATAAGCTTATTTAGAGAAGAAAAATAATCAATAATTACAAGAGTTATATAATGGAAAATTATTATATTATATATAAAGCTCAAATGACTATAATGGTTCGGCTATGTTTGGATGGACAAGTAACAAAATAAGTTTTAGTTATAAAAATAATTTAAAAAAAGGTCTATTAAGAAGACAAAGCTCCCAATGGATGGATTTTATAGTTCAAGATATCAAAAATATAGTAGAAGAATCAATTTTTGAAAACGCTTATGATAGAGAGAAATAGTCAATGGAGAAGTTTTGTGATGGTAATAATGGTACTTAATGGGTTGATAAGCTAAAAAAAAGAAGAAGAAGAATTATGCTAAGTTAAATTAATTAATTTTTTAAAATTATTTCATATGTAAATAATTTAGCTTAATTTAAGTATCTATTGAAATCTACAGAGCAATTATTTTAACAATCAGTATTCGTTTATCGACATAAATAAGTAAATAAAAATATTTTTTATTTTTTCATTTAACACAACAAATATTTACAATCTGTAAAGAACAAAAATACAATAAGTAACCGAAATAATAAATTTTACCAGAACTCGACAGCTTGAGGGAAGGCCAGTGACGCTATTTCAGCCATAAAAATATTTAAAATATATTGGCATGATGCATTTTTATAATATTTGTCAAAATCACAAAAATTTGCAAATTATTTTGATGTTGAAAATGTATAATTTTCGGAAATTTAATAGCTTAAAGGCTTTTTATTTTTTTTACAAAGTTCCTCAAAAAAATTTCATACTAGAACCAAAAACATTTAAAAATATAAGCACTTTTATTTCTAATAGACATTTAAAGTTTAAGTTTAGAAGAAATAACTTATTTATGATATAAAATAAGATTTTAAAATGTAATGCTTTTGACAAAAATGTATTCAAAATCTTCTATATACATAAAAAGAAGTGTAAATTTTGAATAGATTTTATAACTCAAGATCCATCAAACCGATTTCGATAAAAAATTCAGGGCATATTAAAATTGATATTTAGATGGTTTCTGTGAAGTTTGTACGCTGTGCAATAAGTGGTTTCGGAGTTATGGCCTCTTAGTGCACAAAAAAAAAAAAAATTTAAATTTTCGGGAATCATGGTAACAATTTTAACAAAAAAAAAAAAATTAAAAGTACTGATAATTATTATAATTATTTCATTTTCGGTAACTATGGTAACATTTTTTTATTATTATTATTTATTTTCCTCGGTTTTGTAACTTTTTTTACTGATAATTCGCTCCTATTGGTCGCAGGAGAAGGCTCTTATGTAATATAATTTCAGGAAAATCCACCAGAAAAGTACGGAATCTGGATGTAAAAAAACAACAACAATGACGTCACTGTTCAGCAAGAAAATTAACTATATTTTTATTTATTGTAAGGTCGCTATTGGTTAAAATTGTATATGATAGTTTTAGATCTATTGTTATATTTTGTCAAAACCATAACAAAAAAAAAAAAAAAAATGAATTAGCGAAATAAGTCAATGTCCATCGTAAATCTCAAAATCATAACAAGTTATACCAAGTTTTATTGTTTTACCATCAGGCAACTATATAAAAACCACGAGTGTTAACATTATTGTATTTTATCTATCATATTAAAAAAAAAAATTGATATAACTTTGAAACACAAGGGTTAGAAATTATTAACTTACGTACACATCTCGCGGTGTCTGCAATACATCACGAGTGGATTGCCTATCTGATAATATAGGCAGGTACTGCTTGCAGAATCATAAGAGAGTCTCACGAGCAACGCCAAGAACAATGACTATTTAATTATTTTTATTTATTCTTCAAGAAGATAATAGGTCCCACTGAACATGTTAATAATATAATATTATTACTTGACTTACTCACTGACTGATAAGCCGAGAGCGTGTATAATGATAGATCAATGCTTGCAATTTACACGGTACATTCATGCAATTGTACCAACAATTTTGTGTGCAAGAAAGCATTTTACAAAATTCACATTTTAAAGTGGTGCTTGTACAAGTTTTTTGAGAATCAAAATAGTCAATTAAAATGTCTAAGTTTTGAACACCGTTTAAACCGAATATTAAATAACAAATTAATCGAAATTTGAATCATATTATAAAATTGGCATTTTAACGGGCAACGAAGTGCACGGGTTTAGTTTGCACTGTATAACTAATAGTAAAATAAATTACTTTAACAATAATATCAAAAAAAATCAATTTAAAAAAAAAAAATGTGGTCAAATGGTTAACTCTCTGTTGTACAGTAGGTATCGAGTGGACCTATGAAGTAGGTCACTATAATGGGTGTGATAAATTTGAATGGAATGATAAGTTTAATTATACAATAATATATAGCAAAAACTATTTTAAAAGGAGATGATTGGTCAGCCAATAGGATATTTATTTTCCTGATGGTGAATAAGGTGATTAATTATACTTTAGTGACCTGAATTATAAAAATTTTAAATAACCTTAAAATTAAATCATGTTCAAAAAATGGCAGTTTAAACAACTGCTTTAGGTTTCAAGTTTCTACGACTAGTTATTTTTAACTATTACTAAACTATAAAACTATTTGACAGTGAATCATAATTTTCTTCAAACATTTTTGATTTCTTAAACAATTAAACTTTAGATAACATTTTTTAGTTGCACAACGCTCAACTTCTTTTATAATTCTTTTAAGCCATACATGTAGAAAATCTTTTATTAAATTTTCAATTATTAGCTACTTATACTAATTAATTTTTTATAGATTTTCACGAATTTTTGTCAATATTTAAACTTCAAACAATAAAAAACATGTGACTATGTATTTATATAATTTTTGAATCACAACTAGAGTAATTTATGAGAAGCTTTCTATTACATTTTTAAGTATTTTGACTTAGACAAAAATATTTTATTGTTATAAAAAAAATTAAACATAAACGAATATTCCATATGTCTATATAGCCTTAAAATAAGAGAAATATTTTGAAAATTAAATTATGTAAAGAAAGTTGCAATCTTAATAACTGGTGAAAGTTTCAAGTTTCTAAAATTTATTCTTTTTGAATAATAATAAATATTTAAAATCGTTTGAGGATAATTTATCGTTATTGTTACATGATTTTGTAAAAATTTATAATTCAATATAATATTTTTTTCCTATAATTTCGCTCAAGATTTCTCTATAGTTCTTTGAAGAAAAACTATTGTATTTAAGGTTAAATTTTTTAACCTTAGATATAATACTAACAATTTTATGAATTTCAAACTATGAAATTATTTGCAAATACTTAAACACATATAAAAATAAAAAAAATTATGACCAACGATTTTTGTTTTTTTTTTTAATTAAAATAAGAACAAATTATAAGAAACCTTGTTGTAAATTTTCAAATTTGTTCATAAATATTTTTTAACAAGGACTAGAAAAAATCAATAAAAAATTTTGTCATTCTTTTGGGATCGAACCACAAACGTTCAATTACTAACTGTTTATTAAAACCAATTAAATTGATATAATTTAATCAATAATAATATCATATAAAATAGATTAAATAATTATTATATTCCTAAACAATGTACTGAAGAAATATGTTGTGAAAAACGGATGTGTATTTCTAATCTAACTCTTCAGCGGCACTTACCCCACCCACTGAAGTTGGCTTCAAGAAACCAATGTCGTTATCTATGTAAGATTATTAAAGAAATAAGTATTGATATATACTATATTATCTGCTACATACTATAATCACAAGTGTAGTCACTTGAAACACTAATTAAATAGAATAAATATATAATACTGTAAACCAACCAGTACAAAAAATATTTAAATTATTAAAAAAATATAAAAAAAATAACAAAACTAATCAATTTTACTAATAGAGATTATGCTTTTAATATTTTTGGTTTAATATTTGAAATAAAATATTAATTTAAAATAAAAAATAAAAAGAGTGAAGATTTTGAGACTCTTTAAATAATTATTTATTTTAAATAAAAACAAAATAAATTATTAGATAATTATAAAGTTTTTATATACATGTTTAAAGAAACAATTTATAATTAAGAAAATTGAAATTTATCAAGATAAAATTAATTTAATTAACAGTTTAATAATACTCTACCAAAGTCAATTCAAAATCATTTTGCTAACTAATTATATTAGTAACACTTTTTTTAAATTATGTTTAGCACCTAGTACCATTGAATAAGTGAAAATTAGCTATTGACTGATTGATGTTTACGTTACGCATTTATTTGTAAAAATATAAATACAATTAGAGCTTATTAAAATGTATTAAACCTATTGATTATATGTAATCCATATTTCATAATAGGTACTAATATTACAGTAAATTGATTACAATTGGAAACTATTATTATAAAAAATTGTTTTTTTCTTGACAATAGTGCAAAGTGAATAATAGATTAGTTTATGTAAACAAAATACTTCAATATCATTTGTTTTAGTTGAAGACATGATTATCATGATATAATTCAGTGCCATAAATCGTATCGGATTTGAATTACATTTATATTATACCGATGATATTCAAAGAACACGAACAATTGGTACGCTGACTCTCCAACGCACGGATCACTAAATTTTTAACTAGAAAAGAAAAATGGCTAATATCTTAGGTAATTATACGATGCACAAAACTAATATTTTCATACTTATAATAATTATAATGTATCTTTAAATCACTTATTATTTATAGGTAATTACTAAATGTAAAACGCAAGTTATAAATTATTGAATATATTAGATAAGTAGTTTTTTTTTAAATTTTAGTTTTGATTTGTAATAGTTGCATATAAATGAAAAGAAAAAAACACTAAAATACATTTTTATTTATTTAAGCCTTAAAATAATATATTATAAATAATATCTATTTTTTTTTTTTAATTTTATTTAAGGCTTCAAATACAAAAGTTTATTAGTCTACAATAGTTTACATGTCAAATGGTAGCATTTGGTTAGAGGGAGTTTGGTTTTTTACATTAATAATATATACATATAATTTAAATGATAATAGTTATAATGAGGCGTCGTTGATCCATTGTCTTCGTTATGAGGTCGGCCATTTTGATGAAGTTTGTTATGGTTTTTTCTTGTCCCGGTCCGAGTGCGTCTTTGCGTGTTTATGTTTGCTTTTGTTCTGGCGTTATGGTAAATGGGGCATTCTAGGAATATGTGATTAACAGTGAGTTCACAGTTACATGTTTCGCATCTGGGTTTGAGCTCCTTACGCGTAATATCTATTTTATAAAATAAAATATCTTATAAGTTATAACATACACATTACCTACACATACAGTTTTAAGCATAAAATAACATTTAACTTTATACATAGCTTAATTTTATAACAAGTGTTATTTTGACATAATTATTTTGGATAAATTTAAAAATAATAAAAATTTAATAATAATATTCAAGCACAACTTAGCCCAATTTCGTGATACATTATGTTATTCAGTGTAGTATTGTTATTGGAATTTGAAATTCCACGATTATTATGTAATATTTATATTATAAAAAAAATATTTAAAAAATATTTTGTTACTTAATATGGGTGTTTTTTCTGTTTAGCATTTTATGTCATTTCATTGACGTTAGTTTCGGCGTCTTTAGCTACATCAGACTATATTGTTTTATATTCTGAAGATGAAAAACAATTACAAGCAAAATATGAAAGTAATTATAATGTTATATTATTATGCATTTTCTAATCTAAACATTTACATATTTAATAATATTGTTTAGAACACAAGTTTAACATTAGTCATTAACTATGATTAAATTTTTAGTTATTCCAGAAAGAATAAAATCGAAAAATCTGAAGTTAAGCTTCTATGAAGATTGTATCGATAAAAATCCTAGTGTTTGCTCCTCAAAACCAGGAGACAATTCAAGCTACTTACGCTACTTTTCGGAGTCAGAAAAACAGGAATGTATACATTATGAACAAATCAGTGAGTCAATGAATAATATTTTGCAATTTTGTGTCGATATGGAGAATAGTACTTGGTTTGGTGGTGCTGAACAGGGTTTACAAAAATGGCCTCTAAATAAACTCAACTGGACAGATAGGTCATATGTCACAAAAGAAGCAGACAGCCAAGCAGTAAGTATATAATTTATTAAATAGTATAAGATATTATATTGTAAATATTACATAAATATCATTTTTAAAATTTTTTTTTTTTGGTTAGAATTTTTAAATTTTGTCTCCTGAAATTGAAATATATACAATTTAAACTTAAATATTAACTTTAAATGGCAATTTATTTTTACTTTTCAGAATAGGTTTTAGCGATTATTTTATTATTTTTTGTAAATATTTGTTTGTATAGTTTAATAAAATATGCAATTTATTTGAACATAAAAATCACATTTTCAATGTTAATAATACTTTAATTTAAATAATAGTTCAAGGGATTTGTATTTATTTTTTAAATTGTTATAATTTATTGAATTAATAAAATTGTACTTTTTGTTTTAGATTGTCGAGTCATACTTTTTCAACTCTGACGGTTTTTACCTACATATCAACGATTCAGTGGCTTTATTTTTAGATATCAATGGTCCTAGACCAGGAAAAATGTGTTTTACCGCAAAAGTTGTTGCTCCATACAGAAAAGTTAAAAATTTTATGCAATTCCGTGTTTGTAAATTTAATAATCCCCGAATAGCCCACGAAAATGCTATTAAAGATTTCCTTGGCACACCTACAGCCATACCCGACCCTTACGTAATAAAGTATCCAATTTGGTCAACATGGGCTAGATATAAGAGTGACGTCAACACATCTTCCGTTTTAAGTTACGCCGAAGAAATAGTAAAAAATGGATTTCAAAGAGGTACATTTGAGATCGATGACAAATGGGAAAGTTGCTACGGCAGTGCAGAGTTTGATGTAGAACGATTTGAAAATATTAGTGATACAGTTAATAAACTAAGTAAGTATGTTACTCATATATTATTTTAATAAAATTTTTAACTTTATTAAGTTGAAAAATAAATTAATTTTACTGATATTTTATAATATTACTAGTTATACTAAATAATAGATAATTTAACATTGTTAAAAACCAATAATTAATTTTAATTTTAAAATAATATAAGAAAACACAAGTATAACCGATTATATTTTGAGCTAAAACTGATCTTAATGATGCTCTTTTATTAAAGATTTCCGATAATATTTTTTTATCTTCATTAAATTAATAAAAAAAAAAAAATATTATAAAATATATAATACGGCCAAATTTGTCTTCAGTACTTACAAAAATGTTTTATTTATTACGTATAACTATCCAACATGTTAATCATTTGTTTAATCGATTTAATGTTTAGTGATTATAAAACTCATAAATAATGTATTATCCATTATTATTATTATTCGAGTACCTACTATAATAATCTACAATAGTTACTATAGTTAATTTAAATTTAAATTTTCGTTTATTATTAAAAGCTTATCCATAGTCAATAAATCGCACTTGTAGATTAGTATACATTTTAATGATTAGTTAAAACAAATATGTATTTTTTAATTTTAAATGATTACTATAAATGCGTTGTGACAAAAGTTACACTGATCAATTTTTATGTAACTTAATATTTTTTTAGAAAGGTTATCTCTTATGGAATTTTAACTTTTAAATTATTTAATAATCTTTATTCGCTATGTATATCACAATATGTTTAAATATATAAAATAAATTCCTTTATCAAAATGTTGATATGTGTATAAAATCTAAAAAAATGAATTTAATACATCTATTTTTTAAACTTTTAAACATCAAAAAATTATCATGGTTATAAAAAGATCTTGCAGTTTGTATATAATTATTGACAGATTTTGTTTTATTTTTTTCAATAAGAGAATTTCCATAAAAATTAATATATATAACTAATCATTTAACTGTGTTATGTTATAATTATTTTCTAGAATCATATGGTTTCAAGACTTCTTTGTGGACACATCCGTTCGTAAATCTCGAATGTCCTATTCACGAGGTAGCCAAAAACAAAGGATACTTTGTGAATAGCACATCACATACAGTAGATTCTATATGGTGGAATGGCAATGGTTCCTATGTAGACTTCACAAATCCCGAAGCGGCGGCATGGTGGACCAATGCTCTACGTCTATTACTTGCAACATCTGGAATTGATACATTAAAATTCGATGCAGGAGAATCCAGTTGGTACGTATATTGCATGCAGTTTAAAAAAGTAAAGATAAATATTGCAAATTATGAATTTACCAGGAAATTTTTATGCTGTATAATATTTAAATTATAAATAGGTACATTTTTTGTGATGAAAAAGGATATTATATTTTAAACTTTTTCCAAAGAATTCAATTCAGGTGTATTTTACCGATTACGGATGGAATATGGGATTTATCATAGCATGAATAACTTGTTTGATAATTATTTAAGTTTCCAGAATTAGTTCGTTTTTTATTTATAGTACATAATATTTTGCATGTAAAAGATTAAAAATAGTAATTATTTTTTCATTTCATAATTTAAAACACAAGGCTTAAAGTTTTATATAGTTACTAGAACATTTTCTAGGTTTTTTTACTTTTTTGATTTATTCGAAATCTAAATAGTACATGCAGATATTTGACCACACTCCCCGTCTTCTATACGATACTGTTTTGTAATTAAGTAAGATTAATTTCATGATATAAAGTTAAAAACTTGAAAAATTTGGAAAAATTAAGTATGTTATTTGCAAAATAATTAATAATTATTAGTACGCGATCATGAAAAGATGAATATCCATATGATAAATGTTTTTAAAATTACAAAAAATACCTTAAATCGTTAAAGGAATATTTTAGTTTTTATTTGAAATAGGTATCTAATATCACAAATAGGAAAAAATATGTATAATGTATATATTATTTAAAATATAAACCAACAAAGTAGTATAGGTTAGATATTAAGTAGATTTAATTAGATTTTAAACTTCACAGTAGAATATATATATATAATTTTACACAGGACTGCTCCACTTCCAGTCTACTACGATAATGATTTGACATACTATCCCGATAACATTGTAAACGCATATCTCAATACAATTAAGGCTTTCGGCAATGGAATTGAATATAGATCATCCAGAAGAAGTCAGGAATTTGGTTGTTTGTTAAGAATGATCGATCGCGAGTCCCGGTGGACTTACGAACTAGGATTACCAACACTAATAACCTCTCTGATACATTTGAATATGATCGGATATCCGTTCGTGTTACCGGATATGGTTGGTGGAAATGGTTATAACAACCTGCCACCTACTAAAGAGATGTATATTAGATGGATGGAAGCAGCTGTATTTATGCCAGTCATACAGTTTTCATATACTCCTTGGGACTTTGACTCTGAGGTAATTGCGTTTTAATGGGTCAATTTTAATCTTAGATGAATAAAATAAACACATAGTAAATTGTTTTATAACTAACATCGGAATCTTATCAATTTTAGACCTTAAGCGTGTGCCGATATTTCATGAATCTCCGCAGCAAATATACTGACACAATTGTGGATCTAATGAGAAATACTGTTGCAAATGGTAGCCCAGTGAATCCTCCAGTCTGGTGGATCGATCCTACTGATGCGGATGCATATGCTATCGATGACCGTAAGGAAATTAATTTCATAATTATTAATTGCGTGCAGAAATGTGTCGTAATATAATATTACAATGTATACGTTTTTTAAATCAAAATAAGTACATAAATGAAAGTAATCGGATATAATTATTTTATAAGTATAATAAGAAGTTTAAGTTATCGATTGTTACTCATAATTTAGGTAAATTTTCATTAGATATAACTTTCATAATTATAACAATTAACCATCATATTAAATGATTTGGGGAGTATTTTGTTACACTACTTTTACTCAACGCTCCTTTTAGATTCTAAAAATCTCATACCACCCCCTCTTAATCAATTTTTTCAAACGATTAATATTTTAGTTTTTAATAAGCTATTTAATTTAAATACCTACTAATAATATGAATAATAAAAACGTAAATGATAGATGAATGCCCGCGTTAGCACTCTCCTCAGAAAAACGCCCCTTCAAAATAAAAAATGCCCATAAGGGGGGCGGTAGCATCCACGTTGTGAATCACTGAAGTAAAGTTTAAAAAAAGTCTAATTAATTCAATAATTTTTTCAAATGATTAAATATTTTTAATCTTTTAATTAAAGCATTAAAAAAAAGATCTAAATGCTATTTCATAAAATAGATACATTGCTGTCAATTGTTTCCATAACTTGATGTGATGATTACATAAGTCATTATGTTGTCTCTTTCTACCAAAAATACATCATAGTAACTTTGTGTTCAACAGAATCCATTTTTGTTTTTTGTTATTGAAAGATACCTACATTATAGTATAATAATTTTTGTCATTATATGTTATAATGGTAAGAACAACATCTTTGTTATATCATACGGTTTTTATTTATATTTAATTTTGAAGGAAATTATTATGACGATTCAAAAATTTTAAACTTGTATAGGTACAAATTAATAACTCAATATAAAAATAAAATATTACACCCATAAAATAAGAATCAATATGAAAAAACTTTTAAATTCTATGAATAAACAAGGTTTTAAGTTATAATTCGTTTTCCATACAATTATGATTATGATAATTACAATTATATAACAATTGCTTTAAGATCCATATTATACCTACCTATATTGTACAATAAATTATCCTGTGATACACCTCTTTTATTCAGTTATTATTTGTTTTATTTTATTAAAAATATCAATCGACATTTATTTTTCCTGATAAATCATTAGGAGGTAATTGTTTAAAATTAATTGTTTATTTGTATCTGTTTGTTTTGTTTATAGAATATCTCTTGGGTGAAAATATCCTGGTAGCTCCGGTACTTGTTGAAGGTGCAACTTCTCGTAACATTTACTTGCCAGCGGGTATGTGGAGAGACGAAAACCATCCCGAAAGTCCACTCATATCCGGAAGAGTATGGCTGTTAAATTACCCCGCTGGTCTTAGAGTTCTACCGTGGTTTACTAGAGTTAATTCTAGTTCTGAAAGTCCATCCGAACCTACCAACTCAGTTTGTCAAATGTCACCTGCTAATTATGTTTTCGTTTTAGTTTTAATCGCGTATTTATTTCGATGAAATTCATGATATAATATGAAATTTACAGTTACCAACCTAACATAGTGTGTAATGTCATCGTATAATATTTATTTATTTGATTGTACAGCCAGTGCTCGAATTATATAGCTGGAATTTAATTTATTCAACTACCATGATATTATTATAGTTAGAATTTTGAAATTTTACAAAACGTTGAAGAATATTTATTAATGGAATTAAAATATAATATGCCAACTTGTGTGTAAGAAAAAATTCCAGTAAATGAATAAGTGTGAACCTAGAGTAAAGCTGTTAAGATGTTCGTTGTGGTAGATACTACTTAATATGAATTTAATCATAGAGAAACATTAAACGTTTAAGTTCAAATTGTTTAATCTATTATATTTTAAAAAATGGACGGGTATTATATGTTTTTGAATTGTATAGAATAAATATTATTTTGCATACTATTATACTTATAATTATTATTACGGGTATACAATGTGTATCATAGATACTAAAGATATTAGTAA
Source organism: Aphis gossypii (assembly GCF_020184175.1). Lineage (NCBI taxonomy): Eukaryota > Metazoa > Arthropoda > Insecta > Hemiptera > Aphididae > Aphis > Aphis gossypii. The sequence continues at coordinate 79,047,625 of NC_065530.1, forward strand.
GCTACAATAAATTATAATAATATATTCAATTTACCTAATAGTCCAGTCATTTAAGCTTCAAAAAAGGTGTTTTTAAGAATTAAATCGGAAAGTTTTGAAACTTTGCAGAAAATTTAAAGACTATACAAGTAGGTAATCTATAACCTATATAATCTATAAGTAAATATTTGTATATTTAATTTTTATAGAATAAGAATATTAATATTTATACTTTATAATAACAAAAAATATATATATTTTACATGTTTAAACATCAAATGGTTACATATTATTTTTTTCTTCATTATTTTGTATTATAAAACTTTAAATTTAAAATAACTACGAAGATTATTTTTTTAATCTTCCCATCAACTATATTAAATTTTTTTTATAAAATTTGTGTATTTAAAGTTTTATTTACATAATATGCTTTTATTATACTGAAAAATGAAAAAAATTGAAATAATTTGATTATTAACCGGCTTGGTGCTGATCGAAAAAATTATAACGCCCAACATTCGGTTGAGTTGGCAACCATAGGAACTGGTATGTATTATATTGAGGATGGTCATACACGACGATGACTGTGACGTGAAGAAAATGTATGGGTACCGACAAGATATGATGTAACGAAGTAGGCACGTATACAAGGGGTGATTTGAGGTTTATAATCTTAACCTAACCTCCCCTCGAATTTTTTTTTGTGTACGTGCTTGTAACGAGGATTAAAGAACAATTGTATTAACAGAAAAAGTAAATAAATTGAAAGTTAATCATGGAGACTCAAGACGATGAAGCTCTTTATTCGGATCGGTTTGTTATAGTTATTACTGAGCGCACACAAAATCAGTCATACCTAATTCTTGCATCTTACATATTTCTGCGGGAGTCTATCATATAATGGAGAAACGAGAAAATCGGTTTGGAACGAAACAAGAATCTGACAAATGGTAGTCATTTACAAAACGCTAAATGACTGTTGGTAGATGGTGGTCTTACGGTGATATACTGTAATAAAATATTTCGTCATTGCAAAAAATAGGACTTGAACAATAAGACCTAAAAATAAGGTATGCACTCTTTGTACAGACATCAGAGAGCTGAATTGAGAAAAGAAGAAGTAGCAGTGAATGCAACTATTAAAAAAGAAGTGTGACAATGATGTACTCTATCACCGCATTTATTTAACTGTTATATTGAAAAAAATAATTAATACAGTAAAGACAAAACTAATCATTCAGCAAATTGGAATAAAATTAATTAGGAGAGGAAATTATTTAAATGAGACGTTGTAAAGACGACATAGTAAAATAACTGAAAGTGAAAGAGATATATATATAGAGCTATCAATGAAATAGAAGAAATACTTAGAACATTGAATATGAAAATTATTGTAAAGAAAACAAAGAAAATGATTTGTTCACGTCTTCACGAACCCTAAAATATAATACCTGATGTATATAGATTCTAGATATAAATCAGTTAGAAATAAATAAGGAAATCACAATATTTAAAATATATTGGCATAGTGAATTTATAATATTTGTCAAAATCACAAAAAATAATACTACAATAGCCAATAGGAACAACTTATAAGAAATTTTGTAGTAAAGTTTCAAATTTGTTCACAAATATTTTTAATTATGTTTTTATATATATACTTAATGTTAAGTACAATGCTTAATAATTGTCTCATTTGCAATTATTTCTAAATCGTTTGTAAAATTAACAGCTCTAAAAACTTAAAATCAAAAATAAATATCACATGGTTAAACCTAGATGAAAAACATTTTATTGAAAAAATTATTGCAATCATTCATTATGGTTAAATATATTAATTAAAATTAAACTAATTTTTGATTTACTTGTCGCAATTTTATGAAATTTGTTTAAATATTTTATGTACTGTAATATATTTTTTATGCATTTTAAATAGACAATTTAAAAATATATCAACTATTTTTGACACAGTTTGATACAAATTTAATTTAATTTTAATGTAAAAAGTGTATTAAATATTTTTCTTGTGTTGTAATTACTTATATTGTTATTATTTTTTATCGTTTGAATATAATTTAGTATTTATCATACTATTATGATATTTTAAAAAACATTACAACTTTTTATGATCCACTTAAGTAATAACTACATCCAATTTCCTACAACAAACCAGTTGTTAAGTTCTAAGCTATAAAATTGTTCCACGATTTATTTATTTATTTTTATTTCTTTCACTTATATTAATAGTAGTTGACCCCGTGGATATTTTCATTGCCCATTAAAAATGCCAATTCTATATTGTGATTCGACCTTTGATTAATTTGTTATTTAATATTTGGTTTAACGGTGTTCAAAACTTAGAAATTTTTATTGACCGTTTTGAATCTCAAAAAAGTTGTGCTAGCTCCACTTTAAAATGCGAACTTTGTCAAATGTTTTCTTATTGCATACTAAACTTGTGATACTTATATATCATGAAAATTGCAAGCATCGATCTATCATTGTTCGCAACATATTTTTTCAGTATGTTTTTTAGAAAAATTATGATGATTTAATCTATTTTCTGTTAATTTAATCAGTTTTAATCAACAATTTATTAGTAATCGAACATTTGTGATTCAATCTCAGAATAATGAAACATTGTTATTGATTTTTTACAGTCCTTTCTAAAATAACATTATTTTTTTATAATAATTATACCACGATATTATTGACGTAATCGAAGTTTTCCCATTGGGAAGCTTTTTCATTTAGTGGGATATTTATTTTCATTCTTTCATCTCATTCACTTATTGTTTTACTAATTTGAATAGATTGTATTAGAAGAAAAATACAAAATTGATTTACCTCTAGGTAAGTCACTATATGGTAATTAATATATTTAATAATGAAATATTTTTATTTTATTTATTTTTTTAATCAATTATCACTATAAAATATAAAAAAAGAAATCATATTTAAAGCAAATAATAATTGTTTTTTAATTGAAGAGTACTTTGTAATTTGCATAATCAATAATAATCGTACGCATTAAAAAAAATAAATGTGTTGTACCCTAAGATGATGCTAATTTAGATATAAAAACCCTAGGTATCTGCGTGTTAAAATTAGTTTTATAATATTTTAATTTTAAAAAAGTAATGGGAGCAAGAAGTAAATAACTTAAAGCCTAGTGCCTTGTTTTTATTATTTCGTTTATTTTATGATTTAAATTTTGTTTAATTAAGAAGAACAAAATACATACATTAATATAATTTATATGAAGTTTTCAGTATATATTTTCTAATTTAATGTAATACCATTTATCATAAAATTGATAAAATATAGTTTTTAAATCATGGATTTGATAGTTTGTTTCATTGTATCTTCGACAATTATAAAATATAAAGCAGAATGCTAATTATATTATAATTAAAATTTGAAATGTATAAATGTTGATATCTATGAGTCTTATACGGTTTTTTTCGGTATAATAATTTATAATTGTACGTACAAACAATACGAATTTTACATGAGTGTCAGTTGTTTTATTTATAGTGTGTAAAAAAAAAAAAAATCAATATTTGAATATTAAACAACTAGTATATGAACAATAATCATAACGAATTAAATAATATAGATTCATCACAGAATTAATATTTTTTAAATGTAATGACCTTATTACATCTATGTCTCAATTTTAAAAATTATTATTATTATAACTATTACAAACACTTTAAACGTATAAAAGATATAGACATGGAAGCTGAAGTGTGCGAATCAAAAAAAAATAGTGACTCATAGTACTACATACGGTTTCCATTTTTTTTTCTAATCGAAAAAATTATTTAAGTACTGTACTTTAAAGTATGCAAGTATTAAAATAAAGTCTTTTTTGTTTTTGTTTATTTTAATTGAAATTGAAATTATATGTCATTTACATAAGTAAACAAAATACTTCAGTAGGTATTAAAATAATTGAGTGAAGAATTTTATTGTGTTATATAATATAATCAACAAATATTCAATGACGTTGTTAATTCCATGGTGTTAATTAAAATCGGTTTATAGCTAATAAAATTTAACTATAAAATACAACGCCGTTCACTTAAACAAGCACAGTATTTTACTCTCTACCAGTACTGCTATGTATGTTACGTCTCAATTAAATCTAACAAACATGACAAATTTATTGGGTAACTATATATTTTACAATTTTTTCTTTTATTTTATAATTGAGTTTGAATAATACGAAATTAATTTATGTATGGTTGTTTATAATATAAAATATTGTAAATATTGTATAATATAATATATTGCTTTGCAATTTCAAATTTCATTGCATTTTTTTCATAAACTTTGTTCAATAGGGTGTGATCAATAAATATATTATGATGCCTATTTTACTAAATAGCAGTATTATTTAACAGATTAAAAGTAAATATAATCTAATATTTTTGATTGATCAATATAATTTTTAAAAATAAATAGAAATGATGTAATATAATATTTCTTTCAATACAATATAATATTATAAGTAATAATAAGTGTTAAGTCATAGTTCTCATAGTTTTCAGGAAGTGTCACAACTGAGTGGCTTCTTCTAAGAAGTATTTCAATGTCATTGCAAAGTAACACATATTATCGTTCTATTCTGGGGTACAGGCTGTACATCTCTCTTAAAAATAAAAAGTTAATTCTTTTGTTAAAAAAAAATGTATGAATATGAATTATAAATGTACTATAATAATATGTATTTATATTTATTGTTTTTAACAAATTCAAACTGAACATACAATTTTATTATATTTAACTGATTATTTAGTTTGTATACAATATAATATAGCTATTTATGAGTATAGAAGGGTAGTTAGTTTCATATGTAAATATCAATTTTACTAAATTTAATATTTAAATTTTGGTTCAAACATTATAAATTTAATATTGTATAGATAAATATGATAATTAAAATTAACATTTTTTTTTTAATTTTTAGTTTTATATTTGATAACATTGGCATTTTCGTCAGTATGTTTGGCGTCAAAGGATATTGTTTTGTTCTTAGATAATAAGAGCAAATTGCAAGTGGAACACGGAAGTAATTTCTAAATATACTAAATAATATTTCACTATTATATTTAATTATTTAATGTGTTAATTCAATAAATTTTCTTGATATACTTTATAAATTTTAGAAATAACCAATGAAAAGAGCCTTAAGCTCAATTTCTATGAAGATTGTATTGATAAAGATCCAAGTGTTTGTACGCCAAAGACAAAAGGCAATGAAAATTATTTGCGATACTTTTCACAATCAGAAAAACAAGAATGTAAAAATTACGAACAAGTAGCTCAATCGATGAACGATATCTTGCAATTTTGCGTTAATATAGGGGACAGTTCTTGGTATGGTGGCTCCCAAGTAACTTTTCAATATTGGCCGCTAAATAAATTTAATTGGACGGATAATCCTTTTATAACCACATCATCGGGTGATCAAGCAGTGAGTATTAATTCTATATAGATATTTAAATATATTCTGTTACTAGTATAACTACCACTTTTACTAACACTTTAAAATACATTTAACTTTTCCAATAAAAGGTAAATTAAATTTCAAAAATAAATATACATAATTAAACAAAATATATTTCAATATTATTATTGAACCAAAAATGTATTTTTAATTTTAATTTTGTTTGAGCAAGCTATTTATTTGATATTATAATAGATACACATTTTTCTATGCTTTTTAGGTTCTCGAGTCTTATTTTTTTAACTCTAATGGATATTATATCTATATTAACGAATCAGTTCCTTTATTTGTAGACATTAATGGCCCACGACCTGGTCAAATGTGTTTTACAGCTAAAGTTGTTGCTCCATATAGAAAAGTTAGAAATTTTTTGCAATACCAAGTATGCAAATACAAAAACGCTCGAGTAGCACATAAAAGAGCAATAAAAGATATCTTGGGTATGCCCTCATCAATACCGGATCCTTACGTAATTAAGTATCCAATTTGGTCGACATGGGCAAGATATAAAGTGGACGTTAACACATCCTCTGTCCGAAAGTTTGCTAAAGAAATAATCGATCATGGTTTTCCGAGAGGTACATTTGAAATCGATGACAAATGGGAGACTTGCTATGGTAGTGCAGAATTTAATACATCTAGATTTGAGAATATAAAAGAGCTTGTTAATGAATTAAGTAAGTTCAAATAATTTATTATTAAGAATTCGATTAATTTGTTTTAACTTTTAATTCATATAGGTACTATTACAGATGTACTGTTATACAAAAAATGTAATATAGTTTAATAGTTTATTTTTTATAAATAGATAAAATATCTGTATTCTGTCCACATTTAGAACCGAAAAACATAGCAAATAGTTAATTAAAAAAATAATAAATAAAAAGTGATCAGGTAAAATTTAGTATTTTTGATACGATTCCAATCTTTAGTAAAAAAAAAAAAATAAATAAAATCCAAATGTTTTTTTAATATTAATTTATTTATAACCTTGGTATATGTATTATATAATTACGTTATGCTTCACTAAAATAATGGTAAATTTCTCGATGATGGATTATTTGATAACAATTTTAGTGTGTAATATATTCCCATTGAATACACAAACATATACATTTCTCAAGCTGGTGTAATAAACGAACTTTAAAGTGGGCTCTAAAAACATTAAAATACATTTTTTTTAATTTTAATATAATTTTGAATAAATAATTTGAATTAATTGTTTTATATATTATTATTTATATATATGTATAATGTATATATATATTATTATGTATATATATATATATGTATATATATACCCAAATTAGTTGTACCTACCTAATTAAAAATATAAATTTGGTACTTTAATCTAAAATTATATATTTTACAATTGTACACATACTTTATTATATTTTGTTCTAAAAGTTTAATCCATATATATTTAATATAACTTTATACAATATACATGGTAAATTTATAATAATGATTTAAATAAATTCAAATACATTTATTTTAAATCTTTTTTTTTTCGATATACATTTTCAAAAATATATATCTGTAAATCGTATTGAAAACAATGTCATCGAATGATATTAATAATTATTATCCACCTTTTTTATTCTAAGTTTCAAAAAATCCTTGTTTTCTATTTTTTGGAAGAGTATTTTTGTTTGTAGCATGTTATATTTTCAAACTCAGTATCTGTTTAAGTGTTATATGTTATAAAATCATTTCATAGAATCAAATGGTTTCAAGACTTCTTTGTGGACACATCCGTTTTTGAATTTGGATTGTCCTTGTCATGAAGTTGCCAAGACCAAAGGATATCTTGCGAAAAGTACATCAAACACAACAAATGTTACATGGTGGAATGGAGATGCATCTTATGTAGATTTCACAAACCCCGAAGCAGCTGCATGGTGGTCAAATGCTCTTAGTAATTTACTTGCAAAATCTGGAATTGATACATTGAAATTTGACGCAGGAGAAAGCAGTTGGTATGTGTATTAATAATTAACGTTTTTAATATATAATATTGTAAGATGCAGTTTAGTGCAACCTAACATAGTTAGAGTTGAAAATTTAAAGACTTAAATATTATTTAAAACATACCATAGACTTTTATTATAAGTATATTTTATTAAAATATGTAAACATTGATACACGTACATAGCTGTGCTTGTGCTTAGACTTGTTTATTATAGTATACGTAGTTATCATTTATATGAAATACTGCATTAGATAAATAAAACAATACAAAAAAGACTAAAAATGTATGTATAGTGTATAATAGTGTGTATTCACTCACACTGTATACAGTGTAAGTAATAATATTACTGAATTTTAATATTCAAGTATAAACTTTTTTTTAAATATTTTATACGTAATTAATATCTTATTTTTAAAGAACAGAAAAGTATTCATGAAAATATTAAATAATAATATTTTTGTTTTCATCAGGAGTCCACAGCTCCCAGTATTTCATGATAACGATCTGATTTACTACCCTGACAACATCGTGAACGCATATCTTAAAACTATTTCATCTTTTGGTAATGGTATTGAATACAGAACATCTAGAAGAAGTCAAGAATTTGGTCGTCTTTTAAGAATGAATGATCGTAGTTCTCGGTGGGATTTTAATCAAGGACTACCCACATTAATAACAGCTCTGTTACAATTGAATATGATCGGATATCCATTTGTTTTACCTGATATGATCGGTGGTAACGGTTACTTTAATTCACCTCCGTCCAAAGAGATGTATATTAGATGGATGCAAGCAAACGTGTTCATGCCAGTTGTACAGTTTTCGTACACACCTTGGGATTTCGATCAACAGGTAATTATACTTGAAAATTTAGTTATTTACAAAAATAATCATAAACCAAACTAAACTACTAAATTTGTAAAATATCTGGACTTCTTGTTTTTATAGACCGTAGATATATGCAGAAATTTAATGAATTTGCGTGCTAATTATACTGATACCATTATTGAATTGATGAGAGGTAGTGTAGCCAAGGGTACTCCGTTAAATCCTCCAGTTTGGTGGATCGACCCAACGGATCTGGTTGCACAAGTAATAGATAACGGTAAGTAAATCAATTTGAATTTTAATATAATATATATATTTTTGTTTTAAATGTATAATGTATTTTATGTTGTACATTTTATAGAATATCTTTTGGGTGAAAACATCCTTGTAGCTCCAATTATTGTAGAAGGTGCTACTTCCCGAGATATTTACTTACCTTTTGGATTATGGAGAGACGAGAATCATCCCAATTCACATTTAATTACTGGTAGGAAGTGGTTGCGTAATTATCCTGCCAAACTTGATATTCTTCCGTGGTTTACTAGAGTCACTCTTAGTCACCATTAAATTGTTCAATGAATTTCCTCAAACTATAGTTTTAGATACAATTTTATAAGTTTTTTTTTATTTTGAATGTAAAAATAAAAATTAAATCAAATTTTTTTTTTGAATAATTTTCTTATGGTTTTCTTAATATTAACCTGAATTTTATAAATCGTTTCCATTTTTTAAATTCTATAATATTGAAAATTTTTAATTATTGTATATAATATGTCTTTATATATCTATAATGTTCATATTGTTGATTCCCGATCGGTCGATATATACATAAACATTTGGAATGAATATGCGGTGTGATGTTTAAGTGTGTATTAAAATGTTTATTGAAATAATAGCTTACACGAATAAAAAAATATAAGCTTAGTATAAAATAGAGTTTGAGTGGTGTTACGACCTGTCTCCAAGTACTGATATCAAGACCGTGAGAGGTGTTACGACCTGCCTCTGAGTGTCTGTGATATCCCTAACCATCTGTTGAGCTCTTGTCTCGGTCTCCCTTTTATATAGGAGTCATATAGGAGTGGGTGTTGAAAGTTCTGTTTGTGTATTTTTATACGCGACTCTTATTGAAGAGACATTGACTTTTGACTTTTTTGTCAAAGAGATGTGTGCTTTTACTTTAATTGTTTTATTATTTTATTAATAAGATATTCCACACTTTCTTGTCCTTGCATGCCTGTACTTATTTTATGTAAAAATGTGTCATTACACCACCTTATATGTAATATCAGTATGGACAATACGGGGTATATATATATATATATATCAAAGGTGGTCAGGTTATAATTGAAAAATATCAATTAAATTTCGATTTCAAGCATAATTTATCACGATTTTGAATATTTATAAATAATTTTGTAAATTTATAAAATGTTTAGTATTCCTAAATAAGATTTGAAAATGTAGTACAATAATCAAGAATATAGTACAAGTTGTTGTTATTAATTCAAAGTTTGAATTTAAGTTAAACGAAATTAGCTATTTAAACTCGGGATAATAATTTTAATAATTTTATTATAATTTAAAAGTATTACTTCTGCATAGTTAAAACTTATAAGCTAATAAGCTTAGGTACTATATAGTATTAAATTAATAAATAGTCCAATATGTTACTTCTTATAGTATAATAAAATATTTAAATTGAATCTATAGCAACTACATTAATTATTCTTTGTTTTTAGAGATACGCATTTAGAATAACTAAACATTTTTATGCTTATGTTCGAATCCGTTTTATTTAAAAAATGAATTAAAGTCAAAAGTATATTATTGTTATCATTAATAATTTTAGTCACCGTTGGTATATTACAGAGGTGGCCATATTGCGGCTCACATCTTATCGTTACATTTTTACAAAAAAAAAAAAAATTAGTATGAATGTATGTATTAATATGACCTTTTTTCCATTACGACTCTTCCATATTTATTAATAATATATTGGGTGGCTCTCGAGTATCTTTTTGCTGGTCATCCCTGATATATATATATATATATGTTACAGGCAATGTTAACATTTGGATAGATTTTTTAATCAATCTTTTCATTCGGGTAAATAAAATTTGATGATCTAATATTTGTATTATATGATTTACATGATTTTATAGTAGGTATAATAATAATATTTATTAATTTAAAAAAAAAATTAAAGAGTATCTATATTAAATGCAGATACATAGGTTTATGTATATTGTATATGCCTTGTTATAGCAATCGGTTGCTATAAACAATCACTGTCTCAACTGGTAACATACTCGGTATCGCACAAATTAACAGAATGACCCCCAGCTTTAAGACATATACATGTCAAAACGAATAAAACTACATATTTGTTTTTCCTGTTAAATAATTACTTGTTTATTTATGTGTTATCTAGTTTTGTTTATAGAATTTCTCTTGGGTGAAAATATACTGGTAGTTTAGTACCTATAATTGTCTAAGGTACAACTCCTCGTAATATTTAGTTTGCCAACGGGTTTGTGTAGGGACTAAAGTCCCGGAAGTTCAATCATGTTCGGAAGAACATGGTTGATAAATTATACCCGACTAACCTTGAGTCCTTCCTTGATTTATTATAGTTAGTTTTAAAGTTTATCAGAATCATTCAATTCGGTTTGCTAAAATGAATGTCACCTGCCTATTATATTTTCGTTTTAGGTTTCATCGCATATTTATTCGATAAAACTCATGATGTTGATAATATTTTATTAGTTTATTACGTAGGTATTCTCGTGTAATATCATGATAAAATATTTATTTTATTGTACAATCAACAGTGGAATGTTACTGTAACTGAGATTACAATTATTCAATTGATAATTGGTACTATAATTATTATAACATTTACATTTTAATAAAGTTTTATATTTTATTAGTTGAATAAAATGTGTTGATTTGTATGTTAGAAAATGGTTGAGTGAACATAATATAGGTATGGAAATCGAATGAAGGTGTTTAGAAACTCGTGGAATAGGTATACATTAGATACTTAAGAACCTTATAAGTTTTAAAAGAAAGATCACACATTTCAAATTTAAACATAATTAATAATTGACTAGTAGCTTATAATCTGTTTATAATAGTGTATTATAAAATTATTTTACTATTTATTATTATAATAGGGAATATTATAATCTGTATCATAGATACTAAAGACGTTGGCAAACTACGTGTAATTAGTTATCACCTATAATTCAAACAGAGTAAAATAAACTAAAATATACTTTATTACCAATTTAAATCAACATACAATAATTTTTATATATTTATTTTTTTATACAGATATGTTTATACTAGTATAAATTTATATTAATATAAATACATGTGTTATGTGTATTATATTGTTAAACTATAATATGATATAAATATATTTTTTTAATTAAATAAAATATATCATATCTCTGATTTGACTAATTAGATATTCATATTTGATATAGAATAACAAATTTTACTTATAAAATTGTATTTAAAATTATTTATTTTTATTTATTTCGTATAAAAATTTAAGTAAAATGTACTGGTTTTTAATAGAAAATTTGAACTTAATTTCTTATTTTTATAAATAAAAATTGAACAACCAGTTGTTTTTACAATGATTGGGAAAACAAATAACAAATTAAAAAAAAAATTGAATTTTTATAGTATAAATTTAAAAATAAAATAAACTATTAATACATATTATATGTATTAAGTATTATAATTATCTCGATAAATTTTTCAATCATACATATTTTAATATTATAATATAAAAGCATTAATTAAATGTTTAATAAGTAATAAGTGACTACTAATGTCTAATTTTCTTATATTACGATATTTATTATATTTTATCGTATACTTGTATGTATATTGCATAATATAATATGGTATTAAATAAATCTCTATACGATAATATTGAATGTGTTGGTTTTCAAGAATATAAAATCAAATAATGAATACATTCATTTTTTGCTTATTATTTATTGTTTTTTTTTAAATTATAAATTTAAAAAAAAAAAACAGAATAAAGATAAAATTATTATACGAGTTATATAAAATTATAAACTTAAGACTTCTAATACTCTCTCCCTCTCTCTCTCTTACACACACAAAATATTCTTTACAATAGTTTTGAATCAGGGTAGTAAGTCAAAATAAAAATAAAACTTTGTAAATAATTGTAATGATTTAAAATACGATATTCCGGACTATTAGCGATTAAGATATTTAAGCAATGATGAACAAAAAGGTGGCATTGTAATTTTTGGAACTGAAAGCTGATACTTAAAAAATATTTTTTTTTTAAGAACTCAAGGCCGATATATAGACCGTTAATCACCTTATTAACAAAAACTACACCATCAAAAAAAATAGTCGTCTAGAAAGTAACGATTATTTAAAATAATAAAATAAATGTATTTATTTATTACAATTTATTATAAGTTATAGCAATACAAAAAGATAATAAAATATTTAATAATAATAAGTACACATATAATTAGGTTTTTTACAAACTATTTATCACTGGTTGAAATAAAATATAAAAATGTTAAAGTAGGATACTGTAACATTAAATTTTACATCCATACGTTAAGGTATAAACTCATAATATTGTTATCAATATATTACACCAAGTACAGTATAGTATATACTCGTACGTATTATACGTATAGTATAATACTATAGATCGTTAAATTTACGTAAATAACACAAAATAAAAAAAATTAATAATTTAAAAAATATAATAATCCAACTTTTAAGTTTTTTAATTTTAAAGCCCCGATACCTATTTCCAACTATAGCCAAATAGGTATTTAGTAAAATTGATGGTGTTTTATTTTTCATATAATGTTTGTGTTCAATTTTCAGATTTTCAATTTTCCTTAATTCTTACTTTGATTTTTGTTTAATTATTCAATGGAAATGGTTAATAATAACTGTTTCTGCTTGAGTTTCCACCAGGGTAGTTAAAACAACAAACATCGGTGAAAACAACATCTTTCCAGCCGGAAAAACTTCTTTTGTTTCACCAGTAGCACTAATTTCAAAGTCAATGTGTAGTATTTTAATTTTAGAAATTAGTGGTTGTTTTCACTTATAATAATTAAATATTACCATAAATTAATATAAGTATTTTTAAGTTTATCTACTATAATCTACTATAGTATCGTATGGATTTATCATCATGGACCGAAGTAGGTACCTATATCTGTATTTGGCAATGTTGCTTAAAAGTAAAAATAATATAGCGCGTGCAATTGTATCGTGCCCAATTCAAGTATTTAGGTCTGTATTTATTTCTAAAAAAAAATACCTATCATATTATATTTATTGCTCAAATCCTTAAACAACATTCTAAACAAGTTGTTGTTGACTTAAAAATTAATAACAATAATATAATATTAAAAAAATATAGGTACTATTATAATAATTATTAATTAAATATTAATAATACAATAAATATAATATTTTTTATAAAAATTAAATTAACTTACTAAAAAATTACTTTAATAGTAATATTATGAATACATCATATTAAAATATACTTAGTTAAGTATATAGATTGACAAGTCATATTATTTACATACAATTATTTTTCATATGCCATTAACATTGTTTTTTTTTTTTGTAAAATTTGATTTGAACATATTTATTTGTTATAATATGATTACGCTTATTTAACCATTTTACATCATGAAGAAAAACACAACTATATTGTACCCCATGGCCCATATGAAATATAAGTATTGGTCTTTTTACAATTTCCCTTCAAAATGTTACAGATTTCAAGTTAACAACAAAGATAAATTGTTGGATTTTTTGAAAATTGTTTTATATTATACCATTAGTATACGTAATAAACTATTTAAAAATATTAATATAATATACAAAACAATATACACAAATATATGATATATTCTTATGTACCTACTTTATATTAAATATCAGGTTGTTATATTATAGCTTATAGGATATCGGTTTTGAAAATTGTATATATTTATTTTATACATTTCAAGAAAACACAAATATTTATTTTGTCATGTATTAATATTTTGAAACTCAAATATTGTAAATTCAAAAATCTATATATTATTATAGTTATTAGTATTAGTTTTTACTTATGTTGAAATACATTGTTGATTTAAAGATATTTAACCTAAACCTCAATTCGCATTGGGAATAAATCTTATTTACTATTGATATAGATATTTGTTTATTAATATGTACTTTAAGGTAATAAAGGTCAATATTTATTATTTTTTCTTTAAACAAAATATTACGTTTTTATTTTCATATTAATTGAGTAACACAATATTCTACGATAGTATGATGCCTTTAATATTTTGTAACCGTTACAGCATTGATTTTAGAATATATTCTAAAATCAATGGTTTAGTATACCTGAATAGACTGTAGACATATTTATTTTTGTAATTGGTTTTTTTTTTTTTTTTTATTATTAAACAAATATTAATTAGCTAATGGAATAGAAATAACCAATTTTAATAAGTAGGGGAAAATTGGTACTGGTTATATGTATGTGTAAAAGTTACGAGTACACATATTGGGTTGTAGCATTCAAGTTAAAACTTCTTGAGTATGCTGTAGAAAAAAAAATTATAATTCACGCATAAAAAATTGAATTATAAAATAAAAATTATATATAATTAATATTATTTCGTTGTGCTTCATATTATTTATCGTTACGAGCTCTGACTTATTCAAAGAAAACCGAAATATTTACTACCCTCAAGTACAGGGTTACTATAAGGTGACTATACATTATAAAATAATATAATATGTCATGATAGTTAAGCACAGTGTTGTTATTTAATATGAAATATTTATTTGCGATTTGCCACACAGAAGTATTTATTAATATTAACATATTATTTTATTGGTTATTTAGTAATTTTGAGTAAACGGTATTGATTCACATACAATATATTAAATACGTTTGTACAATTTTTGAACATTCAATTGATTTTAATTTATATCAACTGAATAATATTGTCAAAATAATAATAACTTTATTCCGGAGCTGCTTATTTTTACTAACCAGAACCTATTTAGGTTAATATATTTGTACGACTTTTCCCAAGTTTGGAAAGTGTTATTGACAATTAATTGATATTCTTTATGCAATAATTGCTTCTTGGTCGAATAATAATTATTGCAAATCACAATATTTAAAGTAGTCTCTGAACTTTTTATTTGGTTCAATTTTTTTTTTTTTATATAATACATTTATCTATAACTAATAAATAGGTACCACTCTGTTGGTATTTGTATTTAATTGTTTATGGATGAGTGGTTCCCAAATTATGGCCCATCAAAGTCCACATGATAATACGGAAAATTCTTTATTTTTCTTTTGAGTGTTTCCATCAATATTTTATATTTTGTGTACATAATTATTTATTATTATTGTACTAAAATATTATTTATTATGCACCGAACCTCAAAAAAAAAACACAAACAAGCTTTTAATCGTTGATGTACACTTTGTACGAATATAGAAAATTTAAAAAAAAAACCGTATTGCGTATGTATTCTTTTCATTTTGATAGAGATGTATTGGTAATTTTAATAGTTATACGTTCAGTCAATATAAGTGGGTAATGATAATAGTACGTACCTAACTGATCAGCAATACATATTAGTGGTATGCAAAAAACAGAGTTTGGGAACCTCCGCAGGTCTACAAGGAGTGTCGACGTGTATGAACTGAAATGTTTGCGTAGAAAAATAAACTGGAAAATAAAAACCGATGTGAACTGATGATTGTATTCGTATTTATTCAATATTATTAAACTATAGAGAAGTTATAAACATTTTATATTCATATTTGTTTTTATCATAATATTATGCACTTAATTCGCGCACTTTGCTGTGGTATCGCGTAAGAAGAACTCGTTTGTGTATTATTTTACCGTCCAGCGTATTCAAGGAAAACGAGTAGAATTTAGTTTGTTGTGTTCCTGAGTATCTGTTTCATATTTACGTCGGATCTATTAACATTTACTACAGTCAGATCGTATGTAGTACTGAGAGGCAATTTTTATCTGGTGGAAATATCATTGTGCTTCGAAATTATTTAGCTTATTTAGTAAAAAAGGTTAGTATTCAAATTTTTTTATAATATAATGTGTACGAATTTGACTTTGAAATTAAACACTGTATCGATACCTAGTCTTATAATTGTATTAATAATATCATTTCCATTTTTATTTTTTAACATTTCTAAAAAAAATAATTAATAACAAATAACCATTTTAAAAATCATTTAGTAACAAATTATAAATGTATTAATTAATTTTACCAACACTATTTTTTCTATTAACAACTGCTTTTTATTATGATGTGTATGTATATATATATATATATATATATATATATACATATTATATTATAATATACTATAATAATATCGTACATTATTAAGATATTCATAAATTATACACTGGGCTATTATAATATGAAACAAAATATGTAAATCGTTATTAACATTTAGCAAACATAATACGAATAACACAATGGATATACTTATACTTGTATTTAAAAAGACACACTCTGAATACACCTGCAGGAAAAAAACAAATTGTATTTTGATAAATGTTCAATTAAATAAGCTAATAAATTTATTACCTACATATTAACTATTGAAATTCTTTATTATAATGTCTGTATTTTAATGATACTTACTAGTTACTTATATTTAATTTAATACTATCTTAATAATTCTAAAATCACATATTACTTATAATATTTTAGTGATTTGGATAATTTATTTATTGAAAATGTATTTCTTTTCTTTTAATATCTTAATATCGTACAAAATAAATAAGTAATACAAAATTAGTATTAATGATAATTTATATAATATTAAAAAAATTATAGTTTATATTTATATATTTATTTAGTTGGTTTTAAACCTGTGTAGTTTGAGTTGATTCTTTAGTTCTTTGTTATGGACAAACAATACCTGTACTTATATACATAATATTTAAATTATTATGCAAAGTTAAATCTAATGGACTTAAAACAAACAATATCCTAATTTTTTTTTATAACGTTACCCACTTATATATTAAGACGTTGAAGGCAGGATAGGTTTAAACCGTACAAGTTATATCATTTATACAATTATATTAGAAATAAATTAAAATAGTCAAACAATAGTTATTTATAAATATTTCGTTAGCGTTGATAAGGCGGATGGAAATGATTTGTCACGTAGGTACGTATGTAGAAGATTGATTAAAAAATACGATATATTTATACATGCTTTCAGGACTCTCTATTATTAACCATCTACACGAATCAATTATTTCGACGTGTATTAAATTAGATTTAATATATTTTATCTCTAATTTAACATACAAAATATGAATTCGATTGCATAAATTGTATAATGTAAGAAATGTATTAATGCAAAATTCAAATTAATGCTTTATCATAATATTATCATCACCTATATCAACCTACATAGATTGTCAAAATATCTGATTTTAGCGATTCATGTTGTTATTTTAACGTAAGGTTAGAGCATATGAATAGACATATTTATTAGAACTATTTTAGAGCTTAAGTTTTGTCAGACAGCCACCTCGGAACGTAAAATGTTTTCATAAATTTGTAATTTGATTAGCAATATAATATGAAAATTATAACATTGTTTTTATATTTTACAAATGTTACAAAACTTATATTTATTATTGAACATAATTTTAATTTTAAATTCACTTCGTCTTTTAAATATTAAAGTCGATACTTTGTCAAAATGTTGTTAAAAATTAAATATTTTAACACAAATATTACATTTAAAACAATGCCATAAGGTAAAAATTAATGTATGACTTAAAAAGCATAAGAGTTTTTTCTTAATCTGTAATCAACACGATCGTCAATTATTTTTTACTATTCCTCTGTTTTTAAACTGGCATTGTTTTATTATTATTATTTTATTAGCTTTAAATGAGTAGTTATTTAAACCGTAATTTATTTAATAGTTTTCGATATTTTCAATTTAACTCAAAATCCTAAGTAACTATTAATTACAACATGATGGTATCTTTATCATTATTATTCATTACCATGCTATAACTTTTAAAACTAAATATTCAATTTATTAATTGTAACCGCTGGGTTACTTCTTTTTTATTATGTAACTCGTATCATGTTTATTTTTGCACATATTCTTATTGTAAATACAGTTTTACAGATTGTTCAAAATTAAAATAAAATATATATATATATATTTATAAAATTAAACATTTAGATCAAAAAATTCTATTTTTACGATAAGAGTAATATTTCTATTATTAAGATTATTTATTTACTATGCTACAGTTCCTAAACTATGTAGCGGAAGTCTGGTTTCGGTTAATACAAAACGAAATATTGTTTCTTTTAAACCCGTTTTACTGCATCAGACGCACATGCTTAGGTATATAATATGTGATAATGTCCGATGTATATATTTATATGTGAAGTTACAAAAAGAACTATCCAGCTATGTTACCCAACCGGTTATTAAACTGTAGTTTGGATATAGCCTTGGATTAGAATTCACGGGCGACTTTATAAAAGGAAGTTAATTCAATGTCATAAAATTGCACAAATCAATAATATGATGTTATGTCATAATGAAGTGATAGGTACCTACTAGTTTATTTGGGATTCAAAAATCAATGTTTTGATTTTCAAGTTTTATTATTGTACTGTGTCCATTTTTCCTTACACATAAAATAGATTTATCATCACAGTTTATTTTTAGAATATTGAGTAACAAATATTAAGATATTATCTTGTTAAGGTCCGTACACCAACATTTGTTTTCTATGTCTATCTCCCTCATAATGTAGGAACAAAGATATTCCGTATTTCTACGATTACGACTCTCCGGTTCTATTTAGGGCAAAGGTACCTATTATATATTTTATATAACTGAATATTTCCTTTTCATTGACCGAATAGATTTTTAATATTTATGTTTTTAATAAGTAATTAATAGTAAAAAATAATCGAAATAATTTTAAATTAAAACATGTTTATATTTATAAAATGTAAATATTAAAAATCCATCCAGTTAACGTATAGGACATATTATTTTTTATAAAATATATACGGGTGTCTTGGCCCTAAGCTGAACAAAGAGTCGTAATCGTGGAAATACGGAATATCTTTGTTCTTTTTTCATGTGGGAGATAGACAGAGAAAATAAATGTTTGTGTGGTGGCCCCTTAAGCGTTTGGGTTCTTCGCTAATATTATTTCTATATTTTGACACTTTGTACTTGATAATTTGTATATTCAATATATTTTGAAAAAATATGTTAGTACTGTGAAATCGAAGGTACTATATACGATTTCAAGCAATGAAAATAATAGTATTAATGATGGATCAATAATCAGAATTCTATTTTTTAAACAATGACTTATTAATTCTATAATTTGACATTTTACAGTAAGTTTTATTATCAAACACTATATATGGTAGTTTAAACTCATTGATTGAAAATGTTTTGAGATCTGATGATAATTCTGTTATATTAATTATTGCTTTATATACAAATAATTTAATTTGGTAGTCTGTGTATTTGTATTTTGTCTGTACTTATTTGACCCTCGCTTGTAAAATATGTAAATTAAATATGTATGGGTTCGAATAATTTTAAGTTATATAAAAAATCTTATATAATATTTATATTTCGGTAATATTTCCATATTCATTTATAACTGTGTATAAATTATTTAACTTATTTAATCGAATATTTTAACGGTACCGTTACGCCGTCATGGCTATCGTCTCCTTGGATAAATTACTTTAATGTACGTATCTGATATACGATATCAATTATTTTTATACATAACTAACGCAAACACATAATTATTGAAATTATTGATTGTATTTTATACCTATTAATTCATTCCACATAAATCTCGCATAGTTTGTTTTTACTTTAAGTATGAACATAATAATGTTGTTTAAGTCTTTTGTGACTACTAAAATATTTTTATTGATATAAATTATAAACATCTTTAATAATGCTCTATTAATAGTATACTTAACTCTATGTTATTCATTGCTCCAGTTGTACATTTATCAAAATATGGTTTTAAGCTGGTGGTTTTCGACATTGTCTGTAAAAAATACCAATTAGTATGTCGATTGTTTCATCGTTTAAAATCGTTCGTGAATCTTGATCCCATATAATTAGATATTTTCAATAAAATGTAATAATAAATGTAATAAAAAAAAAAAAATTTTCTAATTCTTACTTACGGTATACACGTGTTAAACATACAATATTTTTCAATAATAAAACCATGTTTTTAATTAATATTGTTGTGACAAATAATTTGCAACATTTATGAAAAAATAATTTTACTGCTAAGCTTTAATTACGTCATTATCATATTTTTATAGTAATAATTATTGTGCGTAGATATATAATATTATTGTTTACATACACGTTACACGGAGTTGTAGACACACGACAATCGATTACGAGTGAAGGATGCAATAAAATTTTGAAATTATCTACTGACAAAAAAATAATTATCTTTTTAGTAATCCAAGTAATCCAACTTATTATCATGTGGTCTTGCAATAGTTCAGTAGTTAGTGTTTCTAAACTGACTTGCAGTTTGAACTGTTTAAAGGTACTCATATGGCAGGTACTTAATATATTAGGCTAGACGAATACGTCTACAACAGCTAATTCATCAGTGATTTCGTGAGGTTGTAGTTTTTATCGATGTTAGTCTTTGAATGTGATTAAAATATAAAATATAATAATATGATTAAGTAACGAGACTACGTACCTAGTCAATTATAGTTTTTCACCATAGTTTTGAATGGTTTTTTATTGATTAAAACATTTGAAGCTCAATGCTATTTAAATAAAACACTATTTTGTACAAGTATACGTAAAAATAAACAATTCCAGTTAAAAAATAATTATTTGTAATAATTTATTTAAGTACTCCTTCAAGTTATAGGTTAAAAAATAATTTACGGATAAAATATTAAAATACAATTTTAACATTTATAACATTTATAAATAATAATTGACATTTCCTCGGAACACGTGTACCAAACTCCGAATACAAATATTATTAATAAATAGTTTATTATATAAACACACAATACGTAAACAGATATACAATTTACACGTTAACATTTATTTTTGCCGATTTCAACCCCTTAAAATCAAAATTTTGTAAAATCGTTTCTTAGTGTTCGGTAAAACTATAATATTAATCTATCCTCAACATTTAAAGTTGATAACTAATAGGTTTGTCTCTGTATTGATTATGAATGAGGACAACACTTTTATTTTATATATATATAGATTATAGATTTACCAAAATATTATATTATATACAAATAGAAGTTATATGCTGCCGCTAACTTTTTTGTAGGTATTATCAAACTCTAGAACTTAATCATACATCTCTCATCGTTAAGGCAGCGTTCATATGAAACTTTTTCGTTAGACCGTTATTTTCTTTGACTTACTGTGTAAATCAGACTACCAGGTAAAAGTCCTTTAATTTTTAGGATTAATATTTAGTCTATGACACTTACAAATAATGTGGCTTTCTATTGGCAAAAATTTTTTCAAAATCAGTTCAGTAGATCCAAATATTAGCCCCTCTCACAAACTCACAAACTCATAAACTTTATAATAACAGTATAGATATGTGTTATGATGAATAGAGTAATATAACTATAAATTGTTTGAATACAAATAAACTTAAATTAATAACAATATTTTAAGATTTATATGACAAATTATTGATTTGCATTATGAACAAGTCAGTGACTTCAAATCGTCGTGTTCATTAGTTATTAATCATTATCCAATATCCATCATAGGATTATAGTATACATATATAAGATATTTTTTATAATATACAACGTAACCTGTTTCAGTGACGATTAATTATTATCTTTATTTGATATGTAATGACATTTAAATACTCATACATGTATACTTACTTATTAAATCCAATTTTCATTTTCAGTCTTAAATACGTTGAATAAAAATGCCGGAATACTATGTTATACCTAATGAAGATGGAGTGAAGAGATTAATGAAAGAGTATGGTTTGACAAGAGATCAAATTAATGACGATGTAGCCACTGTCAGGAATTGGATGCTAACACAACCACATTTACCTAGACTTCCAGAGTCTAAAAATGGTAATTATTTGTTGTTTAATACATTTTTAACAAATTAATCTCAAATATATTTAATTGATGGTTCAGATGAATTAAGTTTTTGGATTGAAGGATTTTTACGACTTACCAAAAACAATTTGGAAAAAACAAAACTAGCGGTTGAAAGTCATTTTCGCATGAAAACATTGTTTCCACAGGTCTATGATGTGAATGATTTGTCAAATTATGTGGAAAGTGATTTGTATGATTATTTGTGAGTATATCTTTTGTACAACAATATAAAATTTCATAGCAGTACAATATTAGTTTTTAGAACTAAGTAAGTAAAACGGGTAAATATATTTTAATTTTAAAATAAATTTGAGTTTTGTAAGTTTTTATTTTATTTAACTGTTTCGGTACGTATTATACTTACTATTACAAAGAACGTATATGCGTATCACGTATGAAATCTTTTTTTGAAGATGAAATTGTATTCATTCTCACATAAATTAGTTGTATTATTGTCAACACTTACCAAGCATATTAACTTACCTATATACATATCTGAATTCGAATGAAAAATAATAATAACTAGCATTTTAGTTAATAATAGTTGTTTTCAGGAAAATGTTTTTTTTTTTTTTTTTTAAATTGGGACAAAATTATTACTTTGAACCTCGCCGTTATGTTCACTAATCTCATTTATTCCAGTGGTACCTATGATTAAATAATATTCAAATTTAATTTCCACAGAACCATGGTTATGTTCCCCAAACACACGCCCGATGGTCTTAAAATAATGTATTATAGCTTCAAAGATAGCAATTCACAGTTGTTTCGGCCAGTCGAGATATACAAGAGAATGCGTTTGATGTTAGATATTTATCAGAAGAAAGGTATCGATTTTACTGGTATACACGTTGTGATTGACACGAGGAACATTACGTTGTCACACATAAGTCAATTTGACTTGTTCCAGCTCAAGAACCTCATTAAACTCGCACAGGTCAGTAAACGCCGCTGAAATATGTTTTTCGTAATATTTTCAACCACTATAACATAGTTAGTTTAGAATTTTAAAAATAATCAAAATAATTTCTTTTTAATGTAATAACTGAAGTTAGTTAAACATTATAATTTATTTTGACTTTAAGTAAAAATTATTATATTGTGATTAGTAGTGTATAATTAATTGTATAATATTATATATTTATTGTTTTGTAAGTGAAAAATCATTCAAATATTATAATATACTATATAGAACACCACAACACCATAATAACATTATATTAAATATAATACTAATCTGAGGGCTTATAAACATTAATATTATACAACAATGAGTATAATTTAATTGATAAAAATATGTATTTAATTAAACAGTTTGGTACCATAATTTTTTAGACATGTTAATATATTGCATCCTATATTAAATGAGTCAAATTTTTATAAATTAAGATGGAATTGTATATTAAATTATTAAATAAATAAAATGAAATGTTCACTTTTGTGTTGGTAGGACATATTTTAATAACCTAAAATTATTAATGATTTTTAATTATTATATATTTTCAGAAAGCATATCCATTACGTTTAAAACACACTCATATTTTGTTCCCGCCAAGTTTTATTGACGTGGCTAAAAATATCTTAAAACCATTTGTGTCGAAAAAAATGTTTGCTAGAGTGAGTGTTATGCTAATTTTGCACTTAATATGTGTGACTTGTGTAAACATTGCATAATAATATTTTTTATATTATAATATTTTAGTTATCTTTCCATAAGAACCTTGAAACTCTCTGGGAACACATACCAAGAGATGTACTTCCAATCGAATATGGAGGATATAATGGCAATTTGGACGTGATAAGAGGTAAAAATAACTGTTTGCTTAACTTACCAATTATTATTTAATAAGATCTGTGTTCATGATTCCATTATATTATAATGTATGGTAATTATTTCTTAATGGCAACATTTTTATTTGTATATTTTCAAAATTAATAAAAATAAAAAATTACGAAAGTAAAAAATGTGTTACATTGGCTTCTAATATAATATAAATCTATATGTATATATTATATAAACAAATATATAAATTTATTTACTTCATATGTTTAAAAGGTCAAAAAATATCTTCTATAAACTGTAAAAATTTACTGTCTAGAATTTCGGAAGGCTGACATTATTTTATTTTGCATACCTAGTGTTATCTATGTTACATTAAAGTTTTTAAATATGAATATAATATATTATTATGTTTCAGAGGAATGGAAAACACTGATTTTGAAGAACAGTGAGTGGTTTTTGTCTAATGCAAGTTATAAATCAGACGAGTCTAAAAGACTGAAAAAGAAAAAATCATTTTCCTGTGAAAAAATCTCATTTAAAACTTTGATTTTGGACTAAACATTTGTGAGGGTAAATTATGTAAAAATGTTATTATCAGAAATTTTTTTAAAAATTACATTAGTTATATCTCATTTTTTTATACATTAAATTATGTATTTATTTATAACTTAAACTATAAATATTATACTTAGTATTAAGCATAGTAATAGCTAGTATTGTTAGCGTGTTAATAATATTTTATTAACTATTATATATCTAAAAAATAAATAACGAAAAATGGATTTATTACATCATTCGTATATTTTTAAGAAACCAAATGACATGATTTGTAATGACAAAGCATTTATCTGAATAATTTAGTGAAATTCAACTTGGTAGTTGAATATTTAAACAAATGCGGGTCATACTCTTAGTCTCGGTATTAAACGAAATATAAAATAATAACAATAAGTTGTACAATATTATTATAATAACTGATGGCACCATGGTCAATGGTGATATTGAATAATATATTATCTAATTATAATAAATAATTTATAACAAATAAAATATGAACTGTAAAACGATAATTGATAATATTTTATTTTATCAGCAACAACGTTTCACGCCATATTATATGAAAAATCAATTGTAAAAAAACCAAAAATCATAACGTATAATAAAAACTTGATGATTAGTAAAACGAAGTATATTTTATACATAATTATAGGATTGTTATCGATTAACTGTTTGTATTCACTAAGTTGTTTACTAAAAAACGTCATTGAGCTTTGTATTGTTGTGGTGTCTCATAAAATGGCTTGCAATTTCTTTTTCGCGATTTTGGAGTAAACAACGTCGATGGGCTTTGTCTTGTCGTACAGGGCCGGTGCTTGGAAAATGATCAGAGCTGTGCCAATGAGACAGGCACACGTGAATATCCACAGGAACAACCTGTCCAAGACCATAGCTACGTATTGCCAGTCTTCAATGATCTGCAAAAGAAGATAACATAAAAATTAGTAGAGCACTGCAGGACGAATTATCGAATTCAAGATAGGTACTCGTGATTATTTTTTGCAAGAGACATATTAATATAGTATTATAAGAATGGATGATTTTATAGGAAATAAAGGAAACAGTTGTCTTTGCTATACTAGCAAATTAGTATTTTAACGACGAGTACTACGTAAGAGTAAAATCAAGAAAACACTTTGGACAAAAAACCAGTTAAGGCGCCCGGTGCCAATGCGATTTTGTACACGAAAATACGCTTTTTGGAAATAGGAATCCTGTTCTGTAGAATCAACCAAATTTGATATATTTTTTTTTTAAACTAATAGAGAAATATATTCTACAGGTCGCACCGATCTCTGTTTTTCAATACTTTTATAATATAATTTTAAGCAATTTTCTATAAATTATATTTTACTATTATTTTAAATAAAATAAAAATCGGAGCTCGATGTGGCCTGTAGAAAGACTTCTTCTTTCAAATAAAAATATAGTTATCAAAATCCGACAATTCTACAAGGCCTGAGAATTATTCCCGTGAAGTCATTTTTTTCGATATAATACACCTTATTAACCCTCCCCCCCTAAATAGGTATCAGGGTAGTAAATTAGTGGAAAAGTATTATAATTAAGGTGGTAACTAAAATATAAAATTTAATTTTCAAATTTTATAAAATTGTGGAAAATTTAAAAATCTGGAATCGGGACCCTTAAGAGTAAGTGACGAAGATTCGGCGTACTAACTAAAAATAATATGATATAATCATGTAATTAACCGTACGGGGGATTTTACCCAAAAGTCGCACCGTCGGCTAGGAAAACGATTCTCTCCCCATTCTTTCCACCCGTAACCTCCTCTGTTCGAGGTCATATAGTTTTCTGACCAGAGTCATCGATATTTCTAAGTTGCAGCAAGTCACTCACCTCGTCGAACTTATCTTGGTTCTTGACGTGTTGAGCAATGAACTTTGCGTCCTGGATGGTCTGCATAGCCGGGTCGTGCCTGGGCTGCTGTTCCACCGGACACCCGTGTTGGTGCTGGTGATGGTGGTGATGACTTTCGAACGTCGGACTAGCCAGACCGTCATCTGTCGTGGTCGTCGGGCTGAACATGTCGTCGTACTCGTCTTCAGCGTCGAGCTCGATCGCGTCCTCGTCCTCGTCCGACGCCATATTCACCACCGTGTCGTTAGACCCGGTCATGGCACCCGCACCAGCGCTAACGCCCGCCCCACCGCTTACGCCACTGGTCCTGGTACCGCTGTACCTTGACGACGGTAGCGGTGGAGGTACATCATAATCGAAATTGTAACCGCGATTGTAGCCCAAGTACTTATCGATCTCGGACGGTACGTCGAATACGCCCGACATGATTTCACCGTGCTTTTCATCGTCGTCGTCGTCGTCCTCGTCGATCGAGTCTCCCTTCTTGGGCCGCTCAATGAACAGCACCTTGGGCAGAATCTGGATGAATAGCTTCACCACCCACGGTCTCATCTTGTGCGTTACCGGTGATCTGTTAAATCCAAATCGAAATTGTATTTTGACACATTATATAATAATTACATTTTAAGAATTTTTTAAGATTTTAAAACCGTTTTAGCCTTTACCGAGCATAAAAAAAGAAAAGTTCTGTTTAAATTAGTAAAAATACCTTCAATTTTATGGATAATTAAAAATAAAATATTTTTATAACAAAGTATTTTATAATAGTTTACAATGCAGTTATTACGCAACACTTCTACACTTCTATTTTTTAGAAATGGGTTTTGACAGTTTTTACAACCAGTATCTACTGTTAAAAAATTTAAGCAAATGTACTATTAATTATAATAACGATTTACGTTTATCATTGAGTCTAACATATACTTTTGTGTTAATATTACACCAAGTAATAGTAAAAATCTTCCTAATTTCATTTAATGTTCATTTATAAATATTTTATATTTTTTTTTTACTGTTTGTTAATAATTTTGTTATTTTAGATTTTAGTATTTTAAATTACTTTTATGTTTCATTTTATGATATAATCAAAATCTTTCATACCAATATCAAAATCATCTTACAACAAAATGGTGTATCGTTGTGTATTATGTTGTATTATCAGAAATACTTATGTTCTTCGTCTACGGTAGCAAAGTCAAACCAGTTCCCTTTACCACCTCATTACTAAATTGACGTAATATTGTTAATTGTACAGGCAATACGATTGCATAAGTCACAAAGCCACACGTAAACGACGTGCGTGTGAAACGTCTATTTCACTGTCTACCGCGATCGTCGGACTATAGAACACCACGGAAGATAAATAAAATTCGACGTCGTGTGAGTTTACCTGAAGTTAACGTTCAGAACGGCTACGGTGACAAACACGGACAACGTGACCAGAACCATGGTGAAGAGTAGATATTTTCCCAGCAAGGGCACGGTGAGCGACGTGGGCGGTATAATCTCGACCAGCAGCAGGAAGAACACGGTGAGCGAAAGCAATATCGATATGCAGAGTGACACCTTTTCGCCGGACTCGGATGGCAGGTAGAACACCAACACGGACAAGAACGATATTCCCACGCAAGGTATGATCAGGTTAACCGTGTAGAACAGCGTCTTCCTTCGAAGCGTAATGTTGAAGAATATGTCCAGGTACGGTTCCTCACAGCAGACGTAAAACTTTTCGTGTCTCACGGCCGGCACGCCCATGATGTCCCACTCGACCGATAGGTAGTAGTCCTGCAGGTCGATGCCCACTTCGATCACGTCCGAGTCGGGCGCCTGTGAAATGTGCCGCAAGTCCATCTGCGTCGACGGGGAAAATACGAAAAATAGAGAGATAATGAAAATAAAAAATAGTCAATATATTTAACTACTTAGATACATTATTATGCTTAACGAGTTCTACCGAAACGTGACACACTTGTGGTGATTAAAAAATCATATATCAACATTAATATTATAGTATAACGATAATATCATCAACTGCGGTGCTGACGACGATTCACGTCCAATATCAATACAATTGTGGTTCAATCAATCAACTCATACTTTAGTGTGACTACTTTCCCAGTGACCATCTCTTCCCGGAAAATTACCTTTTCACCGACTGACAAAGAAAACATTTCGGACGTACATCACGCCGAGAGCACCACCCGGCCGATATCGTTAGCGCAGTTTCTCACCATGTATCCGTCGTATGTCCACGATCCAAACTTCATAGAACACGTCTGCTCGTCAAACGGGAAGTACTCGACGTTTATTTCGCAGAATGATTTGTAAATGGCTGGCGGTTTCCACACGACTTTTCCAGTATAATGCAGTATTGCTTTCGTCATTATTGTCACTTCGTAATTGCCATCAGCACTGTGAATTGAATAAATAAAAAACGTTTTTCGTTAGTGTTGCACACAAAATTATCAACGTTTCTGACTAAAAAATAATTGATCAAAACTATTCGTATAAATCCAAATGTTGGTAACCAAACTAAATTTATTAATTATAGGACACTAAATTTTCCTTTATCAAAATAATCAAACAAATTTCAGAAGTGTATTATGTAATATGTTTTGAAAACTCTAAACCTACGTTCGTTTATGTACTCGAAATAGTATGTAATACTTCATAGTTCTAATAGATATTTAAAAATATAACAGAACTATTAAACTACGTATTTTAATAATAGTGTAATGAGACGATTATGTGAATATTATAATGCACATATTACGCTTGTCCTATACTTTAATTTAAAAAGTGCTCTACGTTACTCTAAATATTATAATAATATTATTAGTGATACAAATATTATTTACATATATGTTATACATTTATAATGTATTACGAATTATGAATATTATAATATATCGTTGCAGATGTGTAGATAGTGTAGATACTCCAATCTTTCTTACGCATATAGTGACAAATAGATACGGTAATGGATTGAGGATGACGAGAATTTAGAAATATTAAAATCATTAAAATAATATGATATGAATTTATGAATTAATCACTTTTTAGATACCTCACTATGTTTAATTAACAATATAAAGGCAGTATTTCACCGTGTACAAGTATCCTGCACTGCCAGTGTATGATCTGAAATTCTGACCTATACCATATAAAATTTATACTTAATAATATAGTATAATTGATCCATACCATTTACAAGAATGGGATTATTATTACTAATACAATATAATATATTCTATTCTTCTTTATATAATATAAGTTACCAGACTAAGAATCGATTTATTATGCAAACAGTTCCATTTTAATTTGTGCGCTTTATTAACTAATTACATGAGTTAAGTTTTTTATTTGGTATCAAAATTGTGATTACGGTACTCGATGGCTTACATAGTAAATCGTATAATTTATTTTCATTCGTTTTAATAAATTAAAATATAATATTAAAATTTCCGTTCAAAAACTTAAAAAAAATTATAATTATCAATTTTGTATGGCACACGTATTACTTTATAACCACCCTTAGACTACGGGAAAAATGTTTTTTTCTTCTTTATAAAAAATGAATATTTCATAAATGCTACTTAAAAATTTAATTTTATACATAATGTATATTATACTCAAAATTATTGAATAGCAATGTGTGATATTAACATATTGTACAAGACTATACATGCAAATTATCAAGTACAAGTATGACTTTACTCCGTGGTTATCACCTCTTGAGTTCAGATGGGTCAGCCCTGGTCCTTGCAGTAATTTGGTAATCAATAGTATAACATAATATTAATCCTATAGTGCATACATATTTTTAATTAGTTATTGTATATTTCTTTTTCTTTTTTTTTTTGGCTGTATTTTATTAAATCATTAAAGATTAAAGATATTATGGTTATGGTTTTCTCTTTTCAAAATTATCCATGAGTAGAAATTATGTATTATTATATAGATATTATAGTTTATTTTATAAATGTATAGCCTTATATATTTTATTGTTATTGACAGTTATACATAATATAATTCATTAGATAGGTAATAAATTCGTTTCACAGATTTAGACGTTTTCTATTGTATTGTAATATGCCTATTGCCTAATCTAACATAACTAATTTTTATTATATAAGCGTCATGACATTATTTATGAAATTAGGAAAACAATTATTATCATTTTACATTTTTTTTCATGAGTATTATTAAGTATATTATTTCACGTTCTACTATTAAGAATATTCAATGAAAATTAAATTGTTGTACATAATATTTCAATTTTTAATAATTTTTAAATTACACATAAAACCTACTTGTTGTATAATACTATGTCTGGCAACCAAATATGCTCAGATGGTACGTGTAGAGTATCTACTCCTCCGTAATCTTCGGGATTCCATTTAAGTTTATAGTCATTCCATTCCTAAAAAATATACAATACAATTTAAACATAAGCTTTACCATTCAGTTCTCGTAAATATTTCTTATTTCTTACTTGCTCGACCCATACATTTGTTGTCATAATTTGATTTCTTAAATTCTAAGAAAAATAAAATTTATATTAGTTTAGCTTACAATGATTATAAAATATTAATTTTATTTAAGTGTAATGATTACGCGTGGTTTTAATCTAAATAAAAAGTTATTTTTTAGTTTTTTTTTTCTTAGATAGCTGTTTTCATCGAAATATGTAATATTTGTCACGCGTTATATTATTCTGTAGGGTAGAGTAATACATTGAAAGTTTGCAGTGATTAATTATTAAGTTCTTTGGAAAACAGATAGCGTTATTAATTCCAACTGTCTACTGAAATTCACATCAGTATAAGTCACTAATGTCAAATAACTTTCTAGAAATGATTAAATGTTGTCGTCGAGAAATATTGACAAGATGATATAAACTTTTGATTCGTTGTAAACATCGGTAGAAAAACCAGTACAATTTTAATGAAAAACGCCCGAATGACAACGTAATAATAACATTTCTTTTAAACGATAATAATGAGTTTACGCAGTCATAAAATAAAATAATATACGTTAACATACGTTAACGATCATTAACGGAACCATGCTGTGATTGTGACGATTTACTAAATATATACTTTATGCAGCAGGTACAAGCTAGATTATATTATTTAAAAAAATAATATTACATTTATTTTAATATAATTAAAATTATATAAATTTGTCAACAACTATAATGAATAATGAACTAAGCGAAAGAACTCTAATTAAATTTTGGCGTATTTGTGTATCAAATTAAAGTAAATAATTAATTGTGTGAAAAAATGTAGAGAGTTGATTTTCACAAGACAGTGAAATATTCGAAAAATTTTTAAATTTATATATTCCTATTTCCTATTACTTGTTCACTGTACAATTTATCGTTATAGTTTTCCAAGTATCATAAGTAATTTATTAAATTGAAAAAAAAATGTTGAACTCTAAATGAATTTGTTTCCATTCGGTTCTTCGGGAATAGAAAATTTGGAAATCATGAATCCATAGAGATAAAGTAGTTACCAATACTAAAAATGTGGTAAATAACAAGTGTACGGACCCTCTACTTTATTGAGACAGTAGCTAAAGAATAAAATATTATTTGGGATTCGCCACTATATAACAATACATTTAATAGTGACACTTACTACTTCGATGATTTGAGACAGTTTTAAACCCATTTTAACCGTCAACCGGTCAGAGTTGTTTCCGACGGGTCTGATGAGCCTGTTGTAGTTACTGAGCAGATCGTCGTACAGTCGTTTAGCATCGGCGCTCCCGTACACGGACGCGTACGGCAAAGCCAATTGCCCAACAATGACCGCGGCGAATACCGCGCAAAGGATTTTCATTACTAAAATTCAAAAATCACAATAAGTTTGTATTTATACGATTATGGCAATGATTGAAAGGTACCTATTACTGATATAGGTTTGGTTTCAAAGAAGGAATTTTTCCTATTGAAACCATAAAATCATTTTAGCATAATAATTGTTTTAAATGAAATAATGATGTACCTACCTAAATGAACGACTTAACATAACAATACGCTGTATAATATCATTGTATTTACATATGAAGCAACGTCAAAATATGTTTTTATAAAATAATACTGATTTATTTGATTGTAAAATAATAATATGCAAAGGTAATGCGTTCTGTTGCACAATAAACGATTTGTACAATGTTTATGATTTGGTAATCGTTTTAAGAAGAAGGATCAAAAACACAAGGAACAGCGTGTAAAAGTTTTAAATTTATAATAAGTCCTATTGAATATGTATAAGTAAAAAAAAAAAATTATAATACGCAATACGAATGTTGAGACTCATAGCATGCAGGTATATCAATCAAAATATGATAAATGGTCGGAACACGCATTAATATATTTGATATGATCATATTTTATTTTCAGTGTTAAGCGTAGGCGTATCGTGTATTGAAAATAACCCATGTATACAAGACAGCATCATCTACTGGCTATATAGAAAGTATAATGTTATTATGTATTGGTACATTTAGGGAATTATTGGTGTAATAGTATTATGTATAACGAAGTAAAAAAAAATAAATTTGTGATCAAAGAATATATGCATCCAGGATATGTATAGGCAACCTTATAACTGTGGTATTCATGTTACCTATATTATCATTTATGTATTTTAATGGTTATTATAATATATAAATTAATTGTTATTTGTGTGTCATATATATATGTATTATGTATATAATATTTTGCTCATAATGATAGCTGTATATTAATTATTGTTATTATTTTTTGAAAATCATACTCTAAAAGTACAATATATTGTTTATGAGAAGCCAGTTATTAGGATCGATTCAACCTTGACATGTCTAAAAATCTTAATTCTTCATTTGGACCCCCCCCCCAAAAAAAAAAAACAATTAATCATTTATTTATTAAAATTTAAAAATTTAATATTTTAACTACATATTAATTCTATATCATCTTTTTAAATATATATTTATGTTTATTTTACCTATTTTATCCTATCATATACCTAGTCTCATAAATTATATTTTTTTTTCAATAATTTCATAATTTTTATACAATAGTTTGAATAAAGGTGTGAAGTATAAATGACTATTTAGTACTGTAGCATGTAAAAGTAAAGTATATGTTTTGTTTGTTTTGTTCTACAGAGATCCAAAGTTAAATCTTAAAATATGTGAGTTTAAGAATAATTATAAATTAGTTAAATTTAGTTAGAATAAAAAAAATTAATTTAAGTTAATAAAAACTAAATTTAACTTTGTTAAAATCTCAATAAATATTTGTTCCACAAATTTATCTATAAGACATTCAGTCGTAAAGGCCATAACATTTTTTTTTAATATAATATTATTCTGGTAGGTACATTATTATAATCTATAATGTGATATTGCTTATGATCTAACTATGTGTTATATATTATTCTTTGTCGAAATAACAGTATGTTTAAAACAATTTATGTACTATGAATTTTTTTTTTTTTGAATTTGTATCGTACAGATTGCCTTGGAACTATTTTAACATATCAATTTAACACTATAAAAATTATTCTAATGTAAATTTTAACCCTGAATAATATTAAGACAAATGTTTATAGATACATACAAATTAATAAAGTTGTATTCTAGTAATAAATTATACATTTGGTGAAATAAATAGCAATTAATAATTGACCGAATAACCTATTAATTGTAGAGTAAAATTAAAGTGTGTGTTTATTTGTGAATACAATAAATAGGTATGGTGATTAAAAATCAAAAATAATCAACTACTTAAATACTCTATACTATAGTCTAATAGTGTAAATGTTTATAATACTTTTTAATAGCGTTAAAATAGGTGTTTCATCGATAATAATGACTTAAGTACCGCGAGAAATTGAACGTTAATGAGTTGATTGGTCTTGATCACGGACGAAAACGACGATAAGTGATTGTACACAATGTGCTCGGAGTTCAATGGCATTATTACCATCGATTATAGGTAGGTACTTATCCTATAATAAGTTTAGTACCTATAGCACCCGATGCAAACGTTTGTCAAAACGTGTTAGCGCGTCGTTACAATAATGGCCTAATGAATGAACGGATTCATTATAATATTATAACATTAAAATATACACGATACACCTGGATCGCCGCGGTTTTCATACTATTTTTAATATCTACTCGAAAACGTCGTCGTTGTGGCGTGCAAAGGGAAGCCTTGTTTCAAAGGACCGCACGTATACGTATTATACACATTATACTACCTATATTATATATCGCGATGGTAATAATGCTCGAATGGAAACCTCGCGAGTGCTGAGTACGATGATTGTGTACATAACATTATAGTACAAAAGAGAGAGAGAGAAAAAAAAATATAACAACTCCATATCATAATCGGCGCGCACACACGTTCACCCTTTTGTGCGGCGCAAAAGCGTCCGTGACAGAAGTATTGCGGAAACGCGGGTGTGGCGATCGGGGTAGTCGGTACAAGGGTAGCAGGGATGGTAGAGGCGGTGGCGGTGATGGTGGTGCGTCAAGAGGCAAATGGTCCATTGCAGGGAGGAGAGAGTCAGAGACGTGGAATGTGTATTATATCGATCGACCTTGTTTTCAACGGCTTAAGCGTTCGCGCTGCACGCGCGGCGCTCGGTTTTGGTTTCGCACGAATAGTCCGTTAGCGAAAAAACCGGCAGCGGCACCGAATCTTCGAGGATTTTCAAAAACCGACATCCAACGCTAAATATAGAGTTGTAGAATTTTTATTTATTTTTTTTTTTTTTTGTGCTCTTACTTTTTTCGAGACGGTAATTGGACCGGAAACCCGCGATATCGTCTTTGTCGCCCTCGTCCCGGACGCGGTCTCACAGCGCCTACGACGACGATGACCGCACATCAATCGTGCACATTGACGAGTGAATCATGTTGTAAATTTTCGTGTTCGTCTCGTACCCAGGGCGTCTGGGCACGAGTTGGCTGCTGTCGCGTGTGTATTTTGGGCGTGAGTGTTGCACTGATCTCGGCTGGAGTCCGTACGCGATTCATCTGGTGCCGGTGGCGGCGGCGGCGGCGCGATAGGGGTACGGATCGGGTCGAACGTCCACGAACGGGACCGACGCGCGGCGGGCGGACCCGTGTAAGTCGATAAAAACGGTGTACGCGAACGCCTTTGGCGCCGGGATTTTGGGCCGTTAATGACCACCAATCGTATTATACAGTTGATAACGAAGATGGCGCGAAACGCACAAATCGAATATTAGATACACATTGTATCGTGTTACTTTGATGTGAAATCCGATACAATATTATCCGAGGAAAAGATTCGATAATGAAAACTAAATGTGCCTTTTTTTCTCAAACACGTTAGGTTTCGTTGGTTGTGTTAAATATTTTACACGATTTTGTGTTTTTTATTTTTTAAATTTATTTTACCTTACTCACTTAATTGCTATATACATTAAAAATAAGACATTTATTTTTATCAAATAATTATTGTGCGACAATTTTACTGCCAAAAGATCGTATTTATAATAGATTATATTATTATTTGGTTTTTAATATATGTTTAATTAAAATATACACGAATAGATTAGTATTTTATCTCCAAAAACGTTACTTAAATTCTGTATGAATTAGTCACAATAAAATGTAATTAATTCAACATTAAATAATTTAAGAAGTAACACTAGTAACAGTACTTTCAGCTTAAGGTAATTTAAGCACTAACACTATCGTTCAGACAGTAAAAAATACTATTTTTAAATTTTCTGTTACAACTTCTTAAAACATTAAACAAATATAATATCAATTCATTTTTTCATTTTTTTCTTTCTTATTAACTTATATAGAGTACATAGAATGGCAGTCAGTGAAGTATATACGGTTTTTATCTGGGAATTGTTTTTAATTTATTTAAATTTAATTTATACCCAGAACTCAGGAAAGTCGTTAATGGGTAGCTTCTCCTATCAGGACTTGTTTATAATAGCTAAAGCAAATTATTTCTATTTTATGCCATAATTATAAATAATTTAAAATCATAAAATGTATATTTAAAACATTAATTGATAATATTATTACTTATAGATCATAAGTAATAATTAATAATAATTGTCGATACACAATGAATTTCAATTACTAATAAGTAAAAACTCTCTTTTAATTTGATATTATTCATTAAGAACTTCTGGGCTAATTTGTATTACACGATGAACTGACATATAGCTGCATAATTAATCGACATTTTACTACAAGCTATTAATATTGTAATATTTTTCATGTTAAAGTCTGAATTAAAAAATAATAAATGAAAAGTTAATATTAGAAAGTAATTGTCAAATTTTGGATATTTTAAATCTTTAAAGTGAAAATTATTTATTACCGGATTTTCAGAAATTTTACATACCTTTTTGATTTTCTAAATTAGTATGGGTACATTAATATACAAATTAATATAATAACATATTTATATGATAATCATTACCTTTTTTTAGGTTTTGTGAGGAGTTTAAACGTCTAAACCACTTAATTCCTTTTCACTCTTTATATGCCAGAATTGAATATGCATAGTAATATACCTACAGAATCCAAAAATGTAATAATTTAAATATCTAAGATAGTTTTGTATATTCATATATATGTTGTCCTCTAAATTAGCGTTTAATTATAATTTTATTATTTTATGATTTATTGTTCTATAAATCCCTGTTATTTATGTTATGATTAATTTTGTTTTACTTTTACACTATATTATATAATGTTATTCTGCACTTGAAAATAGTTGACGTTAAGTATATAATAAATTTTTTTTTTATCAATTAAATTAATCATGTTATTTAATTGTTTTTCCTTTTTTACAATATAATTTTGTTTCTAGTAATAATTAAACGAATAGATAGCTTGTTACTAATAAAAAGTACAAAATTACTACTGTAAAAGTTTACAGTGTTTTGTTTTGGTGTTTTAAAATTATTTCTGACATGCATAATAATATATTTGAACAAAATTGCACCATTAATCATTATTTCATAATTACTAATATTGTTAAAACGTGAAATAAGCAATTTGCGTTGTGCGTATAGTTAATAATGATTACTAAATATATTTTTAAACAATAATTTATTCTTAAAATGATTATCTATTTCTAGAATGTATATTATTATTTGCATATTCTTATAATTGGTAAGCATGAATTTAATAGCTGAAATTAGTTAGAAATAATTAAAAAAACATCAAGTGTGTAACTTATATATACTTATATATTATGTATGTCAAATTTATTATACTTACCTACCTAGTTGGTAAACAATGAATTATTTATAACATGTTTGGTTTTATTAACAGAATATTTAATGTGGATAGATACTGCTGAGTTTAATCACCGGGGATTATAGATATTCAGAAAATAAACGCAAAACTATATCGTAAGTGTTAAAATAGCTAAGTTTTTCCATTACAAAATGTCAGTTGAAAATGTCGTTGATAGATTAACCATAAATACTTTAAAATTCAGGATAGTTCTAAACAGTGATGTGTCTGTAGGATGGGAAAATTTGCTTCGTCCAACACGAAAATGTTTAAAGTAAAATGTTTGTTTTCACTCTTTGCTTTGTTCTATATTGTACTTATCAATCAATATTGATAAGTTAATCGTTGTAATCCGTAATCATATTTTAATCAATGTGTATTTATACATATTATATCTTGAATATAGTTTTTAGGCTTTTCTATACTGTGTTTCTAATCTAATAAACATAGTTATAAATATTTATATTTTTTATTTGACCAAGTTAAAATGAGTTGTGGTTACATTGTAAATAGTTCATAATATAATTATTATATATATATATATATATGTTACATTAGAAAAATATTATCTATTTACTATTTGTGAACCGTGGTGTTAAATTATGTCTTTAATTAAAAATATTTTAACGAATTTATTTACTTAAACCACTTATGTAGTTTTGTAGACTATGTCATCATAATATATATTATAGTATAATAATCAGTATTGCTTTGCATTATTTATAAACATAGTGTGTCAAAAACTCGGCTTATGTCAAATATCAGTGAGGATGGTTTAAAGCAGTTAGAACTATCAACTGCTTAATATGCATAAGCACAGATAAGCATTTACATTTATGAAATAAAAGATATGTTTTTTTGGAAAATAAAGTAGGTACTGGTTTTTAATTAATTATTATTCATTAATTCATTAATATATAGAAATGTATTTAATAATAATAATAATTATTATTATTATTATTATACCAACATAGTAATATTATTATTTAAAAAGGATATACGAGATAATAATATAATATACTTAGATAGATTTAAATAGATAGGTAATAGAAATAAATTGTAATATATATTTCAACAATTATGTATACTGTAATTGTTTAGTGCTTGAAGTTTTTCCTTTATTAAATATTGTGTGTTAGGGTTGGTTATTTGGACATTTCTCTAATATTTCTTATTGTTTTTCGTGAGG
This sequence comes from Aphis gossypii, assembly GCF_020184175.1. NCBI lineage: Eukaryota > Metazoa > Arthropoda > Insecta > Hemiptera > Aphididae > Aphis > Aphis gossypii. Next base: position 79,086,920 of record NC_065530.1, read on the forward strand.
TATGTTCTGCGTGGAGGGTAAACCTAGAAATAATTGTGAATAGAGAGACACAAGAGGAAATCATAGGTCAAATGTCCTAAATTCCTAAGATTGATATTAGATTATTTTTATAATTAAACAGTTAAGTATTTAACATTTGGCAACTCCCCTGAAAATGTACAGAAGGTAAGCCACTAATTATAAATATATGTAAAACAATATCGAGATTATCATTAAGCTATTTTATCTTTCAATGTTAGTCAAACTATAAAATAAAAACTAGTATTTTAATATTTAGTTTCAACATAGCATTTTTAATGCTAGCATAGATACATGGTATTATTTTAATGACAAACATCATACATTCAAACGTCTTAATATTTAGATCTTAGCACTGACAGACACACTCATCTCTTACGGTGTGACCATGAAAAATGTATTCTGTAATATATAATATGTTATTCTTTTTTGCATTTCCTGAACAATTGTTAAAAATATGGTAAAAAAATAACAAAAACAAAAACAAATAAACAAATAAACAATAAAATACGAAAACAGATAAAACCATGTGCGGACATCGCAATATCGTTGTTTTTATTATCCTAATCGTAGTTAGTACCGGGAGCCGTCGCAAGCGGGTTTCCATAGTTCTACTACACGTTAAGTACTCAAAATCAGTCGGTGTAAATTAGACGCATCGTGACTACCGTGAAGTCTGGTAATTATGAAACCATAATATTATTATTATGGTATACCGCTAGTGACCTTATAATGGTGCGACCAGTAAACAGTCAGCGATAGACAGGTATATTACATATTATTATGTTTTATATCATAATAATAATCAGTGGATCGTGTGATCTAATTTCTCGCACAGTTGCACACAGCACGTGCTCAGGTGAGTATATCCGGTCGTGCGCAGTAAACGAAACCCGCGAGACCACCAGATCGCATATTCGCATACTATCATAAGTTAATAGTTTATTACCATTATAATTTATTAGTTGTAAATTATTATTAATTACGCAGCCACAACCAAACTGACTTGCAGTGACACACCGTTCATGTATATAACAACAAACCCAACACCTGCCGTTATTTTATATTATTATAATTATGATAACTACCATAACATTATACCAGCGAATGTTATCTGTAAAATAATATTACGATATTTGTTTATATTATAAACATTGTTTGTAAGTCAATAAATTAATTTTTAAGTTTTTTTTTTTTTTTACTAACAGTTGAAACACACGATTGGTTTATTTTAATTAATACATCGACCATTGGTTCATTGGTTTTCAACAATTTTAACCTAACTCTTTATACATAATATAATTTATAGATGATTCATATGACTCCCAAACTATGTCTGTTGGACTATCTCGGGGCTATAAATAACGAATTAGAGAAAAAACTAAAAAATATTTCACTTTAATAATAAAATATCATAATATGTTTCAGTAATAATTTATAATATTATTGTAAATAATTTATAAGCCATTTCATTCAAAATTTCCTTTTGTAGTTTTTATCATTAAAAATATATTTAAAACTTTAAAATAGCATTTAACTTATAATGCTATGTTATAATGTTATTACATTCAATATAAGTATTTCTACAGAGTACAGTCGATAATATTCAAAGTTAGATTCCTGAAATTCTAGGCATGTTTCATACGAAAAGGTTTAATGTTATTAGTTTGTAACTGATGGTACTGTGGTAGGTTAATTGGTCCATTTAATTTGTGAAAGGTACATCAAATTATAAATGTATTAGTGAAGAATTTCACGTTTATATTGTAATTTATATATTTAGGAACTCTCGGGAATCTAGTAGATATCAGACAAGAGAATCACATAATTAGCTTAAATGCCAAATTAATGGCATAAAAATGTATTTTTACTCTATAAAAAATTAAATTAATTTTATTAAAACATTTAAATAATTTATATTATTATAATATTATATATTATTAGTTATAATATACTAAATTATTACTATATTGAGATAACATTTTGGTGAGACAGGCCAAAAAAAATTTTTTTTATTTTTTTTTTTTTTGATATGATGCTTTTATGACTTTTTCTTGTAGTTATTTAAGCAAAAATATTAACAATAAAATGAAAATGGATTACTGGAAGTACCAGATTATTGCATAGACAAATTAACAATATTATGTTGTATAATATAGGAATTAGGAAGTCTACTGTACGTTAAATAATATTTATTAAAATAATTTGGATTGAAATTCGGACATATAAACTAATTTGTATGCATTGTTGACTGTAGTAAACTGTTGTTTTCGTTAAAAATTAATAAATATGTCAACAATATAAAATTAAAATTTTTGACAATTAATTAACAATAAATATTGAATGAATGTAGGTAAAATTATTGTGCATGGATACAATATATTATATTGTACATTTTGAAGGTTCGTCAGATTTGGTGCAGTCTTGAAATATAACGCTTTATAGTAATAAATTTAAATAATATAAACTTATACTTCCAACCCACTTGCAATAAATTTTAACTGCACGAATTAAGTGTTAATCGTTTTATTATATTATAGATGTATAAATACATCATTAATTTCATTAATTGTTTTTTTTAAATCTAGACATTTGATGTGAATAAATAAATCTCTAAAAAATATATTGGTAAATATTATGTACACAATATTTTATACTATAAAATGTATAAATAAAAAATCTAAACGTGCGTGAAAAGTTCTTGGTGAATTTTAATATAGTTTGAATGCAAAATGAGTAACGACCAACGATATTATTGGTCTGTCTTTGAAGAAGATCATTTTTTAAAAAATATTATCGAATAAGTTTTATCAGTACATCTCATATAGGTAGTTAAAGTATATTATATACAGTATTTGTATGTGTTTGTATGTGTTTGTCATAATACTAATAACTAAATTATAAGAAGGTACTTATTTAACAATATTGATATAATATTGTTAAATAACGCGAAGAAATACGTATAGTAACCTAAGACTCTTTTTTTCAAGTTAAATTGGTTATAAATTGTGTATATAATTAATATTATTATTAATGTGACTCTCAAGATAAATTGTAGCTATTATAGCAACTGTCAAGAATTATGATTGATGTATAGATACCAAAAAGTAAAAACATATACACACGTCAGAATCACATTCTTGTTATGTTTTCAGGATAACGATAACGTGATACGTAATAATTACTTTCAGTTTTTTAATCAACAGTTATTATATGGATTGATTTAACATAGTGTATTTTGTATTCTCTAATTAATATAATTTAGATTAAACAAAATATTTCAGATATCTTAGTTTATTATCCAAATGTATAGGTGTGCATAATATTTGTTGACATTATTGAATTTGGAAATAGAAACATTTAGACTAAAAACGCCATGGTAACGAGAGATTTTTATCGGAATTATCCAGGTTATTGGTTCGGTTTAGGTGTCCGATCTTCGAAGTAATTAGAACACGAATCGTTTTGAGACCATAAAGCCTCCAGGTAAAAAATATCATAAATATTCTGGTGCAATAACCTATAAAATATTATAATATTATAACGCTTGGCGTAGAATTCAAAACAACTCATCGCGAATGCGGTCATTCAAAAACTCACCAGTGCGCATATTATATATATATAGGTACATCATGCATATAGGTACATATTACACAGGAAATCTGCTCCACACTCGCGGACCGCGGACGCTTTGACCTAAAAGGGTATCTACCACCACCACCACCGCCACTACCCTACCACGAACGCCTTCACAGACGACTCCACCCCAGCCATCCCAACCACCCACACCTGAAAAACTACCGCCGTGAATTTCTGCGGGCGTGTCGGACAACCGACACATGTCGTCTATTGTCTCGCCGTTACACACTCGAGTCGTGGCGGTGAGCGTTTTTAATCGAAAAATAACACGAAACGCAGACGACTACGTTCAAAAGTCTTCCGGTCGGGGAAAACGATTACGGATTTAATGACACGCTCACGCGCGCACGCGGGCTCGCGCGCAGCTGAAAAATAATGATAAAGACGTCGTGTCGTACGCGACTCCGTCGGCGGCCGACCTGCACCGCTCGCGAGTCTGACGCGCCCGCCCCCGTCGCGGAGAGGTCTCGAAGGGCGTGCGCGCGGCGGCTTATAGATCGGCGGGCCGGAGCGCTCCTCGCCGTCAGCTCCGCTCGGCGCGCCCGGCGCGGTCTCTCGTCGTCACACTGTGTGCAGTACGCACAGCATCCGCGACCCGACGAGCCGTCGTCCACCAGCGGCGAGGACGATTATCTCTATCGATTCAGTCGACCGCCGCCGAGGTAAACGCGATGCCGTCGATCGACCCCTACGCTGGCGACGGCGACGACTGTCACAACAACAACAATAACAGCGTCAAAAAGTTCCGGGCACGACGCCGCCGCCGGGGTTGCGCTCAGCTGACGTCGTCGCTGCCGCTGCTGTTGCTGTCGGCCGTCGGGTGTCTGTGCAACCCGGACGCCAAACGACTGTACGACGATCTGCTCAGCAACTACAACCGTCTCATCCGACCGGTCAGCAACAACACCGACACCGTCCTGGTCAAGTTGGGCCTCAGGCTGTCGCAGCTCATCGAGTTGGTACGCCGTACACAATTACCCACTCACCCCTCCCCGCGGATCTCGGCCGCGGGTCGGATCGTTGCCGCTGTACGCCACCGCGGGCTTAAAATCTCAGTGGCCACGGCGATATATTCGCACACTTACCCCCGTAGTAGAGTCGTAGTAAAGATAAGTAGATAGTGGTTGTCGTTATGTAATAGAGGGTAGTATTTTAGAAGTAGTAGTAGTAGTAGTAATAATAGTATTAGAAGTAGTATACCGCGGGTTATCGAGTGGATCTAACCCCGATCGTACGACACTTAGATACTTGAGTGCAGTTTATACAGTAGTGTACTTATTACCTGTGGCGACCGGTTGCGTGATGGCTGGAACAGCGTTATCGTCAAAGAAGGTGATCTCGATAAACTTGGCATTTTGGCGTTGTATAAAAAAATTCGATTTTAATGATAAAAATATATTTCATACAATTTTGACAACGGGGCTAAATATTAATTAGACCTACGATATTAAGTTATTTGTAAATCGTCACTAGACGCTTTCTCAGTCGTCCACGCGTGCTTCAACTAAATTCCATTAAATCCGCTAATACTAGTCTATTAATAATAGATGATTGCTAGCTGGGCATTCTTTACACGTGATAACTGACTTCTTAAAGAGTAGCATTGTGATTAAAAAAATTAAATCAAAAGTAGTATTCGCTGAATAAAAGTATAGAACCTAAATTAAAGATTCCCACACACTACAGCAGTGGCGGTAAAATTCTTTAATATTGTGTCCGGACTAATTTTAACGCTACCGCCACCGCTACCACTACCGCTGCAGTGTGTGGGTGCCTTTATCCATATCGAGCGTCATAATATTATTGATATATGTATGAATTTAAGTTGAAATTGTGTAGGGTTGATATTAAAACTATTTATACAACCGAAAATAATAGAATAAATAAACTTCGTATGATGTTAAAAAAAATAAAATAAATCACTCGTATACGTGCGCATACTGTCTACGCCCAAATTGGACTCGCCACATACTTTTATTAGTCAAGCATAATGGACGTGCGTGTACATCTTATTATCGTAAGGCTTCGGTCGCCACCGTCGTCATTCGGACTTGTAACCAGACACTATAAACGATATGTTTCAGCGTAAAAATCAACCACACTGATTTATTCATATTCAATAAGTACGCTTTAACCACGTCAATGTTGACAATGACGATTTAAGTATACAGAGTGATTATTTTGAAAGTAAACGAAATACATAAAATACGTTTTTTTTATTATTTTTGTTTTTACATTAATGATTGAAGTAAATTAAAGACTAGGCTGTTGACAAAAAAAAAAAATAATTTTACATATTTTATATGTATATAAATTATATATTTAATTTATTTATAATTCTATATTTTTAAACGACCACGACATCTCGTATTTTAAATTTTGTATTCCAGAGCAAAATATTTTTCTGATAGTGTCCTTACATAAAAATCGAACTTAGAATTAGTGGTTAAAATGTTACTTTAGATGAGTGTATTAGTGGACCAACATTTTTACGGATACCGAGTGTGCACCACTCCATTCAACGACACACCTATGCAATAACATTATAGTAGAAGCATATTAACACCGTAGGTATACTTAGAAACCATACGAAATTACATTATATTATGCAAACAATATGTGTGTATTTTCGATTATAATAAAACATAAATCGTGACGTCGGATGAAAGTTACGTGCCTACATAATATTATAAGATTCTTTTATACACTTAAACCAATGATTTTAGTATACTTATTAACTATTATTACATGGGAGATATTATCACAGTGGTCCATCAAGGATATTGAATGTTTAGTTTATGAAACGTTTATATTATGCATGATATATCTAACTTAATAGATTTATAAAGCATACTTATATTAGAAACTACAAATGAAACGTATACAAAATAATATTGAATCTCGTCAGCCATGTTTAGGGTTGGAATAATATCCATGAATATAACGATTGCACAATGTATTAAGATGATATTACATACCAAAATACAAAGTATGTACATACATTGTATTTATATATTCTCGTCAATTTTTTAGTCAATAAAATAGTAAATCGATGTTTACTTGTTGACACTACATCTTATATTTAGTTTAGTTGTATACAAATCTGTTATGAAACTTGTCTTATAATTTTATCAACTCTTAAAACATTTAAAAGTGAAGACTGGGCACTGTTAGTTCATTAATTATACATGTAATGACAAAAATAATATGACATTTGATATCCATAGTATTCCAATAAAGCAATAAGTATTATTATTCTTTTAATAAATATTATTTTAGCTAGAAAATGAAGTAAATTTCTATGATAAGTATTTTGATACTTACTGGTAACTTTTTAAACCACTATTATAATTGGCGATATGATTGAACTCTCACACGCAAATTCATTTAATAAACAGTTAACATCATAATAATATGAATGATATTTTTTTGATGAATAAACATTTAACGCACATGTAATCATAATACTATAAATAATTTATAGCAATCATCAAACTAAAACTCATCTGTGTCGTTTCAATAATTAGAAATTAGTTTTTATAAACGAATAACTATTATTGCAAATTTAATTACAGTTGACAATTTAAATTAAAGCATTAAAATAAATATGTTTAATTATTATGGTTTATAGTATTTTAAGTTAATATAATATAATACATATAGTAAAAAAAATATATTACCTATATTATGTTTCAATCTTAACGGGAAATTTTATATACAAATCATAGGAAAACATATTATTATTTTAACAAAAACAGATATGAAAACTCTATAATATCATGCTAATTGACGTTTTTTTTGTTTCAGAATCTCAAGGATCAAATTTTAACGACGAACGTATGGTTGGAACACGTAAGTGATTTTTAATATTTCAAGTAGAAAGCATATTTAATAAATTGAATTTAGGAATGGGCGGATCACAAATTTATATGGGAACCACTAGAATATGGAGGTGTCAAAGAGCTTTACGTGCCATCTGAACATATTTGGTTGCCGGATATCGTTCTTTATAATAAGTAGGTTATCTAATAGTTAAATATATTATTTAACTCGATTTGAATTTTATTTAAATTAAAATATTATTTTGTTGTATTTATATATCAGTGCTGATGGCGAGTATGTGGTCACTACTATGACAAAAGCAGTGCTTCATTACTCAGGTAAAGTAATGTGGACACCACCAGCCATCTTCAAATCATCGTGTGAAATCGATGTTCGCTATTTTCCATTTGATCAACAAACATGTTTTATGAAATTTGGCTCCTGGTCATATGATGGAAACCAGGTAAATACTAAATTTTTCTACGAGATAAATAAAAATCTGTAAGATAAATAAAAAAAGAATATATTTTGATATTGTGGTCAGTTTTTTAAAATATATAATATTTATATACAAGGGGCATACCAACTTCTATAATTCTGACAATTTAAATACTGTTTTCATACAATTTAATCTAATTTTTTATCGAAATATAGTAAATTAGTAAAGTTAAAAACTAAAAATATTTATTAGATTTGTGCCGATTGCTGACAAATATATTATTTACTATTTAAATGCATACAATTCAGTATTTTTAAATATGTATTTATAATTTGTTCTCATAAACTAGGAACTATATATTAAAATTATATCATATAACGTCATAAAAAAAAGTGTAAACTGCATAAGTCAGAACACATAACACATTTTCTAACTTAAGATTTATAAAACTTATTGACTTAATAATAGTTAGGTAAGATTAGGTTTTGTTTTTGAATGGGGTAGGTAAGTAGTACTTTTTTTTTTTTTGTTTATCGCACATTTATTTTACAATCTGTAAGATAAAATATTTATAATAAGTAAATGTAACGAATAGGTTAGAAAAATGTTAGAAGAATACACTATTAATATTTTTTAAAATTCATTAATATATTAATGGAACTTCGTGGCATATTAATTGGCCGTAGCCATATTCCTCCAAAAATGAGATACCGTTTTCCTCCACTGTCCATTTTCCTCCAATAAATAAAATAATAAAATCGTCATTCGTAATAAGAATGTTAAATTAAAAATAAAAGAACAAATAAAATATTTAAAGTATAATTTAATAATACACCGTACGCGCTAAACTTGGTAGGTGGCTAAAAAGAGAACTAATATAATAAAAAAGTATGCACGTCGATAAAAATGCATCAATCATTAAATAAAATAATAAATTAGTTAAAATGTGATCCTAACCATACTCTATTTTTATAATATGGAACGCAACACTAAAACATTTATTAAAATATTGGAAGAAAAGAGATATTATTTTAGTCAAAAATAATTTGGAGGAAAATGGAAACAAACCTTTTTTTTTTTTTTGGAGGAAAATAGACAGTAGAGAAAAACGGTATCTTATTTTTGGAGGAACATGATCCCACCCACATATTTGTGTATTTAGTCAATTAAAAATTCTCGGAACTATTTTTGATTTAGTTGACCATCTTGGGGTCACTTGGGATAGTCAGGGCAAATACATAGTTAAAAAATAAGAATGGTGGAGGTTATAATAAAGTAATTTGTTATTGCAACAGTTTCAATAAATTGAGAAGTGCTTTTTCAGAGTTTGATTTGAGGCATAAAAGGGTGTTCTAGCAATTTAATAGAGACATTTTGTTTCAATTTTACGTACGTTCGTAAGTATTAGGTTTGAAACCAAGAGTTGTTTTCATGTACAGATATTGGCTTTAAAATAAGTTTGTAAGGGAAAGTTTAATTTTTCAATTTCGTAAGATTATATACTAAATAATATATAGTATATTATTATATTATATAATATATTATAATATACGAGTACATAAAAATATTTATATAATTTATTTTTTTACAAGCCTTGATACTCCAAATTTTGTAATACTCTTTTATAGTACAATCATTCAATATTTATTAAAATTATCATGTCAATATAAACAAAGATTATGAATAATGAATATACATATATGTTTATAGATCCATTATTTTGAACATCTTGTTATAATTGTGGGTTAGGATAAAATACCCGATTTAATTATTTACGAAATTTAGGTTCAATGTATGACCTTTAAAAATAATTACCTTGAACGTTGTTTTGAATTCTTAAAGATTTTCATCAAAATAGGAATTCTTGAAGAATACTACCATTAGTACCATTATTTTATTCTTACTGAGATGTCAAATTTATTTGGATAAGTACACTATTTATCGGAATTTCGCATTTTATTATACCCTTGATCAAGGATGTTAATTAGTCGAGTTATTTATTTGAATAGTTCAGAATTTGTCTATCAACTTATGTCAGTATTTAATACTACGATAGTGTACAATAATATGAAATTATGTTTAACCTAGGACTAAAATATACAAATAAAAAAGAAAGTTAAAATACTATTTTGTTAGTTATTGTTTGTTTATGCATCAATAACAAAATAATGGAATTTTATCATTTTTTTTAACGATTTGTTCAATCATAATGACAATGGTATTAATACAATAATATGTTAAACATTTATAAAATTATAGTAATAAAACATCGAATGATGTATTTGTAATATTCACATCATTATATCAATCTACATTTTTTATTATATAAAAACGATGTGTATAACTTTGATACTTTGAATATAGCCAAACTAATAAGAATATACCATTTAATAAATTATTCTAATGTGTTATGTTGTAATAGTTGTAATCGACCTTAACTTAAAATTACCAAAGATTAGTAAATTGTACCCCTAGGCTGATTACTACCCTCCTCCCCATATTATAAAATATAATATTATGACCTTGATATTGACGTATACATCCTAATTGGAATATTGTGATGATACGACTGCTTTTAATATGGCAATGATTTTTTTATTATAATAAGTTACAATTACTTTTTAAATACATTACCTTTCGATTTGTTATCTTCATCTGTTATGCTTGAAAACCGTGAAGCAAATTTTATCCTCCAGACTAATAACAATTATATCAAGGTCAATGTTGAAATTATAAATTATTGTGTTTCTTGTATGATAAAAGATTAAGATAGGATTAATTAAGATAATTGAATTATTTTGATTTAATTATTTATATTAAGATTTTTTTGATTTCCCAAATTTACGAAATTACGTCTGTATTATTTTTTGAATATTTTCACCTCTTATTGTAAAATCAACATAACGGAATAAATTAATGTCACAAATTATACTGCATTACTACTAGTTGTTCTATAATAGAAATAAATCTTATAATGGTTTGGTTCACTCCAATATTTAACCACATGCTGCATTTGGTCCTACAACAAGTTGAAGTTGCGTTATGCCTAATGTCCTTGATGGAGATAATAAATAATAATAAATAATTAACGCATACCCATCCCCTTTGCAGGCAGAGAAGATTACAAATTTTAGTAAACCGTTTCCGTATAATTTATAGAACTCGTAGTAATGCGATAAACTATATTAACTATTTTTTGAGATCGATTTGTTGACAATTTCGTTACGATCTATAGATAAACCTCAAGCACATCGGCCAGCTGGTTGGAACTAACAAAGTAGACGTGGGCATCGATCTATCCGCGTACTACCCAAGCGTGGAATGGGACATTCTCGGTGTGCCGGCAGAGAGACACGAAAAGTACTACTCTTGTTGCGCCGAACCTTACATCGACATATTCTTCAATATAACTCTGAGGCGGAGGACTCTGTTCTACACCGTCAACTTGATTGTGCCCTGCGTGGGTATATCTTACCTGTCAGTGCTAGTGTTCTATTTACCCGCCGATTCCAAGGAGAAGATTTCACTGTGCATCACGATCCTCCTCTCCCAAACCATGTTTTTCTTGCTCATATCCGAAATCATTCCGTCGACGTCACTGTCGTTGCCACTGCTTGGCAAATACCTATTATTCACTATGCTTTTAGTTGCTTTGTGCGTAGTCGTAACCATAATCATCATCAATATACATTACAGGTAAGCAAAAATAAGCATAATATTACAATTGCTTTTGTACTTGGTACTCTGATCAGACAATCCAGCACTATAGCCAATATATTTCAATACTTAAACTTTACTCATAAACATTTTATTTTTACAATCCTATTAGAATAGTTTGAGAGCATAACTGAAAATTACTTTATATATTTTGTAATGTGTGGAGAGAGGCTGATAAATGGTTATACATTTAGTGAAATGATAAAAAAGTGTATTTTTGGGAATCTGTAGTATTTTAATAATATATATAATATATATGTAGGTATAATATAACGCATAACGAAAAATATATTTTTTTTTTTACATTTTTTAATAAAAAACATAGACAATTTTATAAAACCACTGGTATCAGTTCTAGAAATAAATTATAATTGCATATTAAAACACCAAAACAGCAAAACTAAACAAATTTCTCATTATTTTGGTATTATTACTCTTTTATAACAATTTTATTTAAGTAACATTTTTATAATTTATAGTTGCCTATAATAAATTTTTCACCATAAAAATATAACACTTAAATCATTACAAAAACACTTACTTTTAATTAAATTACATGTTGTATATAACACTCTAATTTTGACTTCAGGCAACCGAGTACGCACAAAATACCTTCATGGATGAGGACGGTGTTCATCAGAGCACTGCCGAAAATGTTACTCATGAGAGTACCCGAACAGCTTTTGGCAGATTCAGCACTGAAACAGAAACATATGAAGACTTGCAAAAAATTAAACCTTAATTTGGCCAGGTATGAGTATGCGTTACCCTGTTCCGACAGCCGTGACAGGGTTTGATATAACAGTACATACAAAATAATGATTTTGTAATATCAAACAAAATCGTTATTTTTATCAATATTTATGTTTAAATAATAAGACAAATGACATTTTTACAAGTGGTACCCACACAATTTTCGATCTACTTCTCCGTTGGTTTAATTTTTATCCGAATAATGAAATTGAGATTATCGTGAAAATATAATAACAACAATTTTGACAAGTCGTTGTTATAAAAAGTTTATTAAAAGTGCTGTTCTATATTTAACCGTAGGCCTAAAATATGTAAATATATTGACCTTGTATTAAATTTTCTAATTTTTTTTATCCACATTTAAAAAAATTACTTAGAAAAATCAAAAATTGTATTAGTCTGTAAATAGCTCAAAATAATTCAGGATATTTTGAAAATTTAACTTTGCATAGATAACGCTAATATAAAAATTTGGTGAAAATTTCAGTATAAAAAAATTAATTTTATCGAAAATTGGTTTTTCGTAAAAATTTCCGTTTTCCCCATTTTTTTTTTTAAAAAAAACTGTTGGAAACTTCTTACTTTTGATCTCTATTATAATGCACCAAGGGTATTCATTTTTCCATCGAAAACCACTCTTGAAGTCTTCGATTGAAGCATTATTTCGACAAGTCATGACGTACACAGATCCAAAAAAAAAAAAAAACATAAACACACCATTGTAAAAGCAATACGCATTTCTCACTCCGTTCAGAATCTAATAAACAAGTTGTACAAAACGAGTGTGGGTGGTAGATGAAGTAGATAATAGGTATCGTTTTCGACGGAAAACAATGAAATCGAAAATATTTTTCATATGATTTTCCGCAAGTAGAAACGGTATTTTGTTTGGGTTTTTTTTTTTTTGTTTATTTTGTTGGTGGAAACCACTCGTCTGGCCGGTCGGACGGCGTAGACTGCGGTGCGCCGTCTGATCGATATTTTCGTCTGTTCTCCGCACAGGTTAAACGCGGCCAGCGTGGGAGCTACGTTGAACGTTCCTCCGGCGCCCGCCGGTTCACCGCCCGCCGGCCACCGTTCGCCCACCGAATCGCTGTGCCGGTTCGCGGGGGCCACCGGGCGAACCGGTTGCAACGGGACGGCCGCGGCCGGGGCGGCCAGCCGGCTGATGCACGTGGCCGTGTCGTCCATCGACGACGCGCTCAACGATGTGCCGGCCGCCATCAGGAAGAAGTATCCGTTCGAGCTGGAGAAAGCAATCCACAACGTCAAGTTCATACAGCACCACTTGCAGCGCCAGGACGAATACAACACGGTAACCTAACTATATATTATACAGTGGCATTGCCGTCGTAGAGTCGCGATGTAAAATGTATTCGTGTCAGGGTATAAGCCTTAACGAAGGATATTATAACAATATAAGTTATCTGTTCGGGGAAGGATTACTATTCCTTATAGATGAGTATTACGTATTTACCGTATACGGGTGGTCGAGTATACTTGTGTACGCACGAGATGTTTTTATCGATACGAATTACATGAGTTTGAATTAAAAATCTAAAAATAATTATTGATTTTATTTTACTCGGCACTTTACGGAGATAGTTGTATACTTGAGTTCGCTCTCGTCGATGATGACCTCTCGAACCCTGACTGCGGTGTGTTATTTTAATAACAAATTTAATAACTTGCACTGAATCAAAGAGTGTTGATTGTGTGTATATTTAGTCACGGTTAAAATTATATTATAGTGTCTGTACTTAGTATATAATTCGTATACAGTTTTAATAAACGCCTTCAAACAAATCATTTCTTTTTAATATTTTTAAGTTATTTTAGTGTAAGTAACCCATTAAAAATCTTAGAGAAAAAATATCGAGTCCATAAAATATCTACATAGTTATATATATATTATATTGTCTTAAAATAGTTCAATATCCATATAAATGCACGAAAAAATATTTTTATTTTTATAGTCAACCGAAATAATAATAATTTAATACACAACTGATATATCAAACACTCAAAAATTATATCCTCTTAAATTTTTGTAACAGGTGATTTAACTATAAGACTATTTAGAAATCATAAAAAACGATTTTACATGAATACGTTTTATCTATGCTGCACATGGGTCTATTAATGAAAAAAAAATTACGCTAATATCCTTTCAGTTGGCATGTTACTAAGTGACTTATAAAAAATAAAAACATACATTAGATTGTTGTTAGTATATAACGTTTTCTACCTCTGCTCAGATTGTACAAACCAGTGTAAGATTAATACTAAAATGAGAAATACAAGAGTATTTCAATGTTTATTACACTATACAAGGCACATAGTTGTACAAAATTCAATTTAACGCATATTGAAATAATATGTTAATATAATATATATTACTTTACTGATGTCCTGGTTGTAATACATGAGTCGTATAAGACAAAACGAAATTATCTTTAAGCACACGTTTGTGTATTAGACCAATAAACTATTATTATAAATTGGGTGTAGCTACCAAAAATAATTATACCTATATGGTGGGACTTTGTGATAATATAAAGATGAAATACGCTTCAAGGGTATAACATAATACATATACATTGCAAAATAATGTATCGTATAATATATGGTGTTTTATTCCTATTATTAAAACATTGCTACACTCGTAATAAAATTTAATCAATAAACTTAAACTGTATTAAATGTGGCTGTTTTTTAATAATAATATATTTCCGAAATATTATGATTTTATATTAATTTAATTTTCGTTATTGAAGATACCTAAGCAAATTTTGAAAAATAGACTTGTATACTTGTTCTAAACAAATTGTTTACCTAAGAGAAATACTCTTCATTACTTATTATTTAATAAACAATATTCAATAACTATAAAATATATTTTAAGATGCTATGGAAATATATTTATTTTTATTTTTTTTTTTTTGGAGGGAAGGGGTGGCTTAGCCGCTCAGAGCTACCATTTAGTTGCACTTATGATCAAAACATCTAGTTAAACTTTAATGAGATATGCTCAATATTTAGGTTTATTTTAAATGTTTAAATACCAATTCGTTACCAATTTACAGGAAGATCAAGACTGGGGTTTCGTCGCTATGGTGCTTGATCGGTTATTTTTATGGATATTCACGGTTGCCTCCATTATGGGTACAATTCTTATCCTGTGTGAAGCACCGGCGCTCTACGACGACACGAAGCCAATTGATCGGGACCTGTCATTCATCGCTAAAAAACAATTTTCTCCAATGTCTGATATGGAATAGTTCGTATGGCAATAGATTTTAATTTTCATATGCAAGTGAAAATTATTATGATATAAAAGACAGCGTTGGACTATCTCGATGTTAAACGGTTATTAATAACTTTAATGAGTCGTTAAATGCAACATTATTGTTAAAATGTCTAAGAAGTTTCAGATTATGAATTTTTTACTGTTAAAATATATTTTGCACCAATTTAAGTTGTCAGTAAAAGTATATTATAATGAATGATGTTTAAAAATAAAACATTAAACGCTTTTTAATAGCGCAGAACTAAAAATGTATACAACGTTACATTTAGATAAACCAACTCATTAATTTTTTTAATTTTAAATTCAATCTCACATTTTCATATTGATTTTGTTATCTATTTTTTAAAACATTTGTAGAAATAATAGATAATTCGTTTATTTAAATAAATATTATACACTGACAGATTAAAAAAAAATATTACCATGTTATTGTTGTATATAAAATAAAATACAATCGTTGTAAGTATTAAATAATGTACACGCTGTATACAACAAGAAATTGTTGTTTCTAAGTAATCATATTATGCAAAACACAAAATAATACAATAATACTTCTTGTGAATATGATATAGGTAGACAGATATAGCTGTAATATTTATGTGCACTATCCACAAACAATTTATATAACAGGTTTTATGCAGATTTTATTGTTTCATTTTTCCGTACAAATCAAGCTTACATTTTAAACGGTACCTTCGATAAAAATTAAAAACGTTAAATATTTATAAAATTATAAATCACTGCTTAAATTCTATAACGTGGAATTTAATTTATAAATTTTTCACTAAACGTACAGCAATATTTTCACAATAAAATACATCGGTTTAAGCGACCTCAATAAATATTACAATTTTACACTCGTAATAAATATGTGTTAATAAAAAAAAAAGAATTTTCTAAAATATTAACATGGGTTTCTGATATTTTTATTTTTTTTTATTTTATTGGCTACTAATTTCAAGTCCAAATTACATCTTCTTCCGTTTTCATTTTTTTAAATTTATATCAAAAACACACACATCTTGGAAAGGATAACTATTTATTTATAAATGGTTCCCCATTCCCCACTATTTTGGATTAAAAAGCATGAAACTTGTGCAATTTGTATTTTAATATAACTTTGATGTACCCACTTATTTTAATAATTTAATTTCTTTTTACACAAACTTGTATACAGAATTAAAACGCAGATATCCTCATTAAGAGGTTTCAAAAAAGTATTGATTTAAAGACATAATTTACGTACAAGTTTGACCCAAATTTGTACAACATTGAGCTATTATAGTGATTATAAATATTTTAAGACCCTCTTATACGAGAGCAACGTTTTTGTTATTATTATTATTATTATTATTTAGAACGAAATACATCTGAACGTACTTTTAATGTCGAAATTATAAATTTATAATATGAATAAAAAAAAAGTAAAAAGTACGTTTCGCATAATAGTATTATTACAATGACAAGCTTGTATTGACGCGTAATTCGACCTAATATAACGATATCAACGATAGCAACGGCCAGATATCTATTTAAAAATAAAATATTATTATTGATACTATAAATGTTATGATTAATTCACAAAATTGTATAATCATTAATAATTATATAGTGTGTACTATCATGACTATAACATGTATAGTAATATAGGATGCTACTAGTTGAAATAGGTAAAACTATGGTAATTGTGTATGTTGTTCGTTCGATGGATTTGCATATTAAAATATACAGCACTGGGTTAATGATAATCAATTGAAATCAGTGTTTTAAAAAAAAGGATACATCACAACCGTTTTTCATATGATTTTATGCTCACGAACAGATCTGACCTTCAAACTAGTTTCACATAATGTAGTATCAACTAAATTTTAAGTCATATTAAAATATATTTTAAAAACGTCTACAAGATCTATACAGTTAAAACAGTTTATTCTATATAGTTTTTTTTTTGCAGAGTAGGTCATATGGCAAAAAGATACTCTATAGGTCAGTAAGACTTATAGAACACGTTCGTTAACCCCTATATTATTGTTGTAGGTAGGCGTCGCTTTTTCCTTATTTTTTTTTTTAAAAAGAAATTACCGTTGTCGGAATCCAGTATTCAGTACTGGTTTTTAAAATGATACACGTTTTACCATCGTTCAATGAATATATATTCTCAATGAATTGCCTTACAATTACTCAGATGCTACGAAATAAAATAAACAATTTTTTTTATTATAAAAGTATCATAATTTAAATTTTCATTAGTAGTTAATAATGATTCTAAATATACAATATATTATTATAATTTATTCAAGTCCTGATTAATATGTCAGTCTAATAAATGTTATTAAGCACTTTCTAACACAATAATGCCAATGTCACTTGTCAAACTATTTAGAATCTAAATATGCATAATTATTATATACAAATATTTTTTAAAGATCTATTGACTATTTATATTATAATATTGTATTATACAAATTTAACATTATACTGTGTCTTATCTTAGTAACAATTCATATTATGTTAAAATTTAAGAAATATGATGTTTGGATTGTTAATTAAAATTTATTTTAAGAACTTTTATTATGCTCAACAATTATAATATAAATGTACAATACATCATGTTTATAAACAAAGTGACATTTTTAATATTTAATTATTTTTTTTTTTTTTTGTTTGTGGAAAATCGACCGCATGAAAATAAACACATCATAATATGTTTGGTAATCGCTATTTAAAATATATTTATAGTATAAATCATCAAATATTATATAGATACATACTATAATATAAAATAGAGGTATAATATTCAAAAGTGTTACAATTAACTTTTAATACTTCATTTCAATAATTGCATATAATACAGTAAAATAAAATACATTACACACTATGATTTCTATTATTGATCAAACGAGTAATACGAATTTACACGTTTGCCAATAATAATATAATATTCTAATAACAGTAATAACATTACACAATCGATTTCAAGATAGGTAACCTGAAATTAGTTTAAGTCTTTTTATTTAATTACTTATTAATAATACTTATTGTACTATAAATTTTAATTTGTTGGTCTTAGCCAAGTCGATTTGACTAAATCAGCTCCTTTCTCGCCGATCATGTAGGCTGGTGCAACAGTGTGACCACCAGTAATCGTCGGCATGATTGAACAGTCGATAACTCTCAACTTAGAGACACCGTAAACCATGAGTTGAGGGTTGACCACTGCGTTTCGGTCGGACGATGGTCCCATCTTTGCAGTACCGCTCTGATGATGCATCTGCATAGTCAGTCTTTTTACACAACATTCCCAGTATTTATCTGTACCATAACTTAGGTGTCTACATCCTGGCATTGTTCGCACACTTAAAGTAGATCCCAATTTTTGAAAAGCTGGTGTTTTGTTAAGTTCTATAACCATTTTTATTCCTTCTACTATACGCAATACATCAATAGGATTATCGAAAAAATTAGCTCTTATTAAGGGTTTTGAATATGGGTTAGCATTTCTTAGTCGAACCTGTAACCATAAAAAAAATAAAAAAATTAAAATTAAAAAATATTATTTTTTGTGTATAGATAATAAACCATAGTTTAGGAAAAGACTTGTGGTTTTATGTAGTTTAAAATATTTAACATACTTGTCCTCTACTCTCTGGGTACATGAGCATAGTCCATATCGACCATCCGTCTTTATTGAATATGCCCTTATGCAGATCATAATGAACACTGTCTGGTATTCCCATGCTCCTTCTCAATAAGCTATTTCCTAGACCTTCTTCCCCGGCAAGAGACATAGGAATAAAAATGTATTCAATATCCGGAACGTCTCCAGGATCCTTGTTGTATTTTGTTTTCACATATCCAAGACCTTCACAGCCCATAGTTGTGAGCCAGCCGTTACCATCGAAAAAATTGAAGAACTCGCGTATCGATTGTTTGTAAATACGTTCAGGTATTAAGCCCACTGTTTGATTTACAGTAAACGCTAAGTTTGCATACGAAGGATGCTCTTGTAAGTTGTCACCAACGCGCAGATCGCTTATAGTCTTTATTCCCAGTGGTTCGAGATGTTCTTTAGGTCCAATGCCTGACAGCATTAAGAGTTTAGGTGTGTTGAAAGCACCCGCTGACAAGATCACTTCTTTTCTGACTAGGGCTCTTCGTCTTCTATTTTCCTTTTCAAATTCTACGCCTAATGTGACTTTGGTATTGGGGTCAATCAGTACTTTTGTGACAAAAGCTCCTTCAACAATATGCAAGTTTGTCAGGTTCGTTCGCAGGTACGCTTTGGCCGATGTGACCCGTCTACCGTAGTTTATCGTACCTTGAATCCTTGAAAAGCCAACGTGGCTATTCGGGTCATTGTAGTCCACTACATTTAACCCAACTTGTGGGGCGGATTCAAGAAACGTTTCTACTAATTTTGATTTAAAAGGAGAATAACTTATTGGCATTGGTCCACCAATACCATGGTATGGAGAACGTTTTAATTCTGGAATAGTCACGTCTTCATTTTTTAAGAAATACGGTAAAACATCTCTGTAGGACCATCCAGGATTGCCTGCTTCGGCCCAACGGTCAAAATCTCTCACGTTGCCTCGAGTGTATATATTATTGTTAATGATTGTACTTCCACCTAGACCTTTACCTTGTGGCCATAAACATCTTTTATTTACAACGCCATGGCAGGCGTTCGGTTCCTCTTCGGTTTTGAAAGCCCAGTTGAAATCTGTAAATTGAAAATAATGTGCTATAGCTGGAACTGAAGTAGCCAATGATTCCTGTTTGCCCGCTTCGAGCAATAATATTTTCCATTCCGGTACTTCAGCTAGCCTCCTGGCAACCGTAGCGCCTGACGCCCCCGATCCAACTACGATAAAGTCATATTCATCAAGTATCGGCTTATTACCGAATAATGAGTCTTCTCGAAATTGTATAAGATTTGTGCGATAACGTTCACCAAGATATGCTAGTGCGTTTAAATTTATTGTAAGACACTGCTGAATAGAAACGAGCCACGTAGTGAATACTAAAAATGTTGATACCTCCATGTCTGTCGTTGTGTGAATTCGTGTGTATACTAATTGGTCTGTATGTCATTCAAAATAAAATGTCACCCTGGAAGAGCACACATAATGAGTATTATGAAAATGGTACAAATATTACGAGTGACCATACCCACATTAATGTATAGTATAATACAATATGTGCGTGCGTCAAGTAAACTAAAATAACCAAGAACACCAATTATTGGAAATAAGCTAAATTGTTTTGAGGACATAAAGGAGTATTTTCATAGTATATTGTTGTATGAATTAAATTGAATATTTACGATTATTTAACTCCGTATTAAAAGAATATTTAAATATAGGTATATTTTTATTACTAATTAACCATTTTCGACCTTCATGATAATACCTAACTAACAATTTTATTTTTTATTATACCTACATGGAAATCTAGCATTAAATCTATATAACCTTTGTTACGATAAAAAAAAAAAATCAATAACCTTTAGCTAATTAATTGTATTCGTATTAATTAATTTATAAAAGTCAAGTATTAATATGCGTGTGTGTGCGTTTGTTAAAATTTGTAATAATGCAAATTTAGAGCATTCGAGTATTTATAAATTGATAAATGTTGTAGTTGTATTATAATTATAATAATATATAGTTATCTAGATTTTTTTTAAATACTATCGAACATGTTGTATTTTCTAAATGTTTATCTAATACATGTTTAAAAATATGAATATATTTTGAATACGAAATGTTGCCTTTATAATTAGGTATTATTTTAATATTAAATTATTAAATACGACATATATAAAATTTTGACAGATATGTCTAATTATCGAGTTGATTATACAAACTGCATAGATAATAAGTCACACCGTTTATATTAATTTCACTTTAAATTTATTTAAATTAAAAAAAAAAAACTTATTTTTTTGTTTATAAATAGGTACAATTTTTAAATGTAATATATAACAATGTTATTTAACAATTATTATGCACAAAACTATTAAGCAGATAACCAATAAACGCATGACAGGTCTTCAACGAATTAAAAGTTAAATCATTTTAAGTTATATTATTACAGTTTTTATCAGTATAATGTTTTTTTTTCAATTTTATATGTTTTTAATTGAAAACATACATTTTTAAATGATTATTTCGAATCAGAATGTTTTTAAAAGAATTTTTATGCGTAAAAGTTGAATTTTATACGATTATTTAATTAATTTAATATTGTATTTAAAACTTAAAATATAAAAATAGTTCAAGGATAAAAAATTATATAAGTTCAAAATCTCTAATAAATAGATATGAAGAAAACCGAAATACTACAGACAAGTATAATAAATATCATTAAATAATGCACAAAAATCTTAAAAATGCAATAAAATGTTTAAAACAATTCAATATAAAATACCAATAATTATGGTATAAAATGTACTTAAAATGGTTTTCATAAAAATGTGTTTATTTAATAAAAAATAAAAATTGTTGATTGCGTTTGAATTGCACGTGAAACATTTTTTAATTTTTTTAAAATTGTGTAAAGAGAAAAAAAGTTTTCAAAGATTATAATTGGCGGAATTTAATTAAAAATGCCGGAGATTGAACTAAAAAAGGTAAATATGACCTACAAATGCAAAAAACAATGACCTATTTAAAAACGTCAAAAAAAAAAAAAAATACAAAATTAAGATTTTATAAATGGATTCGTTGTTACATATTTCAAATTATGTATAGGTACTCACAAAGCAAATCACAAATTACTCAATCGCCAAAAAAAAAATAAAAAAAATATGCATTTTCCTACAAAATCATAGCGACATAGTTTTAATAATAACTAATGGCTATCTAAGTTTATCGAAATCATGAAAATATTTTCGGATGATCTTTAAAAAAGGGGAGGTTTTAACGCCCTAGTTTATATTCTAGCATATAGGAATTAGAAATACCTATATTATAAGCAACTTGAGGTAAAATACTAATATATAAAACTTAACGTTACCATTTATTCAAATTATCGATTATTATATCAAATGAATATGGATCTAATCACTGGCCTATTATATCATACTGTGAATAATATGTTGTTGGAGCTTAAGTACTACGATACGAATGAATAATCTAAAGTTAATTATTTATCAAAATTACTAATTTGTCCAGCTAACAGGCTTAAATGTGCCTTACGACAAATGACTACTATGTACAAAATGTTGTAATAGATTTTAATATTTTCATTATATGAATGAACAAAATATTATAAATATACGTATGTAAAACGTATTTAAATCAGAATATATAACTGTCAATATTAACAAAAATAATAATTAAAAAAATGGTGATTTTCGAGAATTTTCGTTATTCTCGGAATCAGAATCTTTATCATGCCTGGAATTTCCAATAGTTCAAACCGTAACCAATTTATCAAATTTTTAATACTCATAAATAATAAAAAAAATCTATTTCATTCAAAATTCAATTTGAATGTATCGAATTAAATACTCAGTAAAATATTTTGTTTTGGAATGCTAAATTAAAAATGTATATCGAATTTTAAAAACTTAAAATATTATAATGATAACATTAAAAAAAAAATATATATATATATTAATATGTATATAAATAAAAATGTTTGAATCAGTATAGACATTAGACATTTAAATGGAATGCTTTACATGCAATTTCATTTTTGCTTAATATATTAAACTATTAAAAAAAAAAAAAAAACAACAATATCATCAAAATATAATTAACGAATAGATTAATATCATGAAGCTGTATTACTAAATATTTATAATTATGAAGAAATGAATCATGTACCTGGAGAGTTAAACTATTCATGCTGCACGTTGTCACTAACTGAACACAACTGTTCGTATGTTTGGGCTTTCGTTTAGTTGTTGGACGATTACTGGTATCGGGTTACAATTTGTTTTTTTGTTTTATAGTTGTTTTAATGCTTTTATTTATTTTTAACACTATATCACAATAATTAGCATAATTAGTAAACTACCTATCATAAACGCTGCGACAATACAGTAAGAATTTTAATTTACCTACTTCAAAATAATTATTATAACTGCAATTTTTCTTAGGAATATTTTACCGAATCGTATAATAATTAATAATTAATTAAATGTGTAAAATTGTTATTTAAGTACGGGTGAAAATTCGAAATTATTTCTGTTAAAAATAGAATATTTATGAAAAGATAAACTTTAGTTTTGATTATATTATAAATTATAATAATATGTTTCAATTGCTACCTATCTAAAAATATTCTAATTAATAATAAAATATAATATTACTTAATTAAGAAGTGTGAAACTATAATTTACAGTTTGATTTTAGCTAGTCCTTGAATTGGAGGGAGGGTTATAAGTGAAAAATGTCCATTACTCTTCAAAATAACATGATAATAATACGGTCAATATTAAAATCCTTATGATATATATATTATATGTATAAATAAATTGTCACTTACCAAGAATAAGAAAATAATATTGGTTGTATTTTACTCGTTTACAATAATTTTGTTTTAGCAATAATATATAAAATTTAATTTATTTATTATTATTTTATACGAATTATAAATTATAAACTATTTTATGATATAATAATTATTATAGGTGGCTATAAGATTATAAATTATTATCCATTATAAAAGTAATGTTTGGAGGTTCGAAGTATGATCAAAAAATAAATTATATGCAATACCAATTTAATACCGATACGATGTACTTGGAATAGTTTGTCGAATTCGACAATGATTTCAATTTAACAACGATATCGAATTGGATTTAACCAAACTAATTTATTGTGTGTGATATGATTAAATTAATAAGATAATAGCAAGAACATTATATGAGTTTGTACGTTAGTTCATTACAATATTTTATTTTTTAAGCTAATACAGTTAGCTTTAATATATTGTTATAGTTATTATAATGGTGTACGTGCAATAAGAGTACGTAGTTCTAAATACTAATTGTGCAAAGATTGTAATAGAAACATCGTGTTTCCGTTGACGGTAATATAATATTAGTATACCTACTCGGCACAATTAACTTAATATTAGAACAAAATATGCCTACATTAGAATAGTACGAGGCAACATTACACCACTATATATACGGTTCTAACGTTAGGACTCGTATAAACTATAAAATGCTCTTTATTTCGAAGATTATATTCACACTTCATGACTTACAATTACTTATCAGTGTCCAAATTTGTTTGTATCGTTCGTAGACACACCATACAGTCAATTATATCATAACTCATAAGTCGTTGTCAGCTAGAAGCTTAAATATTAAATAATAATTTTGTTTATTAAAGCTTAATAATTTAATTGTGTCAATAATAGCGTTTTAATTATTTTTCAAAGTAACAACAGTGTTAAGTTCTTTAGGCATATCTAACTTCTCACAACCTTCTCGACTTCGACAAATATAATAAACGTGCTAGCCTCGTTGTTAAATAATTATATGTGCAAACATGATGTATTGCAGTGTCTTGAACTACGGGCTCTTTACACAAGTTGTGAGTATGAAAAATAACTATTCAAAAATGTTTATAACCAGCTTGAAAATTAAAATACAGCAAAAATCCAACGTACAAACACAGATAATGATCTTACTAATAAATATGATGTTTAATAATAGGATACTATTATAACATTAAAGATGACAACACACGATTCTGATAAATGAAAATTTACTATATTATACGTTTGTAACACGGAGACAACATGTGCTAGTAAGACGTTCTTTTAACACGGCACCGTCGGCACCAAATATATTGTTGTAAATAATTACAGTTTTAAATATCTAACTTGTAGACCGTTCGACTGTCAAAGAAAATTTTAATTTACATGCCTAATACAAAATAATAGCAATTCATTAGAATAATACCAGCATCTGATATAACTATATTTTGTAAAATATTAATAAGTAAAATATCAACTCTATACGATAATATAATTTTCAAGCGCGCATATAACTTCCCCAATAATTACGCAAAATATGTTTTGCATATGCTTTAAAATAAACCATGTGGTTGAAATATTGTTATAATTTGATATTTTAGTTGATTATATTTTTATATAAATAGAATAAAGATATAAAAATATATAAGTTGTTGTTAAGTGTATTAAATAATTAAATAATTCACAGTCAATATAAGTCAAAATATGCTTTATAGTGTTATACAAAATAATAATAATATGAATTTAATTTAATAATTTATATTAAAACAATTGAATGACATTAATGAGGGTTTTATTTCAATAAAGTAGTACCTATAATTATATCTATTTTTACTTAGTTGTTGTTGTTTTTTTTTTTTTTAATCATACCTTTCATATGAGTTTTAAATATCATAATCTATATATATTATAGATATGTATAAAAAAGTAAACATTAACTTAAACATAATAGATGTTGATTTTTAAATTTGATATTTGATATTTTATGTTTTGTGCAATCTTTTCTATTGTGCATTAACTATTTAAATATATTAGTATTAAATATTATTAAAACACATAACAAATTGTGACATAGTACAATGTATTCAAGTACAAATGTTTTCATATAACCATTTAATTGTTTTAAGCGGGGAATATAATAGACATATATACATTTTTACCACTTTCATTTTTTTCTTCTGTATTGTGTATTTACACTTTTTTAATTAATCAAAGAAGCTTAGGTATTCGATACAATGGACAAATAAAAATATATTTTTATTGAAACTAAAATAGATTTTGTACAAAGAGTGAATGATTATTAACGAATAAAATCAACATCATTAAGGTAGACATATAATGAATAATAATAATTTATTAATAATAGTCAATATTAAGTAAATATTTTTTATATTCGGTGTCATTGCCTATTACTGGCACCGTCATGTTAAAATAATTAATTAGCATTGCGTATTTAAAATTAATTGGTTATTATTATGAAATAATATATTTGTTACTTTGCAAATATAATGAGTCACAAATTGGAGCAATTACATAACTAGATAAATGCAAATAATAATATAATACGAACGTCGATTCTTAAAACATCAATACGTTATTAAAGTATTAAAATGTATTATTACTTATAGACATTACTTGATTTAAGTTTTAATATATGTATAAAAAAGGTGGTAATAATTTGAAATATTAGCATTAATGGGAATGAAAAATATATTAATAATTATTATTTTCCAAAAATATTACTTTTTTTTTAAAATTTAAAATATTTATTATGCTTATTAACTACCTTTTTTTTTGAGTGTTAATTGTATGTGTAATGAATTTGATTTTTAAAAACTGTTTTATTTTACATAATTTTATTAATATCAAAAAATCTTTTAGGTACAAGACATAACCAACATGAGTGACATGAATAATTATATTTAATAATACAAATTAACAAGTCCATTTAATTTTTAAAAAATGATGACTATTATTTAAGCTGTGTACAGTCTAATCGTCCTTAACCGTATAATAAAAGACTATTCAATAGTAGGGTTTAAATTAAATTGATCAATAATTTCCTTATTATTGGTATTTTTTTTTTGTGTTTTTCAATATATTAAACAAATTAATTTAAAGAAACACTCTGGGTAATGTTATAATTGTTAATTTTTATAAATTTTTCATAGTTAGCATGACAATTGTATGAAGATATATTTTTGATAACAAATATCACACTATTGTCGTTTTGTTTAACATTTTAGAAGAAAATGTTTTTGAGAAATTTTCTAGTTGTGCATAAAATTATTATTGAGATATAAACATCAATAAAATGGCTGAACATAGATAAAAATCTACATGTTTAATTTTTTATACAAAAGTATTTCAACATTTATTTACTTAAATATATTTTATTAAATACTGAATTTGATTTAAAGCGTTCTTTTTCCTGCAAATCAATGGTTGTAAATACCTACTACTGGTGGATTAAATTCTTTACAAGTCATTTTATTTTAATTAATTTGTTATCTATTATGAATAAAAGGAATTTAAATAATTTAACTCATTAAATAATTAGTGTATGAACCCACTCTTATTTAATAAAAATCAAAAAATAAATAAATTACATAGAACATAAGCAGTATTTTTTAATTAAATAGGTATAAGTAATGCGAGTATAATATATTATAATATAACTCTTTTAACAGGTAAAATTAAGTTAATATTTTAATATTTAAATTCAAATTTAAACAAAAAGGAGTACATACAAATATTAAAGAAAAACAACATTTTAATAACAGTCTTGGATGGATCTAGTTCTTTGTTAATAACTTTATTCATATTCTCAACATTTTCAGAGATAATTGTGTCATGTTATTAAGGTAATTATATGATTATTTTAACAAATTCATAAAATAAATTCTATTGAACAAACATTTTTGTACTAATACAATCTAATGCAACAAAAAACATAATATAAACATGTAACATAAATATTTTGATATAATTTCCTAAAGTTGTATTTACATTGTAAGTCAGTTTTCATAGCATATAGAAGTATAATTTCATCAAATTTAATGTATATATTAAGTTAATCGATGACTGGATAAAAAAAAAAAACAGACAAATCACTCTAAAGCCAGTATAGATACAATATAATCTCAGAATCTAAAATACCTTGCATGTCTGTTTTATATTTATTTCATTAATTTGATGATAGCGTGTAAACATAATTATATATTTAAAAAATATTATTTTATGGTTTGTAAATAATTGTATATTTTACTGTGTAATGCGTATGTCTCTCAGGTATAGACGAATATGAAGTCTACTTGCGCACGTTTGTAATAAACTTGGTTATTAATATTTGCTTTACTTACGGATACATTAAAGTTATTTTTAGTAAACATAATGTACGTGTGTACGTGAATATGCGTATGTATATTTATATATTATATACATATACCATTATATACGCGCGCATACGATTCTTGTGTACAGCACTGGGTGAAATATTATGTTCCCGTGTAATAGTTTTAAGAGGCCTAAGGCAGACGTGACTTTCTCATAAGGCGTTATTAATATTAATTCCTTATACTTACCTATTTAACATCGACTGACAAACAAACTAAATAATAAGATTGGTGAATTTTCGATTCACAGTAATTATGGATTATTATAGTTATTATAATAGTTGAAATACTATGATATAATATGGCGTATAAATTATATTACATAATTTATTTTAAAATTTATGAAATACATAGATTAAGATAACTATGATTAGACATACAACTAAAGAATTTTAATTAAATGCTTTTCAAATGTTCAAATGTGGTAATATTTTATTATAGGCTTTTTTTTTTTTTTTAATCCAACAAATATATTACAGTATTAATCTATATAATTATATTTTGTGATTAAACTATCAAAACACTCAACATCTAACATCTCAAAACCAACGTGTAGATTCCTCTTAATTACTATTTTTTCGTATATAAATCTCAATTGAACTCATATTATTTTATCAAATGCCAACAGGCAAAAATATACCAAATTATGACACACAATAACTGAAAATTTGACAAGAAATCCTCGCCAACTTGTAACAAAAGCAGACAATAATATTATGTAATTAATGAAACTGATTTTGCTCAAATATTTTTTTATAATATTGTGTACTTAATTTAAAAATTATCACTGTATCAATTAATGACATGGTCGCTGATGTTGAACAAATGTTTAAAATAAAAATCAAAACACGTACATAGTTCTCACTTACCATTGTGCTAAAAAATTCTTTCACAGTGTAATTAGATACATCACACATTCATTTATTTATAAGTAAGCATATTGTTAAATAGGTCATATTAGGTTTGTTTGTGTTCATTAACCGTTTTAAATCAAGTAAAAAAGAATTTTAATTTTTAAATATTATTATAAGCTAATTGTTTATCGTCTAAACGGTTTATAAAATAATATAATTTTGAAAAAATTTAAATATTCTTTTATATATTATTCAATTATAATTACTTTATAATAATAAATACTTTATATAATTGTTTAATATTTTTATTAAATAAGAACGAATAAAAATAATAAGAACAACAACAACAATAGATTTTTAAACGTCAGTATAACGCGTAAGAAATATTTTTAAAAGTAATACGATTTTAATTATCTAGTTTTTGTGATATAAAAATTATGTTACAATTAGTATCTTAATACACGGAAATGTAAGTTAAATTTATATCAATATATTGTTATAATTATATACCAATTATAATTCATTTCTATTAGACACCTATAGTTTAAAAATGTATTATTATACTTTAAATATTATTATAAATTTAAACGAGTATGCAAATATTAAATATACTTATATATGATCTTTTTAATATTATGGACTATTAACTAATAACTTTAAGGTAATAAAAAATTATTCTATATTTGAATGGTTATTATACTACATCATATGGTTATGGTATAATATTGAGACATTTAAATGCTGTAGAATTAAAAAAACCCAATCGGTTAATTTATCAACAATATGATAGTTAGAAACAAAATAACAAATAACAAGTAAAATAAACATATAAAAAATGCTTTGCTTTAAGTAGTCTTCGAGTATCGAGTGTACATCGTCATGTCATTGAATCTATTACAGTGCACGTGATAGATATTTTAAATTTTGAATATAATTATTAAATATATATATATGTATAAAAACATATTGATTATCATTTGAAATTTCAAATTAATACCAGTAATATAGTTGAATTAATTTTTACAAAAACACCACATTAACTATATTATTAGTTACTATTATAATTATTAGTATCAATATATTATTTAAAGGGAACGGATTTATATGTAAATGCATATTTTTATTAAAACAAAATATTTAAGAATCGATAAGAAATGTTCATGATTTAAATCATTCCTATTAAAATTATGCTACTTTTGTATTACATATTTTTACATATTTCACTAATTTGTAAATATTTTTAAACATATTTTATCATTTCATCGTTCATACGTTTTCAAGCCATGTTGCCATACCATACATTGGCCATCGACATTTTTACCTACAAAATATATTTTTCAAATTGATTGATTTAAAATCAATATAGCCTGGATTTTTTTCTGTAACGGCATGAATTTTCTTTTTTACAACATCTCCTATGGGTCCGCTTACGAGTTTTAATTTTACAATCGCCGATTCAACAATTTGCATACTATCATTTAAGGATATATTTTTTGTTTCCAATTTTGTAATTGTATGTGCAATAAAACTAAAATTCACTGAAATGAAAATTAAATTATTTTTCAATGTTTCATTTTGCATAATATTTTGAAATTTTCCAATAGCGATTGAAGTTTCTGGATCTAATTTTGAAATTATTGAAGTAGTGTTGTTTGGACACTCCCTTCTATCAAGCCGTCCAGTTTTGTATATAAATCATCAATATTACTTATTGTATAGTTAAATACAGATTGTATATATTTTCAAATAAAAAAAAAAAAAAAAAATTTTTGAAATAATTTCTTGTATTTTTGAAAAGTGTTCACAATAATATTGAGCAGCTACCTACGATGTGCCCCACCTAGTAACTATGGGCTCAGGTGGTAGAGAAATATCAGGGTAAAACTAAAGATAACAATTAAATATTTGCTCCAAGTGGATTGTCACAATTATTCATAATGGATGTTTTTGTCCACTGCAACATGGCTTGAAAACGTATGAACGATGAAATGATAAAATATGTTTAAAAATATTTACAAATTAGTGAAATATGTAAAAATATGTAATACAAAAGTAGCATAATTTTAATAGGAATGATTTAAATCATGAATATTTCTTATCGATTTTTAAATATTTTGTTTTAATAAAAATATGCATTTACATATAAATCCGTTCCCTACTTATGATCATTAAAGTCATAGTGAAATAATATGTACCATTATGTACCATAATGTATTTTTTATAAAATAAAATTAATTTATAGCAAAATTAAAAATTTCGTTTTTTATGAAACACCCTGTACACGAACGTTCAATATTATAAAAACGTAGTTTGTTTTTTTAATTTTAATAGTTAACATTTTAATAAGCTCATTAAAAAAAGTAGGTAGTTATTTTTTAATACTACGATTAACGTTTATCTGGTTCAATCCATAATATCCACTTCAAATTCACTAGATTTGTCGGTAAGTTTCCAAATATTATTGTTTCTGATGTGTAATCCGTTCGATACCTCACTATCATGAATTTGCGAAGTGTACAACAGCGGTTTCTTTTATTGCACATTATATAATATATAAAAGGAAATAACAAGCTTAACTTTTAACTACGCTCGCCAAATTGTTGTCGCAAACGTTATCACCGCTGAAAATTGCTATTGATGGGTACAATTAGACAAGGTCGTTAAGAAAACTCATAAGTTACTATGCTAGTTATAAGTTATTTGACAATTATAACTATTTTAATGTAATCCCGTTTCGTTTTATATTACATTAAACACATGGGTTTTTTATTTTCTGCTACAATTAGATTGCAATAACGACGATGAAATCAAATAATAATATACGCTTTCGGTCGTCTAGCCGTTATGTTACTCAATGGTGAGTAACATTTATATAAGGTATTTGCTGCTCCATAGTGTTGTAAAGTATTTGAATAGAAAATATTTGAGTAATAGTATTGAAACATGTTTTAGAATATCTGATAATTTTTTAAATACTTTAATTATTAAGTATTTTGAACAGTATTTTAAATAAGTTTTTTTTTATATTAAATAGTTATTAATTATTAGTAATTGATACTTGAATTTGTATTTTCTGATGGATTATTTTATTTGTTTTATTTATCGATTTGCAAATTATGTGACATAATATTTCAGTGCTGTAATGCTGTAATTATTATGAATTAGCTTTGAGGAAGTACTTATATTCATTTTTACTAATAATCTTTAAATCTCATATGATACCCAAAAAGCCCTTAAATTTACTAGAGACACAATTATCAAAATGTAGGTCTTAGTTTATTATGTTATAAGTTTACCACTATACATTTATCTCTATGTAATTACTACAAAAAATTGTTATTTTATTTTATTTTTTTGATAGTTGTACAAATACATCTTTCTAATTAATATTTGATATACCTAATGTACTTTAAATACATTTTATAAGTATTCTTTACAACAGTGTCTCTTATAGGCAATATTATTGAATTGGCGATCGAGACTCGAAATAAAAGTATGCCTCCGTCTATGAATCCTGACTCTGGCTCGAGCCATGTCCATGAAATATTTAAATATCCACCGACTAACGGTCAGTAATTTCCCCACTATCAGTAATAGGTAAAACCGTGCACGAACGATCATAATAATGATAATAATAGTAATGATGTATATATTGTTCTACGCTGTTGAACAACTCGTGAGTCGTCGCCCGCCGTCCTACAATCTCTGCATTAGTATCTATGGTTTTGTCGTTGAATAATCGTAAGTATAAAAGTGTTTCCATATATTTACGAGTCCGGTGCCTTTCACGGACGGGGTCGATCGGTAGACTAATAATTAATAGACAATGAAAATAATATTATTATACGGTCAATACGATACCCACGCATTGCATATACATATTATGGTCGAGATCATTGTATAAAGTGAACGCCACCGGAGGCGCGAGGGCATAATTTTGAGGATAGAGGGGAATTTGGACCCGCAATACTGCAAAATACCCTGAATTCAGCGAAAATCAAATTATATTACAATAAATTTCAGAGTAAGCCCGCTAAACTTGAAAATTGCTTTATTAAACGAGGCAAAACGATTGAACATAAAACGTAAACATAATTACATAATAATGTATTGAATATTATACATAATATTTATTAAATATAATTATTTAATAGTAATTTACGTTATTGTATAACTTACCTACGTTAGGCGTTTTAAATATTTATTGGGCATGCAAGTCATCCACAGCTGCACACATAATAATATAATGATAAAAAAACCAGTTTTATTTGTAAACTAGAAAATGTATGACCTTTATACGATATTTTATATAATATAATAGTATTGCATAGAAAAGTATAGACAAATATATAATTGGATAAAAATAGTATACATTAATATACATATACGTATTAAATAATACATAACTATAAAGAATTCTATTTTGTATTTATTGATAAAACAATTTAAATTAATAATATTTATATGATACAGTATTTGGAATTAATATTTTTTCGAAAATATATGCATTTAATAATTTCATTATGTGTAAAATATAATATTATACGTTAAAAGTTTCAAGTTCCAATGAATAGTATTTTGAAATATAATAAACAAAACCAAATTGCAGGTAATCTAAAATTAAATACCTAATTTAGTTATTATGTAAAAAAAAATTTTATTATACGTTTTTAGATTTTTAGATTTTCAGTATGAACCTTTGAAAAATTTGAACAGTAAATTCAATTTTAAAACAATAGCTATAAACATTTTCTAAATTTTTAACTATCTATGAACAATTTACGAAATTTTTAATTTTGATGAATTTATTATTTTAATTTTAAATGCTAATAATGAAATATCGTACATTTGTATCATTAACATTTTAATTTGATTTAATAAAAACTCATAAGAAACCTTGTTTTATATTTTTAAGCATTTTTTAAAATCAGCAAAATCATTTTTATAGGTATTCATTAAGAAAAAAAAAACAAAAATTTAAAATTACTATTATAGTAATTTTAAATTTTGTTTTGTTTATTAATATAGCAAACAAAGTTTAAATATTACTATTTACAAACAATTATAATATTAGCATTTGCTTTAAAGTTTCATATTGTATCTTACATTATTCGCATTACAATAAAATAAAAAACAGATTTTTTGAAAACCAGTTTTACATAGAAATTCCTACTTTCTCCTAATAACTTTGTTTTCCTCAATTTTTAATAAACGTACTGAAAAACAAAGATATTTTCTTTTGATTCCCTAAAGTACTAACTAAATTAGTTTTTCCTAGTAAAAAGTTCTATCCATTCTTACAGTTTAAAATAGTGATGATGTACACGTTGAAAACATACAACGATTTTAAAATAAATTAAGATTAAATTATTCGTTCTGCTCAGAATTTAAAAATGTATAAGAATATTCACAACTGCAAATTATTTAATTTTTTAAAAAAAAATACATTTTGGAGCAGTACGTCATTCGTTCATATATTTTATTTTTCTAAAACATGTTATTTTTATACTATAGCAGTGGTTAAATACTTGATTAATAATATTTAATATTAAAGTTATTTTGTAAACAATAAATTGCGTTTCGTTTGTCAACTATATCAATTATTTAATACGATTTTATTCAATTTAAGGAAATTACATCTCCTTTATATTTAACAAATTTAAATAGAAATAATTATTTATACATAAAAAGTTTAACCCAGAGGTTGATCGATAGGATAAGAAAGCAATTTAAAATCTATTTAAAGTTTTTGTATTAAAATATGCCTTTTTTATAAAATATTGCTATATATAGATATTTTTTTTTAACGAAAAACTAGTTGGTACTTTTTATTTACAAGTGCAATATTTGATACACAGATGTGTTATAAAATATTAGCATTTCTTTAACACAGTATTAGTTATTATATTACATCTCTTGTGAAAATTTAATTTCAAAAATATATTATCAAGTATCCCGGCGGCTATGGTTCTTTTTGATGATCAGAAATGATTTAAAAATACGATTTAATTATTCAATTTAGTCCGTTTTAGTAATGTCGTTGTAATATCTTATTGATAATAACTACACTACGAAAATGCTACATACATAATATGTACTATGAACTTTAAAATTGTTATCATGTGGCACATTATCATTTTAAATATCTTTTAATGTTTAAATATTGTTCTTTATAATAAAAAATGTGAAACCAACTGGGAAAAAAAATGTGTTTATTAAGTTTTTGAAACAATGTCAAGTGTAGCTAGTATAGTAACATATTTTGTTACTATATTGTAATAGCATTATGTACGCTGCTATACCGCCGAATAGGTTTTTTTTTTTATTAAGAAAGAGAATATATTTTACAATCGGTACATACTAAATACAATAAGTAATACATATAAAAAACGAACACGTGGATTGAACGGCTTGATTGAAAGGGGTGTTCATTGACACTGCTTAGTAGTGCCTACTTTAAATAACGATTATAGGTAC
Source organism: Aphis gossypii (assembly GCF_020184175.1). NCBI lineage: Eukaryota > Metazoa > Arthropoda > Insecta > Hemiptera > Aphididae > Aphis > Aphis gossypii. The sequence continues at coordinate 79,122,845 of NC_065530.1, forward strand.
AGTCATACATGGTGTACGTAATATTTTATGGTGTGCGATTATAATAGGTATGCAGATTTGCAAAATATGGTCTTTTGTGCAGGAATTATGCTTGTCATTCTGTATGGACGTTATGTGTGATAATAATAAACAATACAACTACTATCATTATTTTTCTTCTCGTAATCTCAACGACAAAATTAATTAAGTATCAAAATATATTGTTTGATTTTTTTTTTCATACAAAATCGACGATTTCAAACTATAATTGAATCAATTTAAACCGTAAACAAATTCTTCGTCTTTATTATTCTTAAAATACCATGATTGTGAAACGATTTTAATTTTTAATACGAATTTCGGATATTCTCAGTATGGTTATAAATATAATTTATGGTAAAAATTAATGTTCAAAAAGTTGTATACGAACTATTTTATATATTAAAATAATTTATATAATATGGTAAACACTTAACAGGTAAGTTTTTGAATTTTCCATTTAATTCCTAGAAAATCCACACGTGGCTTCTGGAAAACTTTCTGTAGTACCTATTATATATCCTGTTAATAATTTTACTAGCATAATTTACTAGCAATAATTTAACTAGCAAACATTTTTACACATATTTTTTTTTTTTTTTTTGATTATCAATCAAATATATAATATTTTTCCTTAATTAAATTTTATAAAATGTTCTGGTGAATTAAAAATTTTAAATTTTTAGATGATATTAAAAACTATGATTATTAATAATTAAATTTATTATTAAAACCATTTACTGAATTTTATTTTAACAAATTAATTAAAAATATATTAAGTAACAAAAACTTCATAAATTTTTTAGTATTTTTTAATTTAAATAAATTGCATAATTAGATATTTAAAAAATGTAAGTTTAAATATAGGATCAATTCGGTCATACTTACAATTTTTCATTAATCTCAATCATATTAACAATAATTATATTAAAAGTAGTAACTATAATATGTTCACATTTACCTGTTTTAAATTGAATTTTGAAATTTTAATTTATTTAAGTGAGAATCAACTACATATAAACAAAAAAAAAAAATGTTTTAATAAATATTTACTTTAGAAGCGTATCATCGATCAAACTAAACATTAAACACTTATAGTTTGTATTCTCAAAAAGAGGTATGAAGCGCGTGTGTGAAACCGATCGTTACTGACTACGTTTGATAAAACGCAACGTGGTCGCTGGAAGTGATAGTTTTTTTTTTACGATGTGTTGTAATGGGTGTGTAAAAATCATCAGTTGTATTGGCCTTATCTAATTCACAATTTCGTTCTTCATTGATATCCCACCTAGACAAATTTATTGTAAACTATATAACTCACGGACGTTTTATTTTTTATGTAGTTAATTATGTTAATTATATATATTTTATATAAACTATAAACATTATAAGCATATTTGATTTTAATAGCAATATTTCTATAATAACATTTAGACTAAATTGTATTTCATAAATGCTGCTATTTAAAAAAAATAAGAATACAATATTTGTAGGTATTTTTAATCCTTATAATATTAATTTCAGGTGTATGACGTATGTAGCAGTAATTTTATATTTCACTGAATATATTAAAACCGTATTTTTAGATTCCATTAGAAAGATATGTTTTTAAATCTATAACATAACATTATACCATATAATTTGTATTTGTAACCTCAACACATTATGGTGTAAACCGTATACTCCTGCATCATACTTTATATATTATCATATAGCTTGCCGTTCTATTTTTGATATTCAATAACACTTCAAACTTATAATTTATTTTCAAAATATTACACTAATCATCGAATTTACCGATTATACACATTATATGAATATGGTATTTTCCTAGTTGTTGTATGTTCTTTGTGTACTGTATTATTTTTATAAAAGTATATAGTACTTTTATGTACTTAGAATTTGTAATTTTTTGTGCATAATAATACATAGCATAAATTCGTGCAACGCAATTTTAGTTCTTAAATGAGGAAGTAATATATACAACGATGTATAATAAAAACATATTTAAATAATATTTTTAAAATTTTACATAGTTGAATAATATAAACTTTGTAGACATAAACATATTTTTAATATTAATTTTCTATCCACATTGTTATCAGCTGGTAGCGTTTTAAATTAGTTTTATAAAACGTATAATAGTAACACACTATATATCAAAGTATTGCTATGTATCAAGTTCAAAATTGATTTTATTTTTAATTAAAAAAAAAACTGTATAAAAATATTTAGATACATTTCAATATACAAATATACATTAAAAATTCAAAATATTTAACACTGAATCATCAAAACTATCAATTCTATCAATTATTTATAAAACAATTATCTGAGGTATTTTCAACAGTGAATAATTGAAATATTTTATACGTAGTTACAATATAGCAATACATCTGAGGAACCAATAAATCTGAGTTGCATAAACAACAAATAGTTTGTGCTAATTAAATATAATGAGACATAATAATATATAATATTATAAAAAATGATAGACTGTGTGATCATTTAATATAATCCTAAAAAAATATAATTTTTAAGTTTTTAAACATAAGTAAGAAATACCTTATATCACAGTTTTATCGGTGTCCCCGTTTATTAATTATCAGTATATACTTGTAATTAAAATTAATTGTATTAAGATATAATAACGGTTTTAAGAAAACTCATATTAACCAGTTTTGAAATGTTTTAAAATACGAGTATTTATTATTGAGAGACATACTAGCCTATAAAAAATAGATACCTAAAATATAAAGGTTACCAAATTAATTTTAAATTGTATGTGAGTATACAGTTTATGCATTGTATTAAAATACGATTATAAATAGGGAATTTAAAATTTCTGTAGAATGAGCTATCCTAAATCGTTTAAAATGATGATGATGTATAAAGTGTTTAGTTTACATTATAATTGAGCGAAGAAAAAACTCTAAAACGACTTTTAATATTTACATAATTATTAAGATAGTAATATTTTAATGTAATATTTAAGGATTTAGTATAATTAATAAATTACTATCCAAGTAATAAATTGTTAGGTTTTAATTTTTAACCAATTTTTCGATGTATTTAACTATGAATATCTTATTCAAATTATTTTAGACTATTTCAGTCTGTATCTGATTTGTATTTTATATATTATATATCAACGGTTTTAATTAATCATTTTATCTTAATGTAGGGAGTAGATGACAACGACCGGTTTTTGTTGAAGTATAGTTACACGAACAGATCAGAAATTTATTATAGACAAAAATAATCTACCGAACCATATTTGATAAATGAATATATTCGTTGATTTTAATGCGAATGTTAAGTACAGTAAGTACATTAGTGATGTTCTTTAGGCAATGTAGTTAAAGGTTTATGTAGTTCTAATAAGTACCCAATAATCAAAACAGGTTTAAATGGTTACACCATCGCACCTAGCTATTGCGGGACGTATCTCATCATACACTTTAACTAAATTGGCCTGTATTGTCCAATATTTGAAAGTTGCAGTAACTGAATACAGTATTAGAAACAAAATTCTGTGTGGAGGTTTTTTTTTTATTATTGATATATGGTCAATAATAAAATTAACTCAAAAAGTTAAAATTAGGATTTGTTTTGTTTATTTTTTATATTTCTAAAAAACAACATATTTTTAGAAAATGAATAACATTGGCCTAAGATATCTTCCATTTAATAAACAAAATTGTCAATTGGTAGAAACTTTAAAAATGGTTAAAATAATATATCAGTTGTTTTTAGTTCGATTCCTGTAAAATAGTTTTTGAGATCTGTTATACGTTCGTATCGTATAATTCATATAGTCACTCGATCGTCACACAAACGACGAATAAATTCGACATGAAACTATTTTAATATAGTTTAAATATTTTTTTTTTATCATTTTAGTATTTTTTTTTTCAACTATAACACATCCAAAACAGCATACTTTAACCAAATATTGAATTTTTCTTCAATTGTCTGAATTTCAAAAGTTTCATCTATGTTTATTTTTTCTTTGATTCTAAATCAATAAACGATAGAATATTTTAAGAGTTCAACTTTTTTTTTTTTTATAAGTACTTTACTTTTCTAATTTTATATAAGAAATACATTTTGTAAGAATTGGAATATTTAAAATCTGAATTTCCAACGAATAGTATCTTAATTATAACGTATACCCATGTCATAAAAAGTATTTTAAGTTTTAAGTTATAACAAATTAACTAGTTATAACCATACGATCTGAATTAAGTCTTTATATATTAGCATTATATTCTCAAAGAAATATTAAATAGAAATGAGAATATTATTAAACATTGTGTTATAGTATCTAAAATTTCTATAAATGATAACAATAGCTAATAGTTAAAAATATTATTTTTTTTCGAAAATTGTAATTTCAATTACTTCAATTTATATTGTAAAATACTACATGTTTTCAAGCACATTAATATTTTTTTAAAAAAATGAGTGATTACATTTAAAAAAAAATCACCTTGCACATAACATTATTGACATCATACATCATAATAATTATTGTTTAAAAATAGTAATTAATTAATTATTATTATATTCTTAGTTTAATACATCTTATGTTAGAAAAATATGATAAGTCATTTTATTCTTTAAAAGTGTACATCTTCAAAATGTAAACTATTAATATTCGTTTCATACAATAAATATCATATATTAAATAATTTATAACTAAAACTTTTTAACCATTTTTCCAACAAAAAAGTAATATCTAACAATGACCTTCGGTGCTACATCGTACATCATTGTATACAATTAATAAATAACATAATATGTTTATTAAAAAATGAACGTCATACATTATTATTAACTATTTTTTAACATTGAAACTATTACATTTTTGTTTTAATTATTGATAAGCTATAATATTTTGATTTTGGCTTTTAAAGAAGAATTTTGATGCGGGAATAATATTATTCATCGAGTCTTAACTATTACACCTATACTCCACCAGTTGTTCATTTATATATACTTTGCAATAATATATCTTCGTGACTTGAATGCTTTATTCACTTTATAAACACGAAAACGATTGCAAATATCATTAAAATTAAATAATTATTCTTCATCTTCGTCATCATAATATGCCATGGTTACATTAGTTTATTATACATTGTAGCGTATCACTTTTCGTACCTATATGATCACGGAAACATTATTTTGTGATTTTTTCAATGACACTTATCCGAGCCATTGGTATTATAACACGAGTATACTAATTTTTAAACTCAAGATTTTTCAGGTGTCTCCTTGTATTTACTAGCATTTGTTTATCTTAATTCATTAGTATTATTATTATTTATTTATTTTAGTAAGATCTATTAGTATGATCGTAGTTTTTATGTTTTTGTATATTATGTTGTTTATTGATATTGTCTTAAATTCTATCCAATTGATAACGTTTAATAGAAATATTTAAATATTATTTTCATCAAAATGAAAAGTCTGAAACATAATCACCAATCTACGTTAATGTCGATTAAGGCACCTCTATTACGTGTTATCTATACATTACATAGGTTTTGGTTTTTTTATAATAATATATAGTCATTAACACATTTTTTTGATTTTGATTTTTGTACATAAAAGACATTTTAGTCATTATTGGTAGAGTTCTTGTTAAAAATGAATTAGTTAATTTTTATCAAATTCAAATTCAAATATGTATACATTATTTATCTATTATATTTTATTTATTTTTAATAAAACATTATATTTACCAATGAAAATGAAAAATTATAAAAATAACTTCGGAAAATTACTAAAATTACTAAGCTGTGTATGAGTCACTAAATATATGATATATATTATGTTATTTATTTTATACATTTAAAATCTTGACTCGCAAAATTAATTCTTATTAATGATTTAAAGTGCAAATTAATAAAGACTCGTAATAGGCACTCATAATTTCGGTTTTTCTTTATACCTAGTAAATTAATACAATGGACTTTAAATTTTCTTATACAATGTATAAATAAAATATTATTATAATAAACTTTACTCATAATAAATTCTAAAAATAAAACTATTAATGAATAATATTCACGTTTATAATAAATTAGAATTATTTAGTTCCACAGCTATCACGTTCAAGTTCATTTTTTGAAGACTGAATGGTGTCGTTCCGGCTTACATAAAATGAACTCGCTCTAATGAACACGCGTTCTGTTTTATCACTGGTTTTAATATAAGAATTATAAAAATGTATTAATTAGACAGTAGTAAAATATAATACAGTGTACAAGATTGTCATTGTTAGAAAAAATGATATATATTGATTATTGATATTTCTGATATAATTTATATGCCAGCTTTAATATTACAAAATTAAAAATGTAAAATAGTTCAATATTCTATAGACACTTTCAGAGCCATGTTATGATATTGTTGTGGTATATCGGCATGGAAAACTTAAATCTTATAAAACCTAGGTAACCTTAAAGTTTGTGTAAATAGAGGATCTTACAATATTACTGATTATGAACTGCATCTTTCCAGCGTATTTATTAGGTATAGATCATAAGTCAAAACGATGCCTATATTATATTTAATAATAATATAATCTTATATATATATATGTGTGTGTGTGTTATATATATAATTTGTAGATAAATTATAATATTTGTATTTTTAAGTCCGATATATCCGAGAATTATTTTTCGTGTTGAGTTTTACGGTAGTTTATTATTCACTGCTTACCGCTAGTTCTGTTTTCCTGTTGATTTTCGTTTTGGATAGTTTTTGCCTCAATGGTTGCATTATGATTACATATTATTATGCACACTATAATATAAAATATATAATAATATCTGTTTGAGCGTTATACTCATATTATACTGTGGTAACTCAATTTTCACAACACACGTTAAAATTATTTCCGCGCGATGTACAATGAATAGGAAGTTATATACCCGTCGGCTATAATAATATTATTATTGTATTACATTATTAAAATATTATACAGACACTTACGGGTGTCTCTAATTGCGTGTAGATAGCCACTAGCTACTATATAATACATATGATATCGATTCGCCGAGAATAATATGATTGTGATCCACAAAATATGATTTTAATAACAATATTCGATTTGAGTGACGCGTGAATTCGTAAATATATAATAATATTACAATATACAGAGTAATTCACTAAGCATGCTCACCTCATCTTGTATTTAATGATGAATTTATTTAAATTCTAATTTGTTTTTTAATTTAATTGAAAACCATATTTTCAAATGCTTAAAGTTTATTGTTTTACCAGAGAGTGTGTTTTGTTGTAATATTATCATATTTTTTTTCAAATTTAAACTCTATTTTTTATTGTAAATTATTTAGAGGTAATTTTTTTCGAAAATGATGATGCACTTAACTCAAAAGACATGCAAGTAGTTTCCTAGAAATGATCATACCACGGATTACAATGTTATAATAGTATTTAAAAATATAATTTTAATATTGATAAACTGCACCAGGTATTTATTGTAATATTCTTATTATTTTTACAAATAATATATTCCGATAAAATTTTAAATTCTAATTATCTCCCTTTAAGTCTATAAACTCATTTTTATGGACCGATCATTCTTAGTATATAAAAATTATTCACTAAATATTTTGCAGCAGAAAAGGAGTGTTCTCATTTGAAAAATAAAAGTTGTTTTATCCATGGTACTTAAAGTTGATACTCTTTAAGTAGTATAAAACATCTCAATAGTTTGAAAATACAATAATGGTCCTTAAGTAAATTCAAAAAATTCTAATTTTTGGATTTCTAATAATAATTTTATTATTAAAAAAAAAGCGAGCATGTATTGACAATCACTCTGTATAAATCACTACCGAAGTGATTATATTATTTTGATTTTGTACTGCACAACGCACGGCAGGTCATTTCCAAGCCGTTAGTGCCTATCTATGTATTTCCAGTATTTACTGCTTTCGTTTTGGACGGTAATCACGTTTGCGCACGTGCGTGGTCAAATCATTATTATCTTCCATATCGTTACGTGATCGCGTTATGATTTTCGGCAAAAAGAATACAAAAATATAGTTAAATGGTTAGACGCTTTCTTAGATGTCCGTCCATGGGTTTCACAACTACGTATTACAACCGTTGAAAATTCAAAAAGAAATAGGAGCACGCACAAGCGTTTCCTGAATTACTATTATTTTCTATTTATTTTTCAAAAACCGTCCTTGTCCAAAGTCTTGATACCTATATGCGTTGTCTCGTTCTCAATTCGACGATCGCATTATTGTAGCAGCATAATATATTTTGGAAATAATCAGAATATTTTAATATCAGTGATTAAATGTGGTAAAATGTGTAAATTGTTTTGGCGTCTTATCAAATAATTAAAATCCAATCATTTTTAACATAATAAAAATTTATTAATGTAATTATTTCAGCTAGAAATTATTATTTGAATATAAAATATAAAATAGTAAATTATGCATTATTTTTTTTTAAAATATGCTAAATTATGCAATTATAATATAGTAAAAAAAAAATGATATTGATTTACAAATAATGTAAAAATCGGCATTTCGTCAAAAATAAGCATATTTTAATTTTTAAATAAATTTAAAAAGTTAACTTATATTTAAACTATGTAGGTACTATTGTTAGGCAAGCTATTTTATTTACCATGCCATTTTCAATACATTTTTAAAGTTTTTTGTCCAAGAAAAAACGCTGATTTTATAAAATGTTGTATACATTTATACACTTATACATTATATCCTTCTACACTATTTACATTACTATACCACCCAACATGCAGTTATATTTTCAACACTTCTAATATTTAAAATAAAAAAATACAATATTTTTATCAATATTATCATTATCATTATTATTGTGTATATTATAATTATACATTTTATCTATATGCTTATATAATATTATTATTAGCCATTCGTGAACATTACTAGGTAATCAAATTTTTAAAAGAATGTTTAAAAAAAACGTACTTATGCTGAATGCCTACAAATTCTAGCCCTTTAGTAATTATAAAAAAATAAGCTATTCAAATTTGTTATGAATTATTTCACAAACGTGCGATAACAAAAACAAAAAAATAATGTCAACTAATAAGGTAACGAATTAAGAAACGGCGATGTTTCAGAATAATATAATTTTGAGTTCCGCGTTCCTGTATTTACTACTTTAAAATGTGTTTCTATATTAAAACGCGGAATTACGTTTACGTTGATTACGATATACTCATTATACCTACAATATTATAAGGTAGCCGTGACCCATACAATAAGGACCTAAAAATCAGAGTTTTTTTTTATTATTATTGCAATAAGTATCATAACTACAGTGACCGTGTGTTTTTTAATGTTATCGTTTTATGTAAGAAATTGTATAGGTAATGCGTATTATAGAATAGATGTCATTTATTTTTTACGCGATCGTCACGAGTTCACTACGTTCATAAACATGAACAAGTTCACTACGTTGTTAAACATAATACAACATCCGAGTTTTGTAAAAATTACACTTGGGTGTACAATTTTAATGGGTTCCTAATAAAAAATACACTGAGTTTTTCAAATCCATTTGAATGCTCCGCGATATCTTAAACACAGACGTGTCATAATATGTTATGTACTACTAGAAATAATATAAAGGTCAGTATATCTAAAATTTTACTCTATAAAAACGTTACAATTTTTAAAATCCATATTCTAATTCTAACTTCTGATAATATCGGTTTTGAGATCGTAAAATGCACAAGTCTCAATGATCTAATTTAAAACAAATAAAACGTTCTTACCGTAGTAATTGCGCACGAGCATGCCGAACTTATCTGTCATGATGGGCGACTCGTTCACTACGCACACAACCCCACTCACTTCGTACGCATGTCCTCTTCGTATTGCCTATATCGAACTGCTTGAAAACGGACCTTTTGCAATCCTCTCGAGTATGATAACGATGTATAATAAATACAAATGAAAGTGATCGTCAAGTATAATTATAAGATCTCATTGACCAATACAGATACAATATCAATCGCGCAAAGAAGAAAAAAAAATCCACCTCATAACATTAAGTAAGAAAGAATATACATTATACTTATGTGTGTGTGTGTTTTTTTTATTTATATAAACCTATAAACAGTTATAGGTCTATTACAGTCCCCTGTGCTGTACAATAAAAATAATAGAATTATACTCACGTTTTACAGAGCTGTGTAATAATATTATCATGAACTTGTAAATGGGTAGTACATTATAAAATATAAAAATCACTTGAGCGTAAGAATCGTAGAAAATGTCCGTTTTGTTTGAAACGAACGTTCGAACGATTTGAATAGTGTAGTCGCACAATTTTTTTCAAGACTTAAATTATTATCGTTGACCTCATATAATATAGTCGTGTCGTATAGCGTTTCTCTGAATGCGTATCGATGGAAATATTAACCTTTAAAGATTAAATATACAATATACGGTGTCATCATAATAATATTATAATTATAATAATAGTTTAGGATTTTGGAGAAATGGCATATTTTAAAATAAATGCGAATAAAACATTCTTAATATTATGCAAATACAATACTATTATAACCGTAAGTAATCTTAGTAGTCCAGCGTTATTTATAACGTACACATTAATTTTAAATGAATAAATACCGTTAGATTCTTATTGAAATCCCGTTTATTTTTAAATCAACCACTGGTTTCATACAGCTATACCGAGATTTTGCAGACACACATTACTTTAACTGCTGATGTTCAAAACAAATCCATTGATCCAAACCGGTATGGAAAAAAAAACACACCGGGATGTGAATCAAATCGATGATATGAGTAAGACACCGTTTTACCGGTTTTGGCGAACGAATTGCTTGACAATGTTACATATATAATTGTACTCAATATAGGTTTAAAAAAAAACTGCTTGACAACTAATGCAAACTGAATATTACATTTTGGCATATAAATATTATAAGTTTTATGAATCATCGAGCTATCGTTCGTCTCATTTTTAACAACTACATTTTATAATCATAACCTGTTGATAGAGCATAATAACAATCTAAAATAATCTAGCTTAACATCAGATTTGTTGATATGATTATAATTATAATTATTAAACTAACATAGACTAGACATTCATTATAATTATTTTGCAACAATAAATGTTAATTCTTAAAATAGTTTTTTTTTTTTAATTTAATGCATTAACGTGTTCAATATCGTAACATAATCTTTACTACAGCTGATAATAGCATAAGGAACAATAATAAATAACTGACATTAGGTAACTAGAGTTTTTAAAACGTATTTCAAAACAGAAATATCGCTAATCACACAATGTGAAGGAGTAGCTGATTTCCGTTTTTAAGAATATTAGAAGGTCAAAATATTATGATAGCGAGAAATATTAAAATAATTACATTAAAATGTCTATAAGTAGGTAGCATTAATTACTAATGAATTATACATAATATAATGGTTAATTAATTTTAATACGTTCACTGACTCACATAATATTATATTTTTAATGTTGACGTTTGTTTTGAATTCTTTAAGTACAATTTTACCTTTATGATGACAGTTTTAAATTATTATATTTTTTTTTTCATTCGTTGTCTGTGTTATTAATATAACGTACTGAACCTAAAACCTATAAATCCACTTATAAATTACAGTCTCCGTTTGTAATTTAGATGAATTTCTATCGTGTATGTATTTAATTGTGCAGTATATTTTCAGTGACATAGAAACAGGGGTCTCAGTTGTCATTTGTAAATCAATAGACTCGATGGATTGGATTTTAGAGATTTTACGGATAGCTGAAGGCTTTGCGTCTTCTCATATTATTTATAAACCATACGTCTAAATCGGCATTAATAATAACTTATTTAGAAGAAATGTAGCTTTTATTTAGTAGCTGGAAAACAACTTATATCTCGTGTCAAGAAAAAATCATTTGTCGTTACGTACATAACGTTTATGTTACGGCTTAAGTACGAAACATGGCGAATGTGCGCATTATCCGGATAATGCTCACAATACCCATATTGGTTGGAAAAAGTAAACACACAAAATTTAAAATCATAATTTCGTGCATAAATCAGCTATTTTTTACATTAGGCATTGATCGATGGATGAAGTAATACTCATAAGAAAAAAGTTTTATATAAAACCTGGTATTGTATTATATTTGCAACTGCACTAAAAATATAAGATAGTATAAAATTACTGCAGTACAAACATAAATGAATTTTAATTTACTATAATAATAATAAATAATGGTAACAATACACCATAACACTATCTATCACTATCACTTATCAGTTAGGTATCTAACAATCATTTATCGTAATCGTTTGATATTTTTTTCCCTATAGCCTATATTAAATATTTAAATAAAATTTATTTTATATTAAGAGTACCGACATAACTTATAACGTTAGTTGAAATTTAATTGTGTTTGGAGTAAATGTGGATGTCTGTAGTATAATGACGTGTTCAAAAGACAACTTTTATGTGAGTTTTAATAAATTAATTGTAGAAAAAACTAGAATTAAATTTATCAATCTCAAACAAATTTCTAAAATAATATTAGAAATTAGTAACAAGAAATCAAATAAAAAAAAACATGTACAGATTACCGATGTTTAAAAAGATATGATGTCATAACTACTTATAGAGAAGACAATTTGATTTTATCTTTTCACTGGGGGGTTGTGGTGGTGGCCAACAGGAACGAGTTCTCGAGTCACACGAACATTAATTATATAATGATGTAAAGAGCCAAAATTTTTTTTTACATTTTGTATAATTTGAAAATGTTTACTATTGCTTACAAAAAAAAAAAAATTAAAATCATAAAAATAATTAGTAAATTTTGATTTTATAAATAAGACGGGAGCCACAAGACGAGAGATGAGTGTTGCTCGACAGCTGTAAGTTGGCCACCCCTAATATGGACGGTGGCGATTCAAAACTTTACTACTAAGTCCGAAACGAAATTATATACAAATAATATGTTAGTAGTAAACTAAGCTCTATGTTGTATTTTGTTGGGGGATGAATAATATACAAAAACTATTTTTTTTTTTTAAGTAAGATAATAAATACTAAATAGCAGAAATATTATTATGATGACGCCTTTTTATGACAAGTTAGGCAACTAAATATGTCAAGAAAAACGTTATAAATTTATAAATAAAACATACTTGAAAGTATTTTATGTTATTGTATACGGTAATAAAAAGAATGTATTCACTTTATCTGATAAATAATACAAATCTTTAAAATATTTAAATAATAATCATATTTTTCATATTTCAAAAAGATTATTAAAATATTATTATTACTATGATTCAATTATAAAATTATTATTGTTTATAATCTATAAGAAAATGTAATCTATAACATTGCATTCTTTTTTGGTACTTAATCACTCATTAATATTGTTGCTTTTTGTTTATATTTGTAAGTCTCAAGTAAATGTACATAAGTGAACATATTACGAGTATATTAATTCTAATCATGTTCCAACTGTCAAAATAATATATAATAATAATTGTAAATAAACTAAAAAAATAATTGCAACATTTGTATTTATTTATTTATTTATTTATTTATTTATTTATTATGTATTAATTAATATAGTTTATTATAATATTTACATAGTTTTATTTATTTTCACTTTTATTACCTATTTAAAACCCCTTGAAAACGCCTATACAGTCTTAATTTGCTTTGAGATTGTGTCATTATGATATTATAATATGTCAAAACTATAATTATTTAATTAAAAACATTTTGCTAAGTATTTATTCTCAAATCTCGTGTTGTTTAATCGCTTATACCTTAATCACATTCGTAATTTAAACAATTAATAAATGTAAAAATAAATTAATTGATCATTATACAATTTATATTGTATGAAATCGTATTCAAAATTCATCTGCATAACTATATTATAATATGGATAAATACACTTTACTGTATGAAATATTGGTGGATACTATTTTACTAATAAAGCAACTATAACGATAAAATAATTGTTTAAGGTTTTATGAATTTCACCATGGAAAAATAAAAATAATGATATATCAAATACATTGTTCCTAAGAACTTCAAGTTATGTCTGTAGAGTAAAATATTATTTTTATAAAATAGACAATAGTACGTAGAGAAACATGTCAACAAAAGTCACAACGGACGAAAAGGCACAATGAGAATTTAAGACAATCTTACTTTGTAATACAGAAACCCAAAAGTATGAGTGATAAATTATTATTTTTTTTAATTTTTCTACAACGACTGTGTACAAACGAAAATATTAAATAATATAATATTATATAATATGTATATTTAACTGGCTGTCAAGTAATGTTTCAGTTGAAGGAAGGCGAAAGGACAGAACCAACTTCTGTAATAAAAAGTATTTTTGAGTACCCCTCCCAATTATATCTTAATCACTAAAGTACGCATATCATATTTTTTGCACTTTTGCATCTCCCTTCTATTTTTTTTTTCAATTCAAATATTACTATCACTTAATTATATAGGTAATTAAAAAAAAAAAACAGTTATAAATATTATGTATATAATAATATGTATATCGGTATCGACCGGGCCATAGTCGTGAAACCAGTTTTGCATTATCTTTTCTCCAAAGATGTGTCGATAGTGATTTATGATTATATTCTGTTTATACATATAAGTAAAAATAACAAATATATATATATTATGTTTGGGACAATATTTAATAGTTAAAGTAATTAACACTTATCGGTAAGTTATAAATTCAAATAACAGAACTTATTTTGATTAATTAGGAATTTACTTGATATAATATTTAATTTGTATTAATTATCATTTAATATCGTTTCATTAAAATATTATACGAAATCCATCTGATGATATATTAACACGTTTAAGTACTATATCAACCCACATATGTTGGATACAAAACACGGCTTTTAATAGAATAAATCAATCAAATATATTATTTTATATGTCTAAATATTATGTTTACGACGTGTATGGTACACCTGTCTTATTATTTTTCTAACTGGAGCGCAACGAAGATGTTATTAGTTATATACCGATATGTATGAGTGTGTGTGTGTGTTTCAGGTATAATATAATAAAAGTAAAAATTCGACATTTTCTTCTAGCTCCTTTATAATGGGTTAACTGAACAAAAATATATTTCTCTGTAAATGTAATCTTTTTAAGTACATTTTCTTTAATATAACAAAAAAAAAAAAAAAATTGTAACTGAATTAAAATACTATATTATATTATATTTCACTATGACTATGAGAAATCTCCTACTCAAGTTATTATTATTTTTTTTAAATATTCAAATATCATCCCAATTTAAGTGTTAGCACTTTTCTTGTACTTAAACGATGACAAAATGAAAATCGTGACTGCGAGTCTATAAGTATATAACATGTCTATAACTTATGTACATGTTCTACATCACTATTTAGTTTGAGTTTAAGCTAGAATTTTAATAGATACTTAATATTATGTATTATATTAGAATTAAAAATTAAACTAAACATAATATAAAATTATTTATTAATAACTTATAATTTATTAATTTATTAATTAATAACTTATATAATAGTTTTGTTATATTCTAATTGCTGTCCTAAACAGTATTATAAAATGGAAAATGTCTCGAAGTACAACTTTTATGTTTTTAAAACGTAAATAAGTTAAATACGTGTGAGTATATGACTGAAGGATGATATAAAGAGGTTAGTCTAAAAATAACTCTTGGTATAGATTATATAGTTTAAATAAATAAATGTGAAGATAGAAATCTTTTTTATGCATATTCTCTGAAATTACTCATCTGATCATATTGATTTTTAAGCAAATAATAGAGGTATTAAAGTACAAAAATTGTTCGTTGTTTTTGGTCCAGAATGAAAAGGGAATCAAATTTGGGTCGTTCAAAAAAAAAAAAAAAACAAACAAAATAAATAATAATAATAATAATAACAATTTAAAATAAATACAGCTATTAAATGGTTAAAAAAAGCAACGCTGGGCGGGACAGATATGTTAGTTAATATGTCGGAAATATTATTTTTCCACGCATGTTACGCTAATTAAAAATTAAAATAGCATTAGGCAACTAAACATAACACGGATGTATTTATTTTGTGTGGCCTATAAAGTGTACGGGGATAGCTGTCATTATTATATTACTTGTCTTATTGATGGTAGTTATCCATATTCTATTAAGCTAGATTTTTCTTTCTAAAGACTAACGTCTTACTCTGAAGAAAGAAATTGAACGAATATAGTATTCATTATGAAAAGTGTATGAATCGGAGAACAGTATAATATTATATTTGTAGAAATACATCATACATTTTATAACGCATCTCATAAGGGTTAAATGAAACATTTATAAAACTAGAATTGTACACCTTGAAGTGGTCCTCAAAAGTCACAATTATAATAAAGTTCAAATATTATTGCAGCGTACCGACGATTTTCGTTGCTATTAACCAATTTTTTTTGGACTTAAACAACGCTAACCATTTAACTTACCCATCTTACACGATTATGGGAGATGCATAGCTTGAAATAAAGCCAGTGTAAATACTGTCCATACTGACCTACGGCAAAGACTACGGCTGTTACTGAGTTGGTTCTTGAACTCCAAATCCATATACCGAATTGGATCATTTTAAAAAGGTATTTTACCGAATTGGTTCTTGTTTAATTACGCACATTTTCTTTCTCAAGTTCACTGGTTTAAAGCTGTCAGCTTTAAAGGAGACTTAGTTAAAAATGTTCGTTAATGATTTATTTATTATTTCGTATTAACGTTTAAAATCGTTGATTTACAAATTTGAAGCAACTTTTTTTAAATATTCAATCCTCGCAAGCTTCTCATTAATATAATCAGCAATACAGTTGTCCAAGTTTCCAGGTATTGGTTATTTCTTTCCTTTTTGATAATAAGTTTACTTGTGTTGTTACTTCAAAATTTAATATAATTTAATGTCTGAATGCTGTTTAAAGTCGCTATAAAATGAAATAAATTAGAATAGGAACTTGTAAATTCTTTATTCAGCTTTGAGTTGAATGATTTACAACAATGTATAGTCAAATTTTTAGTCTAATCAATATTTTTGTCAAACCTAGCACAAATTTTCGGTGAAAAGGTACTGTTTTTCATTAAGTATGTATCATGAACTTAAAAGCTGATCCAATTTTGGACAGCAAGGTGCTATGACCATCAAATATTTATAAAATGTTTTTAATTGGTAATAAGAATAGTTAAAAAATAGTTTCAGAAGTTATCTAATTTCTGAAGCATTATCTTTAAATAATTTAAAGATTCGCTGGAGAGACAAAACTATTGAATTTTTCTCCACCATAACTGACATAAATGGAATCTGCAACCTCTAACTGTAACTTGTTGTAGCTCCAAACATCCATTGTTAGTATAGAGTGTAGGTACATTTTATACTATTTAATTTATATTTTTTATCAATTTTAAACATTAAAATTGTGAAGATCATAAACGGTAATCAATTCTGTCCAACTTCATAAAATAACTTTTTTTTAAAACGGAGACCAGTTGTTTACTCCCAAGGCTGTATCTTGTCTTGGTAACATTTTACGCATAATTTACAGATTCATGACAAATACCACCAACCATTACGATTATTAAAGTGTAATTCATGTAAGTATAAAATCGTTTTTATATTATATAATATCCATTGAACATTCACCTTTATATTTTATGTCTTTTTATGTTTTATCTTTACATTGTTTTAGAAGGACAATGACATATATTCAAACAATCAAAGTAAGTAAGTAAGTAAGACAAAATAAGTTTCAAAATCTATTTAAATATCATATCTTTGGATTCCGAGTTGATTTAAAATGAACAAAATATCAAACTTTGAAACGGAATCGTATATTCACATAGTGTAATACTTTAATGGGTATTTTATTTTTCACGTTATTCCAATGTGTTTTTTTTTTTGTTAATTATCTATATCAATATTACTGTCTACATTAAACTATTTTTGTAACAATTTTACTTGAATAATATTTTGTATTTAAATTAATAGTATTTAATACAACTATTTTTCGATAATAACAGATTGTACAAGCTAAAAATAAAAATAATACGACAATCCTACACACCTGGAATATGAAGACGATAATATTAAAATATATAAATAATTTACAATCCATACTTACGCACATGTTTTGTATAATTCGTATACATAGTGCAGTTGTAAGTAACAAAGCCTGGGGAATTAAAAAAAATTGAATCGTGGATCTATGACCATAATATTATTGTATAATTATTATAGTTATTAGTAGGTAGCGCACTTTGAATAAAAATTATATTTCAGTTTAATCGTTGGCTAATCACGAAAAAGCTTGAATGATATTACTTAGTTAACCTTCAAAGACATTAATGGCATAACTCTTTTACGTTATTCATTTGAATTTTGGAGCAGCGCGATGAATGTATTATTTGATAGTTAGTGCTGAAAGGAATATATATCTTAAAGATTTTTTTTTATTTTTAGTTTAATATGTGAAAAAAATTCTTAACTTTTTAATTTCGATGGTATTTTTTTTTAGCAAAATGGATCTAGTTGGTATTTTTTAGAAGTCAAAAATATAAAATCTTCAATACTTTTCAAAATAATCAAGTTTTAATAATAGGAAATGAGAATTTGTTTTTTTTTTTTTTTTGCAAGACCATTATTTTAATTGTTTATTGCAATTCAATTATTATTTGTATTTAGGTACTTGCATTTTTACTGGATATTCATATTCGTATTAAAAAAAGATGGCAGACAACATTTAATTTTTTTTTTTTTTTGCTATGTATCGGTGTTTTAAATAAAATGTTGTTTTTAAGTTCAAAATAGTTCAAAATTAATAAATAAAAAATGTCTTATTAATTGTTACATAATTTAAAAATTTATAATTTATACATATATATATATATATATATATTAAAAATAAGTCATATATTTTATTTTTATTATAAGTCTATAAAGTTAATATTTTTAGAAAATTCACAAAATCACGAAATTATGTAGTTAAAAATCAATACAGTGTAAAATTAAAACTGTTCAGACATTGAATTTGTATAAAAAAATTCTCATTAGTTTATTTACTGGAAATAAAAATACATTTCTATAATACGTCTTTATTGATTTAAAATTAATATATTATTCTAGTAGGGAGCTTTTTACAACACTGGTTATTGGTTTAATATAACGGTAAAAATAACGGTTGGTCAAATCATATGTCAATATTTTTCATTTAATACAAATAACTTTAGCTTTTACATACCAGTAAGGTGGTAAAAAAAGTACCTATATAAAATTAAAAGTGTCTTATCAATTAAATTTGATAAATTGTTACGAAAATGCATCTATAACGTACATGTTAAATTATATATATAAAAAAAAAAAAACGATTACGATAATCAAATAATAGTTTCATCGTGACGAACCTACTATTTTTGAAACACATGCGTGGACGAATATATTTCACTAAATAACATTAATGAGTTTAACGTTAGGTATTTTAAACCAGTGTTGAGCAAAACATAAAAACTAACTACTTTATAATAAATAAATAATTGATAATGTAATAAACATTCTTTTTTGGAAAAATAATTTCAAAAAAGTATTATTCATAGTAAAATTAATTATTATATCAACAATATAAATACATAACAAGACATGGTTAGTAGGTACTAGGTAGTATATAAGCTGACACATATAATCTCCGCTAAAAATCTTTTTCGTAAATAATTAATCATTGTATTCAAATTTAACACACTAATTTCAGTGTCTTCCTTAATTAATAACGAAGTAAAATAATAATTAACACCTACTTTACAGCATAGTAGTTACAAATACTTATTAATTTTTTAATAATTAAAAGTACTGTTATAGTTTAATTTTAAAAAAAAGCAGTGTCCATTAAGACGTTAAAAACTTACATAAATATTATGAACATAGTATTAAAAAAAATTATAATATATATAAAAGTTTACTTTCGTGATTGTTAGATTTAAGCGAATAACTGTATAGTATGTTTCACTGTAATTTATTTCTGTTAAGTATCTGAATTTATATTTTATACAATTCGAATTTGTGAAATAGTAAGTAAATATGTAGTTTGTTTCGAGTTCATTAAATTTTTTGTAAATACGTTTGTTTATTTTTAGCTATTAGCTTGGTAGATCTATTCAATTATATAATATTATTATTTAAAATTTCAAAGATCTATAGTTTGAATGATAATAATTAAAGTATTTAACCTAAAACTATTTAAAATATAATTATATTTCTTGCAAATGTCTTGGTAATATTGTGTTTGTAATGTAATTGTTACAGAGATTCAACCCAATAAATTGTATGTATAAAATAGAGCGATATAGAGTATTTAGCACGAATAAATTAGTCGAATACAATTATGTAAGTTAAAATATAACTACAAATATATTTCATCACTGTTTATCTAACTAAGTTTTCCTATAAATCGATGTGTTATACTATTTATCTTTTTATGAGAAATTAGTTAGATAATTTTGCAAAAAAAAAAAATCTTTTACATTTAAAATAATATTCTAAAAATAATTTGATTAAAACCAGATTTTAAAAATAGAAAAAAATATCTTCGTTGGGTCACTACATTGAGTACGCTCATATTACTGACCTCATTAATTTCAGAAACATCCTGTACATTGTATAATTTATATTTAAATGAATCCTGTAATATTATTCATGTAAGAAAGAATCATGAAGGTTAGCATGTTTAAAGAGTATTTATGTTAATAATATATATATTTTTATTGTAAATAAAATTTTTTATGTTATAGGCAGGTATTTAAAATGTTTAAGTTAAGAGTAAAAAAAAATAATTGACTCCAAATAGCAGACATTCTGGTTGTTTATGACGCTGTCGGCGAGTTTAAGGAAGTATTAAATACCTATTTTAAAAGAAGAGTTGAATCACGAAATGATTGGCGTTGCAACTGCTAATTTTCATAAAAGTATATAAAATATAAGTATTTATTTATTATAATATAAGTGGCGTGGAGAAGGTATTTTTTTTGGATCATTTGCTCCTTCAAAAGTTTTGAGTAAAGTGGTACTTCATGACTCAAAATACCTAGGTATATCATAAAATGTTACTATTTTTATATATATGTGTCATATTTGTGTTACTTACAGCATGAAACTCTGTTAGTTGAATTTTAATAAACTAATTAAGTAAGTATATACGATTACACGAATATTTTCTTGTATTGTTATTATAATGCATATATTTGTAAACTTGAATTTTTCTATCAATTAAAATTTTTTATTGAGGTGAATTCAATACAATAGGATAGAAGGTTGATAAAGGTAGGTAAAGGAGGTTGGGTATCTATCGTATACATTAAATTAAATTAGATCAATACGCCACCGATTATAACAATGATGATGAAATAATATGAAATATTTACATAATATTATATATTAGTGAGTATATTATACTAACTAATATAAATAGTAAAAATATCTATTTAATCTAGTGGTTTGTACATTATCGTTAATCATTGTTATGAAATTATAAATTGTAAATTATTACAAGGTAACAGGAAATATTTGGAACACGTAACCTTGAATTGTATTAGGAATATTTTACTGCATATAAGATATATCAATTCCAATTTTAAACTATTTTTGTTTATGTATGCATAGTTAAAAAAAACTTTTTAAATAAAAACAGCTGATTTTTTAACCTAGATTTGGAGTGTTTTATTTTTTCTAAGCAACATTCATGATCTTAATAGATTTTTTTTTGATATTCTGTTTATAAATACACCTTGTCGTTAATAATAAAAATAAATGTTTATAATAATACCTATAGATGTGTAAAAGGCTCTATGGCTATCATAATAGTACATCAATTAAATAATTAATATTTATTTTTACATCAAGTATTAAAAAATATATGTATCATTAGAATTAAAATAAATTGTTATAACAATATCTATACATTTGTAGTTAAGATAGACCATTGAAAAATACTATAATAATTTATTACGAATTACCTAATTTAAAACTTTTAACCGTCCTAAAATATAAAAACTATAAGGATCAAAAGTTGCTTAGAAAAAATAAAACGACCCAAGTTCAGTCTTAAAAACAGTAGTTCATATTTAAGATAATGTTTATGTTATTGTGCATACGGACAAACAAAGTAAGCAATTGGAATTCAACAAAAACACGTATATTTATTATTTATATTATGGCCTGTACGCAGAAAAAAAATAGAATAAAATTTAAAGTTGAATGCATTCAAAATATTTCTTATTAACTTTAAAATTGAACTCACAGTATTATAATAAATAATGGTGGTCCATTGAGAAAGCCAACTATAGATAGTCTTTCAAGACTGATGAGATGATTCAAAAAAAACAATCATGCTTAAATATAAGTAGCATTTTTCCTTTGGAAGGAAATTAAGAAATCGTATATATGTTTTAGAGTATAACCCTTAAATTGTAAGAATTTTTGGCCATGAGTGGATTTTAAATCAATGTTTAGATCGCCGCTAAAAAAACAGGTATTTGATCATTATAATAACAGATTTCAAGAAATACCGTTACGCAAAATTGGTTACGTGCAAAAAAAATCTTTTATTTATTACAAAAATATCTTAATTTTTATACTTAAACTTCTCCAAATACTAGTCTAATCATCATAAAGCAATTAAATAATTTGTCTCTTTTATCCAATACAATTAGAGCAAATAATATTATGGAGACGAATTGTTAATATTTTTGATTATTAACTTGGAGGCAAACGAGTTTGTTTATGAATACATCCATACACGGTACAAGGTAAAAAATACTATAATAGTTGTTAAGTATGTTTTCAATAATATTTAATAATATAACAATATTATACAATCTTTGTTACATAATATTTTAAATAGAGTTCGTCTTACCGTATCATGACTTATATATCTTAAAATATATTTGAACTATGGGTCAGATAACGACGAAAACTGCAAAACTTAATTTCAAAACGAAGGTCAACGTACTGTCCACAATTGTAAGTGTATTGAACTTGAGTCAGTGCAAACAAACTGGTTTTAACAATAATAATAGTAGCCAAATGAGTATCTGGATATTTTAGATGAAAAATTATAGCAGTACACATGGATTTGTGGAGTAGTAAACATAGGTACATATAGTTATTTTGTTTTTATTTTATTAACGTCATATTATGTACATTTTTGTTGTGCGTGCTTGAAGTTTTTTTTTCAATTGATGTGACTACTTTGTTATGATAATCTCACAGATGTCCGTTTAATAAATCACGTAGCAGCGTAAGTAAACAACACATGTATTGCTATATTTCTTTTTAAAATTCAAAATATCGTCAATTGAATATAATACATAAAAGTCTATAGCTAAGAACGGGAGAAATACTCAGGTGCACGAAATGACGGAAATTAACGGGATGAAATTCCCGGAAATTCCTCACAACTCGTGGGAATTTTCGGAAGTCATAGAGAAACTTTAGAAACGAATTTCATAATAAACCCATGATAGTGTATTTAATTTAAATGTATATATTTTTTTATTTTATTTTTGAAAATCATGAATATACTGTTTTAAAAAAAATATGTAAAAAAAAAATGAAGTTTTAATTATTAGGATATTATTGTCAATGATTTTGAATGGTTTTCCAATGTTTGTGTTATATTTTTGAAAACTAGTTGTTTTTGACTTGAGAAATTTATACTATTACTTATATATAACTTTTATACTATAACTGTTAGGTAAATATAAATATAATATAATATGATAATCAAATTTAAATCGAAAAAAAAATAATATCAAATCGGTGTTTTTTAATGTTCTTATTTTTTTAATCTATTAAATAATTTCTCTAATCCTCTATAATCTATATTATAGATCATTTTATCTATACGGTATTATTACCAGTTCTTTTCCACTCAGTAATTTATCGATATTTAATATATTATACAATTTTGTAATTGTTATGCTTAAAAAAAAAAAAAAATAATAATTTTAACACTCATCATCGCATTGTCAAATAAGTAGTTAAGGCAAAAATGTTAAATAAATAATTATGAAATCACGCAATACAAATTTATAATAACGAATTATATTTCTCGAATACACTGATATCCTGATACAGATTTTCAGGAAGTGACGAGATGTCAGAACAACTAAATATCTTAAACCATCTAATAGGTACACCTAAAATTATTTTTAGCAAATCGTAGTAAAATGTATAACTGGATATTAACATATTATATAGGAACTAGCAAATTATAAATTATTTTATAATTAATTATTAAATATTAATTATGAGCTATGTACCATAGGTAGGATATTGTGTATATGCGTCGTATGAATGTGTTTCAATGAACAATCAAAAAAAAAAACTTACGTGTAGCTCTCTTCGTTTTTTTTTTTCATTTTTAAAGGTTCTTTATTTCTCTTAAAAACTTAAAACTACTTAAAAATTGTCAAGAGTAGCCAAGTAGTACATATTTTCATATTATAGTCATATATAGGTACTTACTCTGAACAAAACTACTCTTTATAAATATAAAAAAAGTATTTAAGTTTGCACGGACAAAATATAAATTGGTAATTAAAAATATTCTTATTCTTACACGAAATAAACCGATTTAATCTACGAGTATATCTAAAATATTGAAATTGGGTTCTAAAATTTCTTAAAATAATTTTATTTTTTGAGTACCTAGCTAATAAACTGTAATTTTGGTTTATTATCATTTTATTTTTTATAATGCATTGATTTTTCGTTACAATAATTAATTCGATTACCTAATCATAACCAATCGATGTTATCACTTGAAATAATATTAATATTACTATTATTTAAAATTGAATATTCTTTTTACCAACTTTTAAATATTCTAAATATAACAGTATAGCTTAAAATACTTTTATAGTTTCATCATGGCTAGTTAAATAATAACATTATATATTATAGGTTTAATATTGATACGAGTCCTTTAATAAGGGAATATTTGTGATTTTCTACATTATGTTTAAGTGGTCTATTATACGTTTTAGCTTCATCATGAATTTTCGGTTTAGAAAAGTAATTTGATATGCAATGGTTTTGATTCATAAAAGAGTGCTTTAGTTATAGCTTGGAAGGTTTTAGATTAAAATCGTTGGAGTTCATTTACGTTAGCGATTTTTGCAGAGCCTCGTAGGTTATAACACCATAGGTCTAGATTGGTTCAATGAAAAGTTTATAGATTATTAGCTTAGTTGATAATCTAGTATGATTGAAGGTTAAGAAAGAGCTGCAGATAAGATATTGCAATATTTAAAATAAATAAATATTTTAAAAGTTATCCATTATAATTTGAGCACAGTTTAGTTGTTATTATTATAATATAATAGTAAATAGCTGTATAATATAATTTAAATGTTATATTTTTTTTTAACAAATTTGTTTTATTTTTTAATTTTAGTTGGTTTGTAAAAAAAAACAATTACCCAGGCCATCTTGCTGTAATATTAGGCTTTAAAATATCATATTATATTAAAAGACTTATGTATTTTATATATAATATTATATAAGCTTACTGCTATATTAAATGACTAAAAAGCTATTCATTTTCAAATACATATACGACTAATAATAATAATAATAATAATAATAATAAAATACAGTCTAAGTCCAAATGAGAATATTAAATGCAATCATTTCAACAATATGTAAACTTAAATCATATTTTTCCAAAGGTTCGTAGAATTGCTTAGGTATTTAAAATTGGCAATGGTTTTATTTTCAAATTTATTGTAATATAATATGATAATCACGAATACACTATGAATAATTGCATGATTAGGGTGTTTGATTGAACAAAAATCATTTATTTAAGTAGCAATATTATATAAATCATAGTTATATAATTAATCTAAATTTGTATTTATAATATACGGTATTTGTATTTTCAGATATGAATTTAATCATGAATGTTAGAATTGCCTTACTTGGAATTTTCCTATTAATCGTTAGTCCATGTTTTTCCATAAATATTTTTCAACTTTTGGGTCAGTCTTACCGTAAAAATTTAATTCAATTTCGTGAAGATCCTCAATTTGGGAACAAAAAAATATTAGATGAATACGACTTCATAGTGGTAGGAGCTGGTGCTGCAGGAGCAACGGTCGCTCGGCGGTTAGCGGAAGTCTCAGAATGGAACATACTTTTATTAGAAGCTGGTGGAGAAGAATCATTGATAACTGCATTACCAAGTATTGCACACTATTTACAATTTACAAATTATAATTGGGCATACCACACGGAAGAGGAATTGCATGCTTGTAAAGGACTTATAAACAAGACTTGTCCTTGGCCAGCAGGAAAAGGATTGGGAGGTAGCACAATAATTAATAACAATATGTACACAAGAGGTAATGTAAGAGATTTTGATCGTTGGGCTGAGGCAGGGAATCCAGGGTGGTCTTATAATGATGTACTACCCTATTTCTTAAAAAATGAAAATATAGAGGTACCGGAACTCAAAAGGTCACCTTATCACGGTGTTGGAGGACCATTACCAATTAGCTATCCTGCATTTAAGTCAAAACTAGTTGATGCGTTCATAGAGTCAGCATCTGAAGTAGGTATGCCTGTTGGTGACTATAATGCTCCAGGTAGCCATGTGAGTTTTTCGAGAATCCAAAGTACAACATCAAATGGAAGACGAGTAACTTCTGCTAGAGCTTATCTCCACGACAATTTAAAAAATCTGCATGTAGTTGAATTTGGATATGTTACGAAAATTCTAATTGACGATCGTACTAAAGTGGCATATGGAGTAGAGTTCATGAAGAATAAAAGGAAAAGAAGAGTACTGGCTAAAAAAGAAGTGATAGTATCAGCAGGCACGTTTAACTCTGCTAAACTTTTAATGTTGTCAGGTATTGGGCCTAAAGAACATTTGAATTCATTAGGGATTAACACTGTGAGTGATTTACGCGTGGGTGACAACTTACAAGAGCATCCATCATTTGCCGGGTTAACATTCTTAGTAAATGAAACTGTAGCATTTGTCCCAGACAGAATCTACCGTGATTTAATAAGTGAAGCGTTTAAAATATTCGATAAAAAAAGTTTTATGGCAACTTTACCACCGGAAGGTGTTGGATATGTGAAAACTAAGTACAACAAGGATATAGGAGATATACCTGATATCGAGTATATATTCATGTCTTCTAGTTTGGCAGGAGAAGGGGGTTTGGGTGGCAGTATTGGACGGAGATCAATGGGTGTACCTGATAAGTTGTTCTATGAAACATACAACGGTATTTTGGCACGTGATACGTGGTCGATTTGGGTCATGTTGATGTATCCAGAGAGCAGAGGACAGGTATGCTATTTTTTATATGCATAGATTACGTACGTACGACTATTATATGACTATTAATTATTTATACAAATATTGTGTTTGTGTGTAGGTACGGTTGCGCAGTGCTAATCCATTCGAAAAACCAGTGATTAATGCAAATTTTTTCAGCCACCCTCTCGATTTGAAACGAATTGTAGAAGGCATAAAAATGACAATTGAGCTAAGCAAAACCAAAGCGTTTCAAAAGTATGGTTCAACGTTACATAAAACCCCCATGCTGGGATGTAGACATTTAGAATTTGGCTCCGATCCGTACTGGGAATGTTGTGTCGAAACGATGACAATGCAGATGCATCACCAGAGTGGCACATGCAAAATGGGACCGGAATGGGATCGAAATGCCGTAGTAAACTCTCAGCTGAAGGTGTATGGTGTGAATAATTTGAGGGTAATAGACTGCTCTATAATGCCCACAATTACAGGAGCTCATACTGTAGCACCGACATACATGATTGGTGAGAAGGGTGCCGATTTAGTTAAGTCTACTTGGTTGAATAAAGCTTAAGCAGATGTTTGATCAGTACCTAATTGATATAAACTAAGTTGAATTTGGAACTATTCTATGAACATTTATCAGTGAAAGTTATTATTAAGTACCTACATAATCATTATAATTATAATTTAATGTGTATAAAATATAAAATATATAATTAAAAATATATTAGTATTTTAGTATTATTACTAATAAGTAACAGTAAAAGATTATACTATTATCATATACGAGTATTATAATCTTGCAAAAGTTGGTTTTTATAAAATTAACATATAGATATTATTGCTATTTTATAAGTATAAATATTCTTTGTAAATAATAAATTATGATTGAAAAACAATTTCAAATAAATTACTTA
Organism: Aphis gossypii; assembly: GCF_020184175.1. NCBI lineage: Eukaryota > Metazoa > Arthropoda > Insecta > Hemiptera > Aphididae > Aphis > Aphis gossypii. The sequence continues at coordinate 79,151,244 of NC_065530.1, forward strand.
TTGTTACAAAATAAATTAAATAATAGGTGATGATATTCTATCGTGATGGTTTGAAATTGAACCCTGAATATTTATGAATTACTATTTTTCTTAATAAATTCTTCATTGTTTAATTTAATTTTACAACAATATAAGCTATCATCAATTAAATAAATATTTAGTTCCTATATATTGACATGGGAAACTTCAAAATGTATTAATTATATACAAATACACGCAAAAATATGTTTCATTTTTAAATATTGGTTCCTTATAGCAAAAAATACATAGTAAGTTTTGAAACATAACGTTTCTGGAAAATTTTATATTTATTGAGTTCCAAAAAGTAATGTAAAGAAACAAAAATGAACGATTACATTTACGACTTTCTGTGTATTTATTAGTGTATGGTACGCAGATTTTTGGACCAGGATTTTTTTTTTTTTTTTTGATAATTTATTACATTTTTAGTTGAAAATGTGTATACGGTAAGTAACTTATTGGCTGTAATAATTCAGGTTGATTGAAAAATAGCTTTAATTGCTCAACTTTTGTAATACACAAACGGAAAAAAAGTCAAATATTCTTTATAAATCCGTCAGTTTATGTTTAATAAACTCAGATAACTGACAGTAAAGTGTGAACTTGTAAATTAAAAATTAATATTATTATTATTGTCAGACTTTTAAGAAAGAAAACTACATTTTATGCATAATCACATCAATGATTAAAAAAGTTTCAAACTTTATAATAAAAAAACATTGGTTTATCTACACGGTACCTATTTAAATATTTTATTGGTTAGATAATTAAGATTCTTACCAAATTCTTTTTACAGTTTTTAAATGTGTTCAGTACTTGTGTTACTGGATTTTTTTTTAACTCTCACACACACACAAATAAATAAAATATATTAATTGTAATAATACTTCTTGGAAAATATATATAAATTCATATAATATATGATAAATGTATTATATTATATTATGATGCATATACTCTATGAGTCTATATATATATATATATTATGAGTGTAATAAAGCATGTTAAAATAAATTATAATTAATATGAGTATAAATTTTGATTTTTTAAAAGTATAGGGATAAAATTTAAGTTTTAATTTTTCCAGATTTCTCTACATACCTTTTAATTATTCTTGAATACATTTTCAAATTATTGATTTCTGCTATTAATGTCATATTGGTATTAAAGTATAGATCTCGATGTTTTGATGTCCAATTCTTCACTAAATATTTTTATCAACACGATTTCTTGAATAATTCAACAACTGTTTGAACATCAACAACGTTATGTAATACCAGTCATCAAATTATCAATCAAATCAATCATGCAGATTACCTGCAATGGATATTTCCTTTATACTTATGTATATATTATATTTTTTTTTATTTTTAAATTTTATATTCTTTATTTTATTTTGTTCACCTACAAACACTTTGGCTTATTAGATTATGGTGGGTTCTTTTTTTTAACCACACGGGTTTTAACGTTTGCGACGATGTTTCGGGGAATTCTCGGTTCATAAATATTTTTACAGTTAAGTAGATTGTTATTCATAAGATCCGTCTCAACATCAAATATTCTATTATTATTAAAACCATCCACAAGCCGACTATAATACGCAGTGCGTAGTTGTACACTAGGTATCCGGTTCGAATCTCAATCCGCTATGTTTTTCCATTTTCAACAAGACATCTCCATACAACAACCATTAAAACTGGGCACAAAAAAAAAAACATTAAGGATCGAAATAATTAACGATTGAATATTTAACAAGCATGTAATTTGTTAATAATTAACATACACTAACCTTTGGCAACAAATTATTCAATAAAAAAAATCGTATTTTTCATATCATGTTTGAATTTTGTCCATATTTTTATTAGATGGTTGATATATTATTCGGTAAAAAATGTACACATATATTTGAATTTATCATTTCATTAAACAAAAAGCGGGCAAGTGAGTACCGCTCTGCTGTACATTAGGTGCCGTATGGATCATTATTATATATTATAGGAGTGTTAAATTTGAATCCAATGATAGTTATCATTGTATACGAAAAACGATTCTGAACGAAGATGATTTGTCAGTCTAGGATATAATTTCTAGTGGTTGGTGAAAAAGGTGGTTTATGTTTTAATGGCCTGAATACAACAAAATTTAAGTTCTTTTATAATAATTGTAAGTTAAACTTATGAAAAACCTTGTATTAAATTTTCAACTCTTAGCTACTTATACAAACATTTTTATGAAATATACCTACAAAATAATTTGCAAATATTCATGGTTTTGACGAATTTTTGTCAATATTTGAACTTCAAATGCTAATAAAAAAAAAATGTGCCTATGTATTCTTATAATTTTTTAATCACTATAATAATAACTTATGAGGAACTTTGCATTAAATTTTCAAGTATTTTGATAGGGCTAAAAAAATTTTATCGACCCTTCAAAAAAAATTTTTCAGAAAAATTGAAAATTTCAGTTGTCTATAAATAGCTCAAAAAAACTCAAAGTATTTTGAAAATTAAATCAAGTAAATAAAATGCCAATCTAAATAACTGGTAAAATTTTCAAGTATCTACGACTTATACTTTTTGAATTATAACAAATATCAAAAATCGTTTGAGGCTAAACCGTTATTTAGCGCGGTTTTGTAAAAATTTAAATTTCAAACACTCATAAACATTTTTTGTCTGAATCCGGTAGAGTTTTTTTACAGATATTTGAAGAAAAATGTATGGAGAACCTTGTACCAAATTTTCAAAACTTAGTTATAAAAGAAAAAAATTTTATGATTTTTCAACTTCAAAATTACTTGCAAATTTTCGCGTTTTCGACAGATTTCGTAAAAATTTGAACTATAAACTCTTATAAAAAAAAATTGTGACTAACTAATTTTTTTTAGCTACAATAAAAACAACTCATAAGGAACCTTGTATTAAATTTTCAAAACTTTTTGGTCATCCAAAAATTTTTATCGACACTTTAAAAAAAATTTCTCAAAAAAATCGAAAATTTCAGTAGTCTATAAATAACTCAAAAAAGTCAAAATTTTTTGAAAATTTAACTATATACAGATACTACTGACATTAACATTTGGTGAAAATTTCAAGTACTTTCAGTGATTAGTTTTTGAATTACAACCATAAAAAAAAAAAAAAAAAAAAAAAAACACACACCATTGTAAAATCAATACATTCATCACTTCGTTCAGAATCTAAAAGTTATGAATGAGGACGGTTCTAAAAAGCATAATATATACTGACTACACCAACATCAAACACCAAAAATTGTAAAAATTATTTTGTAGTTAAAATGTATGAATCAATTTGAATTTTATATCACCTAAGAATTTAATGTTTCTCATAAGTTCATATTATTATTAAAAAGAAAAGCTTAGCATAAATCCTAGTGCAATTTTATGATAGTTTGAAAATCAAGTATGGAAAAAACTATTTAATTTTAAGAAAAAAAAATTTAATTAAACGATTTTAGTTACTTTGTTTTACTATAAAAAAAATATTTACTTTAGACAATCACCAAAATTGATACACAAATTATAATTTTCCATTTATAATAACATTTTCAAAATATTTAAAATTGTCAATTTGTTGTATCAGTTTCATAGTTATTTGTAGGTGTTGTTACACTTGCAGTGTTGTTACAATAATTAAAATTGAATATAATACAATCCTAATGTATGTTTTTCTTATATAAATTGTAAAATATTGTAAATACATGGACACAAATTCTCTTATCGTTTTCAGTTAAAATGATAACAACATTTGTCAAAAACATAAAAATGAAAAAATAAGTTCGTTTAAAGATGTATCTACTTACAAATATTTAAAACACATTTTAAGTAGAAATTTTGACAAAATGGGATACTTGTTTAAACGAATGTTAACTATTTTATTTATTTTGTTGTAATTAAAAATGTATATAATTATATTAATATTATAGTTTTGAAAGTTGAATCTTTTTGCAATCATATTGTTATATGTTATAATTTATTACAATATCATATACATGTACATTATTATTTACTATTAGTTTATTCTAAATATGCCGCTGAAATCTCGTACACTATAATCGCGTAGTCATATTTAAGAGGTTTTACTTTACAATATCCTGACGCTCATAGCTTCTTATAGTACAAGCACTTGTCTACTTTAACAGAAGTGGTTGCCCACACAAGTTGAAACATTTATAACAAAGAGCGTTTGTGTGTGTTTCTCGAGCATTGACCTAAATGTCAGTTCTGGTCATTTTACAGTAGGAGTAGTAAACATTTTAACTGGCCATAAAAATAAAACTGTCCAATGCACATTCACAGAGGTGAAGGGTTACTAAAACCATACAGAGACTCTCCGCACTCCGCATCTAAGTTTTTATCGCTTTCAGCACGACCGAAATATTAATCTGAGAAATGTGGACTTTTATTATATTTCTCTCACTCTCTACCTTTTGCATTAACGAAATTCGTGCTTCGGAACATTTTCGATGGATTACCAATTGATGGTTTTTATCGTATCTTAACACTTTATTATTAATTTGTGTTCTCAAAATGACATTCGACCCTACAAAGTGGAAACAACCCAACGAGGACAAATCTTTGTCCTTCAATCACAAAATAATCGAAAGTAAAATGTTTTGAAAATACGTAGTAAATCGCATTAGATTATAGTTACTTATAGTATAATATTTAAACTAAAACTGGGTTTTGATTTTTTTCTATATATTATTTTATTATTGCTTTATTAAAATAATAACACTTATGCCTCAACGAACGCAACGTTTAAGACTCAATATCAATAAATATTGATGCTAAAATAGTGTAGGTTTTACTATGCTGTATATTTTTGTTTATCCATATTATTAAGATTTATTTATGTATTTATTAGGCAATAAATATTAATCAATTAAAAGAAAAACAGTAACCATAAAACTGTTATTCATTAAAAAAAAAAAAAATTGATCTCTCAAGGTCAATATAGGCATAATATAGCTAACTATCTTTAGTAAATACATCTATATATATATCTTAGATGTACATGTTTCATTAAAGTCAAAACATACATTAAATATGTTTTTTTTTTTTAGTTTTTAACCTTAAATACAACTTTGTAATGGAATTTATTACATACTTCAGTATAATTTGACTGAAAATGTTGAGTATTGGCTACTACTGAAATTGAATTTTTAAAACTAATAAAAATTATATTTTTGGATATTTTGAAGGAATAATACTGCATATTTCCATGCTAAAAATTATAAACTAGGTACAATCATTCCCAGTAAGTTTTGAAACATAATATATAAAAATAATCCTGAATATTGATATTTTAATGGGGATTAAGAATGGGTATCGATATCTCCACAATAATATATCGTATACTCGTATAACGAAACAATCAAAAATTATTATAGTTTAATGCGTCATATTGTAATAATAATTGTGTTTCACTCATATCGAATAATATTTAATCATGTTTTGTATTCAATAGTAATATATGGAATATAAATCAATTTCACTGCAAACTATAATTCTCCATATTAGTTAATAGTTTGTACGGATACGACGTACAAATATATATATTATATTATACAAACAATATATATAGTTATATATATGAACGCTACTATAATAGTATATTTTAATATACAAAATTATTTTTATGACATATATTTATTTAAAACACTAGGGATTATACGTTTTAAATTCAAAATCCTATATCAGGTTTACTTAACAAAACAAACAGTAATATGCACATATTTTACTTATGCGTCACAGGAATCTATAATATAAGCTATAAATAATAAGGTGGTGACCATAGAAAATAAATAATACAATATCATTTCCATTTCTTTATAATATTATATTATAATATAATACGCGTGATCACATAATATAATATAAATACATAATATAATAATAATATAATATAACATTATATTATATAGTAATATATAATACATAATATTTTTGTATAACGATTTTTACAACATTATTAAAACAGAAAACAGTTAAAAAAAAAAAACCGTTATTTTTTTTTTTTGTTTTACTAACTTATCTTAGGTAGGTAACAATTTTTTGAAATAATGGTATTATTATTATTAATACTTTTTTTTTTTTAATATAAAATAATATAACTTAACTATCTTTTGGTTAGACAATCTTATTGGCATAATAAACATTATGTACACTTACAATAATATAAACACATAAGGATACAAAATTAATGTGGACAACGAATAATTTAAACTTTATAATAATAATATATCAATTAAAATAATATTATAATAATTATATCGTTAATATTTAACAACAAGCCCAGAGTACACAATGTTAATTATAAAATGATTCTACCGACGCGATGACGGTAACAGACAACTGCAGCTATTAATAATAATAATAATAAAGTACCTGCATAGATGTCGATTCTCATACAGAGGCTTATTGTTTTAATAGAGTAATTTTACAATTTATAGAAAAAAAAAACAAAGAAGAAATTATCATTTTTTTATATATAATATATACTTACAGTTATTGAATATTGTATAATATATTTAGTATTAAAATTATATATATTAATATATATATATAATTATATGTTACATTGTAATATTAAAAAAAAAGAAGCACATTTTTCTAATGGCTAATTGGATAGTTTTTAAATTTTACATATATGTATTATTATATTATAATAAATTTAATTCTACACATGGATAATCACACGAGTTCGCGTCATATACATACCAAAAATGGTATTAATTAAATAAACCAGCAAACAGGTTAATGATTATATCGGTCAGTACCTATATTGAAGTCGTCTATAAGGATAGTGTGCGAGCCTATCGAATGGGATGTAAATGTATAATACATTAATATAATACTATGTATAACTCTGATGGACAAATCGATTGATTTTTAATTATTCTAAAGAAAGAAAAAAAAATCATTGTTGACAATTATTATTCACAACAAACTATAACGACTCATAGTTAATACGTAACGCTAATGCACATAGTACGTTGTTCTATAATTACAATAGATAATAATATAATATTTTACAAAAATTACATTGTTTTTAACACGCGACGGAGGAGACCAACGATCGAGGAGGGGGAGTTCGCGTGGCCTAACATTATACGGACAACGGACGTCTGGCAAAATTGAAACGGCGTGAAAGAAATTTCTGGAAAAGTCACCCCTTCCCCCGTCTTTGAAGGCTTACGTCGAGTGTTTTGGAGTTAAACCATTGACTTGTCGCGGAGTACGGACGTCGCATTGTCGTGAGCGTATTATGCAGAAGAGCAGAAAAAATAATATTTTTATAATTTCGGTCGATTATGTGTGTTAGGTATTTTACGCAGAAATTCGAACGACAACAGCAGCGTGGAACAAAAGTTAAATGTACGTTTCACCCGACGAGAACGCGGCGATGAGGGGAGGGTTGTGTGTGCTACGGATTATTTTATATTTATTCCTATCGAACCGGTAGGGGAAAAGAAGGAGTTTCCATAATCATCGAACCGTTGAATTTCCACGTTTGACGGCGTTCGCCCGCCACGACAAGGTGAACAGAGTTCGCCCATGTCACTCGTCGTCGTCGTCGTAATACACACACACACACACACACACACACAATATTTTATACATAATAGCGAGCGCTTTTGACGCAATGCGGCGGAAGCCGTCGTTAAAATAATAATCTTTTAGTTATTTTTTTTTCGTTCTCTATCTCACTCTGTGGGCCGGTAGGTCGTCGTCAAACGCAGTAAATTATATTTATTATTATTATTTTTTAAATTGCTACCACCCGTGGGTAGGGGGGTTATTTTTTTGTCCACATCTTATCGATAACGTACAAAAAAATACACACACACACACTCCCCACATACGAGTACGCTCACGCTCGAAACGCGTTTGCCGGCATTTGTTTTCATCGGTCGCGACCCACACGGATATGGTGGGTACAGGATCGACGCCGGAGGGTGGTACGCGTCCGCGAGCCCGCGTGTGTGTGCACAACTGATTTATACAAAAACATAATATTAACAAAAATAGATCAGGACCGAAATGGAGTTGAAGACGACACTCGGAACTTTCGGCAACGATCACATCGTTTGACGTATGCGGTCCTTCGACGTCACTCGTTTACACGTGCAACAGCATGCACGCGAAAAATATCAAACAATACATGTGCGTGGTCCTCTGATGCGCTTGGCCACCGTGTTGCATCGCCGCCGGGTACTCTCCTGCGAAATAAAATAACAATAATATTTTAAAGGGCTGACAAGTGACCAACAATATATTTTACTCATAATATTAATAATTATGTTATGTTATACACTTATTATTGCTACGATCTGGCAAAACATTTACATTGTAGTTTCTACCATAATATTATTGTAAAATTATAAATCGTTATCGAATAATACTTTCGTATTACACATTTATTTAGTTTTTAATTACGCCTATTTGTTAATATCATCAGGATTCGGTAGGCCACATATTGGACCTACGGCGGGTCTAATGTCCAATATTTTAAATTTTTTTCTGTTATTGCGCTAACCCCGTAGCTGTCAACCATAAATGCAATTATACCGTAAGTCGTAAACACTATCTCAGTCGATCCTTTTTCTCATTTCATTTTCTTTTTTTTTTATCCACCCTGCAGCTTTTGTGAGATAATATTATTCGTGGTTATTATCTACTTTACAGTTTTCGTTATTAATTCCAACCCCATAAACTGTGGCGTAACGGACACCAATTCTGTTCAGTAGATTGTAAATATAAAATTCTAATTCCCAACTTCATTTAATGCCACCGAAAGATTAATATAATATTCGTACCTATCACAAGTATTGAAATGTCTTTTTAATTTTTTTATATTATTTTAAATTTTTTTAGTATGGAATCCGAAAATTTGTGCCGTGGTGAAAACCGGTTTATATTACCAGAATGTAATATTATTATGTAGCGTTCATGAGTTAGGGATATAAAGCTGTGTATGGAGTGTTCCATTCAACGTTAGATACTTATTGTTTTAAATAATCAATTTTTAAAAAATATTTATTGTAGGTACAGCATTTTAAGTTTTTAGAAATTTTTGTTTTTTTTTTTAAAAAAAAAAATATATATTTAATAATCATTTAAAATGTTTTACTTTATTGAAAACTAACCGAACTTCAAATGATAAAAACAGTAAAAAAATATTTTCAAAACGTTTTTGAAATAATAAATTATATACGTTTAAATGCATTAATCAGTAAGACAACCACAATCAGATTTGACACAAAAAACAACATTTCAAAAACGACGTTTGTTGTCTCAAAAATTAAAAACCCAATCGCTCACCGTTCAACACGTGTACGTTGATGGATTTAGCTTGCGAGTTGGATGGGTTGCACTGATAACGTCCATTGTCCTCGACACGAGCTTCTTGTATAAGTAGATGACTTGTAGTGACTGTTCCTTTTTCAGTGACAACATTCACGCCTCCTCTGGGTGAATCGTAACTGATTATCTGAGGACAAACAAGCAATATACTTTTATAATCAAACGTCATTTTAATTTGGTAGGCAGATATTACTAGAGATACGCGCTATTAAGTATTCAGTACCGGATGACAAGATACAAAATGTGAATATTTTTAATATTCTAAAGTGATAAATTCAATTTAAATTATGTGAATTCTTTTTTTTTGTTTTATAGAATTGTAAACGCTTCACTCGAATTTGTAACTTATAGGTATTACGTTCAAGTATTTTATTTTTGTTTTTCATTATACCAAGTTTTTCTAAGAATGTATATTGTATATTTCTTAAATTATTATTAAAAATATTATAATGCATCAAAACCCTGTGCTTAGAGTTCTTTGAAAAGCAATAACTCAGTTTATCCTTTGAACATGTGGAAATGAAGTTCTAGTAATATATTCAGTTAGATAGTTGATAGACAGTAAGAAGGTACAATTTATTCTCTTGAGAAAAATATTTTAATTTAGTTGTATGTTAAAACAATAATACTTAACTAAACAATCAGAACACAATAATGTAAAAACAATTGTATTTTCATGTATCAATCAAAAAACAGAAAATGCACTTCACACGTAGTGTTATGATATATGTCTTCCTCGCAGCATTAGACGCATTGTTACTAATAACATGCATTTTATAAGTGATCGTTTTTCTATTTGTGTTTAACGCAGCACGTTGGTAAATATAACAATGTGTCCTGACGCACTACCAGTCTGGACTAGTGCTGTGTCTGGACGCTACTTTGAAAACGTACCTTCAGCCTCAAAGTTTCTTATGCAAAAGTTTTTCTATAAATCGTAGACTACTTGAAGAATTTTATAAGAATAGATTTTATTTTTTGATCCAAGTTATTCGATTTCACGTTTTAAAACTTTTAACACGATGTTCTATAAGTTTTACCCTGTATTACACCATAAAACTTTTGTTTTTTAACATTTCTAAAATTCTTACATTTATAATACTTTTTGAAATGTACAGCGGTTTCGCGTAAACTTACGATTATCATGAGTTGTATTTTAAATTTTTAAATGAATTGTTGAAAGCAAAGTGCAATATTTTTTTTAGAAATTAAATTATATAAAATATGATGCACTAAGTGTATCACAGCTGCGAATATTGATTTTCATAATTCTTATTTATTTCATACCTAGGTACTTGAAATACTTAACAGGATTAAATTTTCCTAAAAATTTGAAAAACTGCATCGAGAGACCTTTTGACCTTTTATGTTGAATCCTTTTAGTATACCCGATGAGCTTTATATAGTTTTCCATGTAACATACAGGTCTTAAATATTTAATAAAATCACAAATAAACTTAAAAATATTTGACTTGGAGGTTTCATGAATACATAATTATTTCCTTCAATTTGTATAATAGGAAGTTATGATATTAAATTTACTTTATTAAATATTAAGTAAATATAAAATTGCTTTGCACTATAAAAATGTTCAAGTTCGTCAAGGTTTTCCTTATATTTTGTTTGTATTTAAACTGAAAGTTTTTGGGAATGTAGCCAAAATTGTTTACAAGGAATAAATTTAAGTTATAAGCAGTTTCATATCTACTTTAGTAAAAAAAATACATAATATAATAACAAACTGTACTCTATTTAAAAACATTAGGTATAACAAAAATTTGTAGTTTTTTTCTCTCATATTATTATATTGGAAGAATATCTATTAAACTTAATCTAGTTTCTTAATTTTTTTAAGTTAATATAGATACACTTAGTTTTATACACGCTTACACTAACGATCATTTTGATTATCATACGAAAGTTATAAATCTCAATTATTTATTTATACTGTCGTCGTTATAATTAAATCTTTCATTTTTAACTGCAAAAGTAAACAAAAAATGATAATAAGATATTTTTTCCAAATAATTTTTGTATTTCCCATTTTTTTAAAAACATTTTCACCATACACGTACTTTATAAATATAAAATAAAAAATAAACCACAAGCCATTGTTTGCCATTGTTTTATGGAAACAAAAACGTATAATATTATTTCAAAACCTTGCAATATTTATTTAACAGATGTTGACGATTTCGGATTATCGTATTATAAATCGATTTTTGAACATTTGAGTTTTCCAAATGTCTATAATTTGAGCCATGTATAGTTAACTCCTCAAAAATAATATGGTCTTATACATATACATTGTTTATTATTTAAACACACTTGAGATGTTGGGTTGTATATTATAGTTTATGAATAACTAATATTCACTGAGACGTTTGCGAATTAGCCTTGATTACCCCTCATCCGAACTATATAGCATATATACGAGATAATTACATTGTTTGCATGCGTAAATATAACATATTCATCGCACTAATCCATTTTGTGGTTCGACATTAAATAATCCGTAGCTCGATATCACACCCGAGTAAATAAAGTGATAAATTATAAGGTGTATAGTTTGGTAGTATAACCTAACTTCTACCAATGGTGTCCAAACTGCTGTCATTTACTTATGCTTTCAAATGAACCAGTCCGCGTGAGTGCGCACGGCCAGAGACGTTTTCTGTCATTTCTTAATATAAATAATTCTTCTTACTTTAATTAGGTATTAATTTGTAATTTTAATCAGTCTTTTAACATTCCTAACCACAGATCAATATTTTATTAATCAGCGACTAAGATAATATGGCCTAGAAACGGCTGTGTTTGTACAATATTATGGATACTTTAAGAAAATTAATTAATTTAAGCATTATTATAATATTTTGTTGGGTACAATTCTAGAAACTGCCAGTAGGTATCAATCAGAGAATTTACTTATTTATTATTCATATATGGTAATTATTTTATAACATAACTATAAGTATAATTCGAGTGGCGTAGCTGCGAATTAATCGAGGGAGGGTTTTTAAATAAATATGATTTAACAACGACGACTTTATTTGGCTACTTGAATGAAAACTTTTTATTAGTCAAATATATTGTCTCTTATTATAGTTGTAAAGATTAGTGAACATGTAAACATGATCTGATAAAGCTTACTGATAAAATATAATAAGCTCAACACGATTTTTATTTTAAAATAAAAAATATTATCGTACGTACATATCTTATCATGACATTTTGTTGTAAAATATAGTTGAACATTGAGGCAAATCAATTCAATGGTGCATTGAAATCTTAAAATAATGTTTTACCATTTTTTACATATTGTAAAATTTTTCAAAAATTATCGTGAACTTAATTTCTTAGAGAATTATGAGAATAGTTTTCTAGTGATGTCCTCTTCGCTCTGGAAAATGCTAAATAGACAAATTATTTATCAAATATTGTTAAGGTGTTACCTAATAAGATGTGAGAAAATCAGGGCCATATTTTTTTTTTATTAAATTTTACATATCAATATTTTTTTTTATTTGGTCGAATTCAAAATCGTCCATTCACATTATTTAATTATGTATATCGTTACTGAAGATCGTTGAGAAGAACACGGTGGTAATCTCGGATTAGGTATATATGTTTCAGATTCAAGACCTCAGTCATACATTGCGTAAATTACGGTCCGGACTCCGGGCATTTTTTTAAAGTACATAAATCGAGCAACGGGGCATTTTAAAAAGAACATACAAAACCATAAATTATATATAAGTTTGTCAGTGAAAAAAAAGATATTACATAAATTATACGACTATACAAGAAATAAAAATAAAAGAATTGTAAAAACATAAAAATAAATATATTTGTTTAGATGTTATATAGGAATTATCGTGCATTCACGCACATTTTTACCGGTTACTTAATTCACAGTTTTTAATAATGCATTTTTTCATCATGACTGCAACGTAAAGAGCAAAACAAAATATATTTTTAACCACAACAATACAATACAATACTATATATTATTGCCAGTCCTAAATCTGAAAAAAAAATGGGAAGTTAAATATTTATTTTGCAAAAATACGTCCCTCGACGTGATTTACGTATGAATAAAAAATATTTGAGCGGCTACAATTTACACACACACACACACACACTCAGAAAACATACCCGGGAGCGATATACACGAAAAATTAAAAACGGACTCAAATAATATCACAGCGACCCTGCACAGATCATACAGACCGTCTGCGGCGTCGCCGTCTGCAGTAGAGAGCACACTGGCACAGGAATACCCGGGCACTTAAGGCCGTTCAAAACCACGATTGGCCACGTCGAAAAGGCTTATCGATTTCAAAAATTCGATGTAATCTTAAAACCAAAACTTAACGAAGTACGCCGTAATCTGTCGTCGAACGATGCCAACCGCCAGACTACGTTTCACAGGGATGACGGTTAGTTCGATATAGGGGGCTGATGCTGACACTAAGGTTAATTGCTGTTTTAATATTCGTCTACAATAGACAAAACGTATTATTGTTATATCGCGGCCGAATATAATATATTCAATGACGAGCGCTGTCTATCGATACGAAGAACCAAAATTCAGGGGCGAGCCAGAGTTTCCGTTCCGGTGTAATCAATTTTGCGGTTTAACCATCGTCGTTCGTCGACACTGCGGCTCTCGTTTAGGTCACCCGTACCGTAGTCCGTCGCCGTTTCGCGAATTATTTGTGGCGTGTGCCCGTCGTCCCGCCGGTGCTTGCCGACGAGTTAGCGGACGACGACACGGGCGCAGTCGTGCCGCACTGCCGCTCCGTATTGTATGTACGGGGACGCGCTCCGTTTAGTCTGTCACGCGACATCGCATAATACCGAGCAGATTCGGTAAACGTATGGTAATAGTATAATATACTATTAAATGCATATAATTATACGCGATATATATGTATTTATGTGGGTAATACGGTGTGACGTACCGTCGTCGTCGCAGTAGCTGATGATGTTGAAATGTCTTTACGCTCGCACGAGAGTGTACATAATATTTTATACCGTTTTTTTGAGAATAAAATTTACGAGAATCAATTACGAAATAATCATAGCGAACGCTCGTCAAATGTATTATATCATACTCGAACAAAAAAATTAGAATTCCCACGAACAAAAATGAAATGAAATAAAACTGTCGTAACTATATATATATATGTAAAAAAAAAAAAAACACGACAATAATTGTCTACAACTAAGTCGTCGCATAACGCGTGTGGCACATATTAATATGATACTATTGTATGGCAAAGATGGCATCACACGAACGTGTTTGCGAGCCTCGTGGACAAAAATGCAATAACGTCAAGAGCCAAAATGTTTGAAAATAAATTTTATATAATTTTATTTATATTTTTTGAATGTTAAGCAAAAATATTAAAATTCATAATAATATAAGTATTTTAAAAAAATGCATAGACATATTATAGAACATGTTTATTTATAAGAAGTTGTGTACAACCTTGTCATCAACTCGATATGGATAGCACGGAAATGTATTCTGCCACGTTATTCCAGGTGTACTTCATTAGTTTCATCCGTTGCGTATTGTTTCGTGGGTGTGCTCAAGGCCGTATCCAAAAAATTTTTTAAGGGGGGAAAGGACCAAAACCTGAATAATGTATATTTGAATATTTATTGACTTAAGTTTTCGACATTTGATCAAAAATAATACAAAAAAAAAAAATTTAATCTTTTAAACGTGTTTGTTACAGTCTGGTGGACGACGGTATATTTTTATAATAATATTTTTAATTTAAACAATTATAATATTGAAGTTGTTAATTGTCGAGGATTACCGAGGTTGATAGCGTTTGTTTTCGATCCGTAAAAATCTATTATTAAACGCTATAAATTATAATACTATTTGCAAATGATATGACAATAAAAAAAACAGTCAATAGCATAGATAAATATAATATGTTTGTGATCAAAAGTAAATTTAATAAATTTGAGTTTTATCTATTAATGACTGAAAATAATTATGTTGGTTTTATAAATAAACAGTTATTACTTATTTTAAACATATATAAACTATTTAAGACATTTTTTTTTTTTTGGGGGGGGGGGCAGTTTAGGTTAGGTAACCTAAGGTTAGGTCTCAGATACGGCATCGGGTGTGAATGTTTTAATGTTATCATTTATCATCATCAGACATCTTATTATCCATGAGTACCGATATTACATCGTTCATTTAAGAGGTGTTTCCACGTGATTTAAGGCCAAAGTAAAGCCGTTTAATGTTTAATGGTCACTCATCATAGCGTTCGTTTCGTTGCGTTAAATTTCGAAAATGTTTATTTTTACTATCGAGGGTTCTGGTAAGACTTGTTGAATGTTTTCTCCATACACTTATTTTTTATTTTTAGAGGGAATACGAGGTGTGCGAATTATTCACAAAAACAATGTCAAGTTTTTGTAAATTTCTTACAGTACGTCAATATATTTAAATAATAATATATTATAAAAAATAACCATAATATATAGTAACACATGACTTATGACTATTGTACCCTTACTTTTGTGCTGACTTAGATTAAATCACTAAAATGTACCTGTTGTATAAATGCTAATTATCATTATCATACATAAATATAATCAACATAATATAACTTGACTATAAACTTACCTAACCTACCTATTCAATTATGATAGTAGAATATAAAAAAAAAACTTTTATATTCTAACAAAATTAGATATCTTTTCGCCGTATAGAGATTCACGGTTTATATAATTGGAACTTTGGACATTTAAATTACGAAAAAAAGTCATTAAAGTACATTATATGACTAGTATAATACACAAAATATTATATTGATAATTTTATTTTTCAATAATTACTCTTAAATACTTCAAAATAGTTTTTAACTTAATGATGTAGGTACCTTTTTATCTATACATTTTGAGAGATAGTTCATTTAATTTTCAATGAGTATAGTATTTAATGTATCTCTACTCACAGTGGCTTTAAACTTTTTGTTTTCATTCAACATAGTTAATCAGTTATTTGTTTTATTTCGTTGACTCCGAACTATCAAGAAAAACAATTTGACAAATAGCTAATACTAAGCTTATGAACTTGATGGTTGTGCAATTCATAGCTTGTGGTTGAGAAAGTTTGTAAGCACTAACCGTACAGCAAACCATCAAAACTTTTGTAATATTCTCTAAAGATTTGAAAACTTGGTTAGTACACATTTTTATGCTGAGTTTGAGAACAGATATTTTGTAAATATATACAACAGCCTAAGTATATTTATTGAATGTATAATAATAAATTTAAAATATGTAAAAACATAAAATATAACTTGTTTTATTATGTGTTTAAATTGATTTGGAATAAATATAAAATCATAGTTATAATTATTATTATCAAATAGGTATTAATTGTTACTTAAATAAATAGCATAATAATACGCTATAAGCGTTTCATTTGTAAATATGTATAAATGTATAATGTATACTTTTACATAGATTTTACAATATATTTTTTTTTTTGTTTTGTTTTTAACTGTCATAACCTTTAGAAGAATAATTTAATTATTAACTTTAGGGTTTTTGGTAGTAAATTTGATTTAGTTGAACATTGAGGGAGGGGTAAAATAAAAATAAAAAATTTCCAGTAATTTTTTTTTATTCAAAAAACCAAATAAAAAATTAAGAAAAACTGGCAATTTTTACGTTAAACCAGTTTTTGACGAAATTAAATTTTTATTTTATTGCAATTAAAAATAAATAATTATACATGCCTATATTTTTTACCTATATTTTAAAATATAATTTTCTATACATGGCACAAGATATAAGGCTCGTATAAGTTGTTCTTAAACCTGTATACAAAAATATTTAAAAAAAAAAAAAACAAGTAGGTACTTTTGTTATTATTATTAATTTACCTATTAAGCTCAATTTATTTTTTATATACATCTGAAATTAAAATTTGAATAATATTATATTATATTAAATCGATGCATACAGATGTTAAATATTTTATGAATAATTAAAAAATATTATTTGTGGGGATTAAAAATTTTTATGTATAGTGTGCATTTTATTATTTTACTTTACTCGATAATATTTTTAAAATAAATAGATTAGTTTATTGATATTATACAACAAACCTATTCACTCATTTTTACGGTAAAGACTGATATTGACTCAAAAGTTAAAAATAAAAACATAATATGGTGAAAATTATAAAAATCTAGGACAGAACTGTTTTTCGTATACGATTATTATAATGATATCATAATTGAACTCAAATTGTATACATCCAACTCCACATTTACTGTACAGTAAGCGGTAATTGCTTGCCCACCTTATGTGCTTAACATTATAGTTAGACATGATAAAAAAAATGTGGGTGAAAAGCAAAACCACCGGTCGATAAGTAAAATTATAGTAATGATTTTCTCCAAACTTCTTAAAGAGATCCCTTTTCCTTTCCGCGTCTATGGCTAAGTTGATCACACGTGTTGACTGAAAATTTATTGTTTATACAGTGTCTAATGTGTTAATATATATGTGCGTGTACAGATACACCCTGTTATTAGTTTAAGATGTTGGAAGTGGGGATAAAGCCATACAGAGAGTCTTAACAATGTTTCCCAACTTGTCCCCGACCCGAAAACCCATCAATAAATATTGTTGTAGTACGATATCGTTCAAATACTATGTTTCACAAAATGGTGAAACTTACTCTATATTTTGGCACTGAACTTTAGTCGATAATATTGAATATAGCGGAAATATATTGTGTGCTTATTATTATACTTGCATCGGTAACGTATTAAATTTATGGATGTTTTTATAAATATTGAAAAAAAATATAGTGACAAATTTCAGTTACAACTTTATTAGAAGTCAGTGGATAATAATAATAAAAAAAATGTCACGAAAAGTACCTGTGTCCATATTAAAATACGATTTATGGCTGTTCGCGCCAAGATTTATATTCGAAATTTAAAGTAGATATACCTATATAGCCACCGGTGGAGGATATAGATAACCCGTATTTCAGCGGTATGCATGATGTATGATATTATAATACCCGTAAAACGATTTGTATCCGTTATACGCGAAATACGGTGAAAAATATTACCATCAAAACTTCGAGAAATCGTAATCTTGTTCGACGCAAAAAAAAAAAACAGTAATAACGCCGTGCACTCAGCCGCAGTCAGCTGACGGCGAAGTCTTCGCATCATATCCACATAATTTTTTCTTCACAGAATACTGTCGTATGTATGTATCTACATGCACACGAAACACACGGATGTGAGAGAAAAAAAATTAAGAAGAAAAAGAAGAATAAAAGTAATTTCCCAGAGTATATAGCGGCACAGTTTATAACATATACCTTGCCCGTGTAAAGTTACGACCATTAGCCGAGGATAATAATGATTTTACGAAAAAATGTTTTACTTCGGCTACGATAGAGGCTGCGGTAATGGCCATGCGGCACTGGGCTGAAGTTCGCAATACTGTCAGTGCTATGACTGCTGCCGACGACTGTATTTTCTGAGTCCGACCGACCGACATACACAGAACGAGAGTAAAAATTGTGTCGAACGAAAGAGAAGTATTTTTAGTGGTAATATTAGTTTTTTTTAAGGTATTGCTATATAGGCTTACAGCTTATTTATTTAATTTTATATTAAAGTTCTTTTATGTATACATTTGTAATGTGTATTTTACTGTTGTTATTTTGTTGGTATTATAAAAGTATAAGTTATTGTAGTATACTCTGTATTTACGAATGTACAAAATCAAACATAAAATATTTAATATCATATCGTTGTATTTTTAGAAAAAATGCTATTTTATTAGTGCAAGTCTTAAATTATTTAAAAGGTATCTGTTTTTAATGTAGTTAAAATCTTTATCTAGATTTCAATAAATTATCTGTTATCTAGTATAGATAATGTTTAAGTTATTATTGTACAGCCCTGACTTATAATGGATTCATGAAGTCTGGTCTCCGTCTATCTTTATTGCCTGCGTACGAACAATAATAATATTACCAGTGTGCACTTAGGCATAAGTCGAAGACTGTCACAACACAGATTATGAGTAAAATTTCAAATAATCCGTGATAACTACTATGTTGTCAAAGTGAAACAAATAAACACGTTTTAACATTAGAAAATCTTCAGACTTAGTGTCATACTTAACGTCTTATTATAGTCGGGACGTACACTATTATTGTTTTCGTGTCATATTTTATTTTAAATTTTGAATCTAGTATTTTGTATTTATTATTATCGTGCACAATGTGTAAATAGTATTCAGTAAAACAAAAGTAATTTAACTTTTGTGTGGAATCGACTTCATAAATGTTTACCATACGTCACAGAGATAAGTATATATAAAAAAAATGTTTTCATATAAAAAATTAACAGTTACCTAATAATATTTATTTATTTTTTAAAATATTATATTTTAGAGTACTCTATATGTAAATAACTAATGGAAACTTGATCCACATTGATAATAACTTATAAGATAATAAAATAATGAAAAAATCTATATTTCTAAACAGATACTATCGCTAATTAAATGTGTTATTAAAATTAAATTTACTCGATTTAACTTTAATTCGAAATTTCATAAAAATAAATAATTTTAACTTAAAAAAAAAAAAAAAAAACTTTTCAAAATGTCTATTACAATACTTTTTAACACTCTGACATTGACTGATTGGAACAAAGTATATACGGGCAAATTATTGTTAGTTATTATATTTTTAATATAGAAGGGAACATTAAATTTGAAATCATTCGATTGATCCAAACACGAGAATATTAGTGATGTAATCTGATTTACGATCAGTTATTTTCTTGGAATATGAATGGGCAATGGCAGTTTATAAAAACGGTATTATGTAATAGCAAATATTTCAAGTTAAACAAAAATAGGTGCTCACGAAGAATATTTTTGTTTGACAAATTGTCATGAATTTATGATGAAAATATTATGAATCAGTAAAATACATATACTGCGAAATAAATAATATTTTAATGCATTTTGATAAAATGTTTTCAAACTATATAATTAATTTACGATACATTTAATAAAGTTTTTACTTACAGCATTATTATGATTCCAAAATATGTAAGATGGTGGTTCTGGGCTATGTAGTACGACACATGTCAGGTTAATGGTACTTCCTCGATCAATGAATATTTCCGGTCCTCCAATAATGTCAGTACGAGGTTCTGAAATATAAAATTCAAACATTTAAAATATGTAAATTTGAATCTAATATTAAATAAATAATTTATTTTTGTCGTATCACATTTATATAACATACAAGTTTAGACATACGAAACAAAAAAAACTGAATAATCGCTGAGAAAATAAATAAAACGTTATTGGCAAACTGTATTGTTTTCAACAATATATCACGTTTATTCCAACTAATAGCGATAACCTAAAATGTATTGATTCATAGTATTTCAACTACAAATTACAGTTACATGATATATTATGATTTATGATAAGCGTAATAATTTGATGACTGGTTAATACTACTAAGTCAAATATTAATTTAAATGTAACGAATGCTTAAAAGCAAAAAAAAAAAAACTATAAGACTTTTAGAAATGCACTAAATATTATAATAAATTATGGGGAATAAATTTATAATTATTGATTGTACAGTAGTCTTACAGTATTTTGATCATTAAAATATTATTTAATAACAATAGTAATATTAATTATTGTGTTTGTGATCAATAATGATTGATTCGAGAAGACTAAAGTAAAATTATCCATTTAACTTTGCCAAAAAGTACATCGATTATTTTATTGATAAATATTTAGTGAACAGTTTATTACATTTGTGCTGGTCTTACCACCGATAGTTTTGAAAAGTAATAATATTTTGATATAGAATTTACGACCAACATTTCTGTTAAATGGTTTCCTAAGAGTAGGTACACAAAATGTTTCATGAACTTTTCACGGGTAAAGTATTTAAGAAATAGCATGTTAATTCTTATTTAAATGTTACGCATGAGTGGTCTTAATAAAACAAAATTGTATAGACATTTTAAACTAATGTGTATATGGTATAAAAAATATTACAATTTATTCAAACATTACGCAGTTACGTATAAAATGATTAAACTAATCTAAAATGTTTGAAGGTTTAATGTTAACATAATATGTGCTAACATATGCAATAAAACACTATACTTAAAAATATCTTATAATTCAATATTAAAAAAATAAATAAATAGTAAGGTTATTCCATATACGACTTGCTTTAATTGACACATTTAGCGTTTTTTTTGTCTATAAAATATTTTATCGTTAACATTTTATCGTAGGGAATAACAATTTAAAATTGTTCTTTTAAAATACGAAAAATACCATCAAAGTTAAAGCTATAAGGTCATATTATTTCGGAAGCCTAATAAAGCTACCTAATGAACAAGGATAAATTATCCTATCAGAGAATACAAGTCTTTATTAAGAACGGTGGGAAGGGGTATAACGGTCTTTGAGTTGACTTTTAACCTAACACTTCGTGATGTTGATATCCTGTGGCATTTCGAACTTGTGGTCGCTATTGTAAATACAGTCGCAAGTGAGGGTCATTTGAAAGCTAATGTCATCGTATAAGAGGGGTTCGTACAGAGTATTTTGAGAGTAATTTTGTACGACCAACAAAATGAGGGTGTGTTTTTTAAGGATATGATGAAACACTTGAATAAGTCAGGATTATAATGTTTAGAATATTACTCATGGGATTATCAAAATGTTATTTTGGTATATTGGTATAACACGTTAAACAACAAAAAATTTATATTATTCACAATAGGACATAATATTGTTATATAATTATCATAGGAGTTTAAGCGATATTAAATAATTAAAGATCCTTAAAATGTATCTCACGACTCAAAACAACAACACTGCACACTTTAAAATAATACGGAAAAGTAAACACAACGGTTCAACGATTTTTTTTTTCAAGATGTTCTACCTGATAGCGTTACTGTTGAGAAAAAATGAAAACTCTCATTAGCCACGGTCAGTTTTACATATTATGGCACTTTGCGTTGAAAAAGGTTGTAAAGTTGTGCGAGGATATAAAATCATGCTGGTCATAAATTACTTTTATAGAATTTTTAGAATTTTCAACTCCTAAAATAGAATACTGATTTAGTCTGATATCATGGACTTACATATGATTCTATAATGACTTTATTTTTAATTTATCTACTATTTAATATTATGCTTATATGATATTGATATAATTTTATTTTTATTACACATACTTTATCTAAGCTATTTAAATTTTAAACAAAGTTTTTTTTATGAAAATACATTATACTTTATTAATTATAAGTAATTATTTTAAAGTCACATAAACTTAATAATTGTGGATGAAATTGTTTGTTAAATATAAGTAATAATATTATATTATCACCAGGTTTTCTAAGTTCATATATAATTAGACTATAGTGGCTAAACGTAAACGATGATTAATGATATTTGGTATATACTTGAATTATTAAATAGATATTATGTATATGAGTATTCTATATTATTTATTAACGAATAACAAAACACATAACAACTGTACACATTAAACAGGTAATTAAGTAAAACTATGTAAGTAAAATGTTAAGTAAAATTATGATAATCGTGAATATAAAATTATTTTTATCCTTAGTTAAGAAAATATAATGAATCTAAAAAATCTTAAGTACCTAAAATAAAAAAGTTATATTTTTTTTACTAAATTACAAGGACGGTCTATCTTGTATTTTAAACAATATTATACATAATATTATAGGAAAGAACAAATAATAAAATATTATGGTAAGGTAATCGGGTACGATGAATTAATTTCAAATGTATTATCTTAACACGTAACTATCCAAAGTTGAGGTGAGCTAAGCGAGTAGAGTGTTCATTTCAGATCATTAGGCATATTATTATTATTTTATAGAACGTTAACTGCGCGAGTATAAACTGGACATACGGCCACTACCATGTTAATCATCGAACCCGTTGATTGGCCACGTACTAACTGGTAATCAGTTTATGAAATTGATTTTGCAATTTGATTTAGAGTTTACAGGCATGGGTGTCATAAGTAATTATAAGTTTAATTATAAACCAGGCATAACTGAAAAGCTATTTGTTATTGGGGACACCTTTGAAGCAAATGTGCTTGCATTGGAAAATATAAATGAAAGGTGTATAATCTTTTATTTTTGTTATTAATAATCTTAAACGATTGACTCGTAGTAATAATCATTTTCACTTGTATGACTGAATAATTTAAGCTATTTGAGATTATAATTATACAATACCTAAATACGTTAAAATTATTTTTTTAAACCATAAATTAAAGAATAAAAAAAAAATAACATAAAAGTTTTCATTTATAAATACTGTATATCAGATTAGATTTTAAATAAAAATAAAATAATAGATTGCTTGACTTTGGCACGTAATATACTCGTTAAAGCAAATAATTTAGAACATAGCTTGTTTTAGTGTAGAGTTACAAAAATAAAAACTATAATGATTATATTATATAGACAGTAGACATAGGTTAGTTTAAAACTTTGTTAATTTAAAACTGAGGACAACTAAAATAGATCTATTATGGTGAATGGTGAAGTGAAGGATTTAAAGTATATTATACTTAATTAGGTTAATCATCAACATTTTTAATTTAATGTTACTTAAGTTCTAGTTATAAATTATAACACATATCTTCGTTATTGACAGTTAAATCCTGATTTTTTTTTTCTGATAAAAAAAAAAATAAATAAACCTATATAATTATTATAATTTTCAATAGTGGGAAAATTTCAATATCAAATATTTTGTAATTTAATATAATGTATATTATAAGCATGATTCAGAGGTACCAATGAGGTGCTCTGATAAGTAATAAGTATACGTATTAAATAGTTCTAACTCAAGGTGAGAATATTATATAGATTATTATTTTAGTATCCAAATAAATGTCTTTTAGTATATTTTCAAACGAGTATTTTATCGATGTTTTCCCTTTATGGATCACACATAAATACTTTTATCGAAAAATTAAAATAAATACATTTTAATCAAATACTTAAACGAGTATTAAAAAATGTGTTTATATTGTAGTGAGTTTATTTGATTATATATATATATATATATATATATATATATATACACAATGTATTTATATAAAGATAAGATTTACAAACAATATAAATGCATCTATCGTTTTTTTTTTTTTTTTTTATAATTTTATTTACCTATATATTAATATAATATATATTATATTGCGTCGTTGAACAAAGATTGCGCATAGATACTTTCATCAATATTGTTTAACGAGATTATTTTTTTAGAGGTAACCATGCACTTAATGATATTTTAGATTATTTTAGATAAAATTAAATCCAGATTAATATATCTAATGTTTATGCATAATTTTAAAATAATCCATAATATTAAAAATCTTGAAATATTATTAATATAATGTAAGAATGAAGGTTACTTTACGCGCAGGTAAACAAAGTTCTGCTTGTTATAACATATAGGTATAAGTTACAATTAGGTACACTAAATTAACTAAAATAGTTATTATAATAGTTACACGTATTGTAAATTGGGGAAACGAAAGTGAATACAGATATAATATTAGTAGTAAGTAGTAGTAAGAAATACGTGTAACCAGACGATTTTATTTTTGATACCCACAAAAATTTGTTAAAAAAATATTATATAAATTATAAACGATTGAAAATATTTTCCTCTCTATTCAAATATTTTTATATAATATATTTAACCAAAATTAATATAAATAATGTTAATTTTAAAATTCTAATTTCACAGAGATATGTTTATAATAAAGTTTACGAGTATATGATTGAAACGATTATCAGCGGTCGCATACGAAATAACGGTGGTTTTCAGCTATTGGAGGACCGCTAGGAATTGTGTGATGAAAATAATCGATAAACGATTGAACAGATAGCTAGGATCGTTAATGAAGGGAATTAAATTGATTTTTTTCCTTTAGGTAATAATAATAATAAGATAATATTCGGGCACAGAGATAGGTTTTATTTACTTTTACTTTCCCCACGAGACGTATATATTATTATATACCTTGCAAGTCGTAGCAGTGATAAATAAGAGACATCGCAGTTGGGATTTTCGGCAGTATGTCTTGGATAAGGATGAAATGAGAAACTAATGTACAGGACTATGGTAGAAACAAATCAAACTAAAGCCAATGCAAACACGTTGACTGTTATAAAGGAGAAAGTATATTGAGGGAACGTAACAAAAGTCAGAAGACTCAATGGTCTAAGCATACTATATAAATTATACACATATATATTATATACATGTATGTTATTGTGTTAAACTGCTAGATATCGTGCGTGTTAAATGTTTTATTGGTTTTTTGATAAGTTCCACGTATAAATGTTCATATCAACTCACGTACCTATGAATTTTTTCATAGCTATGATTTTATATAATTTAAAAATACATTTTCCAAAAATATAAATAATAAGTTTAATACAAATAATAAAGTTTGTATATTAGGTACATAAAATATATATATTTTTAAAAAAAATTGAAAATAATAATAAAACATTAATATGATTCATTGCAGTTTTTGTGTGGATATTGGATAATATATCTACCAAATTATTGAAACAGTAGAATAAATGTTATGTATTATGCCAATATTGTACATAATTTTAGTTTTAAGGTGTTTTCAATTAAAAAAAAAAAAGTGAAATTGTAGATTTCTGTACAACAAATTCTTATAATTTCTTAAATAAACTAAAAAGATTTGAAATATGCACAACGTATATTTTACAATTAATTTATTGTTACTTATTATAATTTTATAATAAGTAATTTAATGGAAATATATTTTAAATAAATAAACTATTTATATAGTTTTTAATTAAATAATATAAATTATTTCTTAAAATAATTTTAGATTGAAAGTACCATTTATTTACTATAGGTACCCTACATGTTACTGCTATTAGTAATAACAAGATATTTTATTTCATTTATTGTAATTCAACAATATTTTGATACAATTATAATTGAAGACCTATAATATCATATTATCAATAATCATAATAGTTTTTTGAATATTAAGTCAAAAATATCTATAAAAAAGTTTCATAATATATGTATTTTTTAAACTTAACATCTCATGGTCGTCTATATGTAATTATTCTAAAAATATTATGTTGTCGAATAAATAATAATTGTATTGTTATTAGTTTTATTAGTTTTGATTTTCACTTAAAATTAGTAAACCGATTTTGACAATAAACCATTACATTTTTGTTAATTATGTTTTATTAATTATAAAGGGAATTATATTAACGTTAATATAAAAAATATTGAACAATATATTTTTCTCGTACAAGTCACAACATAGTGAGTAATATCGTAAAATATAGAATTTGATATATTGTTCATTTATTATATGAGTACTTTATTCAGTTTTTTACCTCACATAATATATCTTCGTGTTTTTTCGTTTAAATTGGGTGTTGTATGTTTGACGTCTAATGATGAAGTGACTTCGTTTTTTGATGTATAGTCGCCTCCAGAATTTTACAATATGTGTGCACATCAAAGGTTAAATTCACAAAATGCATTTATAAATTACATTTACATGCATTATTGCAGCATAATAAATTTAAATATATACTTAATATCTAGTACCATACACACATTTCACATTTTTTATCAGTATTTTCCATTGCAATTGAAAAATAACAAACAAATTGTAAATAAAAGAGCTTGATGTTGAAATGAATTCGTAAATTATATTACCTAATAAAGAAAGTTTTTAATATTCAGTTTTTGAAATGTACACTTTATTGTAAAACAAATTGGTCAATCTGTCAAAAATATTATAGACAGAATTTTATTTAAATCATGTTTAATTTTTTTTTTTTATTATTCATTGGTTTTCTTTGTAAGTAATCATATTGTTATAAGTGTTATCCCATTATATTGTCGCAAAAAAATGTGTTTCAGTCAACTCAAAAAGTTCATCTTAAGTGGTTGTACAAATGTTAGGAAAATACAGTATACTGTCATATCTATATTACGTAGCTCATTGACTGTGTTTGTAGTTTACGTTTTTAAACAGTTACACAATGAAAGTGGTAAATATTTTAAAACTTCCTAGTGGGTAAAACAAAATAAGTCGAAATTTCAATATGTTTTCAATAAACAAATACAAAAATTCTACATTTCTATATATAGACTCATATAGGTTTTTCATATGAAGTATAAAAACTAAAAAATAATTGTTACCCGCACTTCGGAGAAAAATGTATGACTTCATTTTTTTTTACTATACACGATGGTCACTTCGAAAACCAATACCGATGAAAAGCCTCGCTCATAAAAATACATATGGAATTTATCCGTTTATTCCTAGTACACTCACAGTTACGTATTCATCGTGGATTAGAAGTATGCACATAACCAAACTAAACCATAGAGATTCGACGGTGTCGGCGACGTTTACGAAACGATAAACCCTTTAAATCAAACAGTCGGGGTGCAATGCACACGAAATATGCATAAACGTATTTATCGTGGTAATACATAACATGATATATATATATACCTGAGTAATATTAGGTACATGTAAATAATAATATTTGATATACATTTTTTATACCACACCCAGCCATCCACTCAAAGTTTTTGACGGATACACACCGCCGTCGGTGTCGGGGTACGCGGGTTAATTGCATATTAAATATTGATTCGGTACGAACGACGACATAACATTTCACGATTCGTTCGAATGAACTACGGATATTCCAAACGTATGAGATATAGAATATCAAACGGTACAAGTTTATATTTACCGGGTATTCGTTCACGGTTTTATTTCCACCCCTTCCGGGCGCGTTGGCGTATATTATACTCCTGTAATCGTACGTTTTTTTTTTACCCCCTTTACCCCCATTCGCCACTCTCTCCGTTTTTATTATGTGCATATACGGATGTGCGTGTACGACACCAATACTCGTGTGCGTAATGTAATATATATATATATATGTATATATCTGTATTATAGGTATAACACAGAAATATTCTCTACGATTCCCCGGACACATGCGATATTGGTAAACGGTCATTCATCATTTTTAACGAGCGAAAACGTTCGGAAAGGGATTGAAGCCAACGGCGGAAAGGGGGTGTCTTAAAAACGCACGTGTGTACGACGATGGAATCCGACATATTTTCGTAAATATGCTTGATGTACGAATAATTTAACACTCCGACGGTTATCTGACTGGCACACGCGGATATAGTAATAATAATATAATAATATGCAACCGACAAATAATAATATTAAAATATACGATCGGGAAAAATGATTATGAACGAAATATTACGACACTCGCTCACCGATGTAATGCAGACGAGTTATTAAACGTCTCCATTATTTGTAAGTTATAAATATATTACTTACCTATTACTAATCGTTTATTCAGAAAAAAACCTGCTACACTAAAACACTATTATACGAATGTTATTAAAGAGAATAATAGAGTTTGATCTACGTTGAAAAGTGTATACTAAAAATGACTTTTTTTTTACTACGAAGACTTACTATAGCTTTTTGATTGACCATAATGATACTCCATCATATTATATTATTGTTTGGTAATAAACAATATAAGTACTCAACTTCCGAACTGTCGAAACAAACTTAATATCGTAAACATTTAAACTTCGAAAAATCGTAAAAAATTAATGCGACTTTATGTTCTACTTTTTCAATTTTATTTTAGTAAGTAAAAAAAAAAAAAGACAAGGAATCTTGAATTCAATAATCAAATCTAAAATATATTAATATTTAATTTAATTTAACTTTTCCAACAACATAAAAAACTGGAAATCAGTTTTATAAAAAAATTGAATTTTAAATACTTAAATATTTTTAAGTTTCAGTAAGAATGTCTTATGAAGAACTATGTACTCAATTGTCAAGGTTATTCATTAGCAAACTGTGTACCATAAATTCAAATAATTAAAAAAAAAAACTTGAATATTAATACATATTATAAAAAATTTAATTTCCGATGATTTTGAAAATCAATTTCAACATATTATTTACAGGCTTATAACTTATAACTTATAAGAATCTAAAAGTCTTATAATTTTCTATTTATATATTATGTATTAATTTATACAGTATACTACTTTAAATAATGTTTATTAATAATAATTACATTATTTCTATAGTATACAATATACATAGTACTAAAATAATTTAATGATACTTCTAAAAATGTTGTTTAAAATCTACTCAGTCGATGGTATATATCGTATATATCGTATTATAGAAACTAATTGTCCATTAATAAAGTATTTTATAAAAACATTATAAGAAAGTACCGGGTATATTATTAAGCTACGTTTTATTGTATTATACTTAAGCCTTTTTTTTTGATATTCCTACCTAACTTTGATAACCCTTATTGTTGTAGATTATTATTACTATTTTTCTCAAGTATAATCTATGTACTTTTGTTCGGTTATATAGTATTATATATTAGACTATTTTTTAAACGTTAAAACATTTCAAATTGTTCCATGTATTGGTTGTTTGAAAAATCTGATATAGTCGTTCTTTGTATTATAAATTAAATGGAAAATATAAAAACGATTTCAAAATTAAAAGCTCAGAAAATTATTATTAGAGAAAAATAGATTTATATTAAAAATATAAAATCATAGACTGAAATACTATGACATGCTTTTAATTAATGAAAATATTCACATCATAATAATATAATTAATCAAATCAATATTAATCTAAAACTTGAAATAATCATTGAAACTAAATGCAGTATTATTATAATATAATAGACTAAATACCTAATGGCTAATACAATATATTTCAATTATTATTAACAAAATTATTTACTTTGTTATTTAATTAGGTTTTATTTCAAGAATGTACTAAATAATTTACTAGATAAGAAATACTTTACTAGATTAACTGTTTGACTTTTGACTTTTATTCAATTATATAAGTTATTTTAAAGCAAAATTAGAAAGTTCATATCAAAAATAACATATTGAGTTATTCTCCCAAAGGAAGTTTCCAAATTTATTTTTAATACCATTTAATTAATCTATGTAATTAAATATTCTTAGCTAATTGCTTTTAAAATATTTAATCATTTTTATTTAACACTTGAATGAAATTACTTTACTTTTCGTTGATGTAAGAAATTACAAGGAAAAAAAATAATATGGTATAATCTTGTGATTTATATACAATTTAACTATATTAATTTTTACATACAACTCAAACAATAATAATTATTTGAATACATTTGTTTTTTTTTTACACCAATTATAGTAAATAAATAATATTTTTGAAATTAAGGTACTATACATTTCTGTAATTTTTTTTTTTTATTTATATATTATAATAACCGTTTATTGATCAAATAATACAATTAATAAAAAAGTGTCATACTTTAAATTATAAACATAACAACAAAAAGAATATACAAACTTGATTATTTCTTAGATGAATTATTGCGTGTATAACACAACGGTACTTTATTATCTGTGTATACAATATCATATGTATAAATTTGTACATGTTATATAATTTAAAAAATAATAAAAATTAATAACCGTTTAATGCATTTGAGAAATGCTTTATGAGTTAATTCTTGTTTTTTTAATGATTTTATAAAAATGTAAAATATATACTAAAGTCTAATACACATTTTGAATTTTGATAAGTATATAATATAATAATTAAATGGAATATTTTTGTTATTAAGTTATTAGTTTTTTTTTTTATTTTATAAAATATTATATTTAACCAGGATTGAATAAAATAGGACATCTAAGTATTTTTTTAAATTTAAAAAAAAGTAATATATTACATGCAATTATACATAGATAGTTTAATATACCAATGTTTTATTTTATAAACTCTATAATAATAATAACTAGTTAAAGTAGTTGATACAAGTTTAATAATTAGGTAATATACGTTACGTAGGTAATTGTTTAATTCCTTTAAACTTAATATGGAAATGAGTTTTAGGACTCAAAAATCTTATTTTGTTAAGTATGTGAAAGTTAATACTTCTATGTGTTATAGTATAGTAGGTATTAGGGCATATTGTTTAAAAGCTAAATACAGTTTTTGACTTAAGCGTAAAATCTATTTTGGTTGAGAATGCTGACTCGTCTGTGAAATCTGCACTCTATACTCTTCCCGACACAAAATCCCATTTATATAAATTATGAAGAACGAATTCAGGCCAAGTTCAGCACCCTCGGGAAGCGTACTATAACAAGTACTTACTACTTAAAGGGTAACTTATAGGTCCATTAATCTCTACAACTCTTGTACAATCTGGGAATTAAGATTTAAATACATTCTCGTAACTACTAATGATACAAGTTTGGGTTGTGATCAATTTTAACAATTCCATATCAAACATTTTGGTAATTTGAATTGAATTTACTTTTGTCATTGAACATCTTGTGATCTTATGATTTGACGGCGGTCTACGCAGAAGTTCGAATAATTTTACATCGCGAGTTTCATCGTAAACGATTTGATAGAATACGAGTTTTCCTTAGACTTCCGCCACACAATTCACACATCTACGCGTACACATCATCGCTGACATTTAAAGTACTCTGTCGTCGGAATTACTGTTCACGAACATAAATATGTATACGTAATGTATATACATAAAACATAATTTTAAGCTAGGCAATAAACGTTCGTACGTGTGAAATATTCCGTCTGATAAGA
This sequence comes from Aphis gossypii, assembly GCF_020184175.1. Taxonomy (NCBI): domain Eukaryota; kingdom Metazoa; phylum Arthropoda; class Insecta; order Hemiptera; family Aphididae; genus Aphis; species Aphis gossypii. The sequence continues at coordinate 79,183,526 of NC_065530.1, forward strand.
GTAAACTTTACGCGAGTAAAAATAAAAAACAAATAAAAAAGGACGACGTGAACGGGAAAGGCGTAGACGCCTCACACGCATTTTATTTAAAAGTTGAGTCACTAGACATCAAAAACAAAAGCCACGCCAGAGAAGGAGTTGAAGTTTTCACGAGCCACCGGTGTTTTAACGCTATGAAATAATACTCTACCAGCGCACGGTCGCAGGTCGTGCGGCATGTGGTGTGCGGGCGCTCGTCGACCCGTGCGTCATCACCCCCAGACAATCTTTGCGCGACGATACATCGTCTTTTGGAAAAGTTTTGCAAGTGAAGAAGAACAAAACGTTTTAGCCGATGACGGCGGACCGTGATAAAACACCCAAGTCACGACATTACATATATATATATACATAAACGAACGCATACGCAAGCTACATATTAGCTTACATATATATATATATATATGTATATAGTTTTACTGCACGATTCCTTTTTTGCTTCAATCGAGGACGAAGGACACATTATATTGACTCGCTACAACAATTGATTGTTGATGATAGATGATCATCGAAGATTATAAGATGTGTACTACACGACACGATGATTTCAAAGCATATAATATTATTATTGTATATGTACATTGCTGACTATGCGTGTACAAACGCAGGAAAAATAATGAACGTACGTTCGATCTCTTGGGTGATTCGGTTTTTTCTTTCGGAAATCGGACTTTTTTAGATTTTTTTACTGACGATTTTTCCCCGGTGTATACCTATACTAAGCAAGTTCCCTTTCTATATTGGATAAAATAATAATAGCATTTTTAAAATGAAAAAGTATACTCATACTATATAGTATATACTATAATATTGTGTTACATACAGTTCTTTGGCCTGTAAAAATGGAGAACGAATATATTTTATTTAAATATTAATGGAACTCGGTTAGCATTAAAATTTAAAACATTTTCTCAATTGCTCAATTGGTATTATATTTTTAGTTTCACTCGATTGGTATATAGGTACTTTCATAAAGCAACCCAAAACTCAATTACAGCCATTTCAACATAACAATCATACAGTGGTATAAATAAGAAGGAGGGAGTCTCAGGTTTTGGGTATACCATCAACTTATAACGATTTTGTTTATAAGTTTCTTATAGTAGTAATAACACTATGAATGATCTACTTTTAAATTTAGTATGAACCTTTCATCCCCCTTAAAATATTCTTATTTTGTAACTAGTAGTACTCGTATGGTTGAAATTCTTTGACAATAAAGTAATATTATATAGATATGAATTGTTTTTTGGAGCGATGAATGTTATTAATTGTATTAGGTATTTTTGGGGTTGATTCGGTAGGATATATTTTAGTTGTGCCCAGATAGATCGTGGGTTGATGTTAAATATATATATACATTTTTTTATATAGTATTTTCAGCATCTAACGAGAATCAAGAAATCGAATATAATTGATTCCATACCATAGTGACATGTCATAGAGTAGTCGATTTAACCTATACTAGAACAAACTCACAAGCGATTTCATTTAAATTTAAATCAATTTAAAATCGGATATCGAATAATAATAAAAATAAATAAAACATAATACAAAACATAATGCAAAGCATAAAAGGTTTATTGAAAACTCGACGATTTTTTTATTCAACTTTTTTATCATTATAAATTGAAAAGGAACGGATTTTGTTGCGTTTTGAATTTTTGTATTGATCTTTATTAAAATAATATTTTCTCCCGTGGATAAATTGATTTTTTTCATCATAATTTCAGAGTAAATAAAGGTTGTTATGAATATTTTAAACTCTTATTATTGCATTTTGAGTGAATACTTTAGAATCTAAACATGACTTTTTTTTTTAGGAATTACAATTAAAATGTTACTAAAAACTGTAACTAAAATATGTAACTAAAAACACATATTTTCTTATGTTTTAATAATATAATTTTTTTAAACATATTAAATATTTGTGACATAGCACACTTTAAATATACAGTTACTTTGAAAACAAATATAGCGGTAACATTATTTTTACATAATTTTGATGGTCTATTTTGATGCGTTATAGGATTTTAATTGACAACAGTAAATAGAAATTGGATATATTTATAGAAGGTTTAAATTTTAATTTTTTTAAATATTTTATTGGATTAATGGATTAATATTCTTTGAAGGCAATCTAATTGATTACGAGTAAGTATAGTGTCGCTCATCTAAAATAAACTATTCAACCTTTATTATTTCAAAGATTTCAAAAACACTGAAATTCACATTAAAAAATTATATATTCTAACGTCATGGTAGTTTGTTCTACCACAAACATTTTACACAACATTAGTCAAGTCAGTCAAAGATTCCTTTAGAACACGATTTCCTGGAAAATTGGATCGGGTGTCATGGTTTACTGAATGAGCCACCAGATTTGACATTTTATTGTTTTCTCAATACTTGTCATTTGAAACTATCAAAGTTACTACTAAGTTACGAAACTCAACAAACTAAGGACACGGATAAAATTGTCAATTTATTAAAAATAAAAAATTATTGTTATGTGTCATTATTTCCTACGCATGACGTTGAACTATATATTATTATGTTACAAAGTATTACTGCGTTCTGTCATAATAATATAGCGTTATGACTGGCTCAACATTTCCGGAATTGTTATTATCAATAGTAGATAATGATTAGTCGTAAATTTGAATTCTATGGTTTTAATGTGAAAATTTAATTAGAATATACTCCACCTAAGAGTTCAATATATTGAATCGACTATATCTATATCAAATTATGAATTGCATCGGTTAATGCAGCATTTTTTAATCTATAGTATGAGTATCACTATGAAACGCAGAAAGCTCAAATGTAGTACACGAATAAAAAAACTCATATAGTTCCTAATCAAATCTAATAAAACGTTCCATAACCAATAATGTAAAATTTTTTATAAGCAAAAACCGAGTTTACTAAGTTAAGTGGTACGTGAAAATTTTCAATATGTGTAGCTGGTACTTGGACGTTAAAAGGTTGACAACACTGCGTTAGTGTATTATACATTTATTTCACTCAAGTAAATGCATAAGTAAAATTATTTAAATTTTATTATTTAAATTTCATTAGACCAATATATTAAAATCATATTTTTTCTAGAATTTTAAAATTATTAAATTTATTTATGAACCATTAAAATCATGTATAATATATTATAATATTGTTATTATTTGTATTTACCAAAACTAGTAAGAATCCAATTTATAACACTATATTAATTATCGATTAGGTACATATTAAATTCTTAAGCATTTTTAATTAATAATATAATAAATAATTATTGTAATCTAATGTTTGTAATGATTCAAAAAATAATGTATGATATAATTAGTAGCAATTAACTATAAAAGCTAACACTCATAAATTTCTTTTTTTTTTCTTGAAAAATAAATATTTATGTCATTCATTTTACCTATTTTTAAAAATATTAATATTATTTTTGACGTCATTATTTAGAATTCTTTAAGTTACAGCCCTTTGAACTTCCGTGTTTATTTTGTATTCGTATGACTTTAGTGTAATTAAAATCGATTGCGCAATTACAAACATCTCTTGAAAAGCACAACAATCTAATAATAATAGTTATATAATCTTGAAATTGAAAATAAATGGGGAATTTTCATCATAAACAATCGTTATGACATAAACACAACAACTAGTTCAAATAAAAGTCATTATAGCTGTTATATGCGATAATAATAATATTATAATAATTGCATATTTAAATTTGCCATAAATCTGTCACGGCGGCTACGTTTATTTTTTAAATTGTATTTTGATGTGGTAGCCGATGATTATATTCTACAGTGTTGGCGTATGTCGCACCTAGAACTTTGCGAGCGATAATGTTCGTCAAATTCATTGGTATAAACTATGAAATATGAAAAAATAATTCTCTTATAATACAATCAACTCGAATATGTAAAACAGTATTTCATACATTGTAATATGAACAATAAAGTAATTTCATTATACTTTTTATTATGAACGAATAAAATGTATTTTATTACCATTCAAACGTAACTGTATCAAAATTAAGCACGTTAGTTCATTATGAAAAGCGTGTATAGCTTGTAAAAATGATATCCAAAGATCAATTGGAAACATTATGATTAACAGACAGATCATTAAATCAGTAATTTAGTAGTGCTCATTATACTTTTTAGTAAATTACAAATATAATGTAAAATTTAATAATTAATAATAATAAAAAAATAATTAAATATTCTAATTGTAAGGACTTAATTGAAAGCGTATATATGTAATTCATGTTAAAAAATAATGTAAAATAAATAAAATGTATGATAAAAATATTATATTATACATAAAAATTAATAAGGAGTGTATATTTGTCGCACACGAATTGCGTTCTACTTTTATCTTACAATAAAAATAACATAAATTGTGTTACCGTTGTATATTTTTTATTGATTTTTAGTGGTTTCTAGATTGATTTAAAAATATATTTAAATATAATAAAATTACTTTAAAACATACATGAAACTTATTTTAAGTAATTAGTTTGTTCAATAAAAAATATATCGGACTTTTCCATCAATATGACATAGTCGAGACAACCATATCAAATAAAATCGTGTATAAGAAGTATTATTATATAATCATCATTAAATTAAATTGTATTAGACACTTATATCAAAGATGGTTCAATATTTTTTTCTAATAAACCTGACATAAAAAAGACAATAAAAAACCACGATTGCTTGCAAAACTTTTTATTTGAAATCTAACAGGTTTTTTGATTTTCCCCATTCAAATATATATATTTTGAAGTTTTGAAAATATGAAAACAAATACTATAATATTAAAAAGAAGTAGTCTAGAAAGTCCACGCACCTTGGAAACTAATAAGAAAATAATATTATTTATAGAAAATAAAATAAATCAAATAAATAATAATGAAATTATACAATTCGCATACGCCCAATACAGTACAAACCATATTACATTTTAACAAATAATATAAATATATATATTATATACAAGATTGTATCCGAGTATAGGCCCCCCACCAATTTATTATTTTTAATATTATTTATTATGTATTAATTTTTTCGATTCTGAGCGGAACGATGAATGTATTGATTTGGCAATACCTAATGTATCTTTTATTTCTGTCTGTCATCACATTTGAAGCATTAAACATGTTCACAATTCTCAACTCTTTAGGGGTGTATTTTAATAGCAAATTTATCTAGTTGTTACTATTGGTACTTAAGAGGTAAAACCAAAATAACATTTTTAATCAGTTTTTTATCTACCAATTAAAAAAAATATATATATTGAACATTTAAAGTCACAATATTTTATTTCAATTTAAAGTTGTAATTCAAACAAATTTTTCAAAACCATTAAAATTAGAAACTTATTTTAGTTTAAAATTTATAAGATTCTTAATATTCATATCTCATATTTGAAACTTTAATACAAAACTCTTTAAGTTTTGCAACTTTTATTTTTAAAAAATGTACCAGAAAGTCATATTAATTTTTTAAGAGTGTTCAAAATTCAAATTTTAGGTACTGAGATTTTTCTTATTTTTTTTTTTTGTAATTCAAAATTAATGATGTAGATTCTTGATATTTTCACCATAACAATATGTTTGTATTATCATTTTTTATTTAAAGTTTAATTTACTAAATATATTGACTAAAATAAACAATTATTCATTGGGTAAAAATTCTTGAAAATTTAATACAAGTCCCACACTAATTATTATTATATACTTATAAAAAAATATTAATTAGTGTCATATTATTTTTTTTTTAAAGTATTTTAAATTCAAATTAAGATAAAATTTGTCAAAATCACGAAAATTTGCAAATCATTTTGCAATTATAAATTTATAATACATTATTTTTAATCGGTAAGTCTTCAAAATGTTATATTAAGATCTTTATAAGTAGGGCTATGGGCTTATAAGAAATTTTTTGTTTTTAATATTCATTTAAAACATGACTTAGTGATTAAACAATTTATTTATTAATACTAGGAGTCTACAGTATTTTTTTGTTTGTTTTTTTTTTTTAATATTTTACGCAATTTTTTATTTTTCACGTGTTGCATATTTTGTTATATTATAATTTTAAGTGCATATTTCATAAATATTTTTAAATTAGTATTCAGTTTTTCTTTAAATTGATAAAATAAAAATATATACAGGTGTATTCAAAGAAACTAGTGTGATTCAAGTTTTCTTTGTCTGCGGGACCATTTATAGTTGAAACGATGACCCAATGATATGCTTTTGTCTACACATGGCCAGCAGACTATTTAATGGGTTACATAATGCTTAAATTATGCAGTGTTAGTATTCTTCAATTTTTTATTATTTAATACTTAATACTTGAATTTTTATCAATATAATTGTTTATAATTAAAATATAAAATAATAATATAAATCAAAAAATTTATTAATATATATTAAAGTCAAAATGTTTTAATTTTTAAAGCATATCCAGTGATTCCTTAGGGTATAAATAAATATTTTAAAATTATGAAGTCTTTATTCTATTGAAACCAAACAATTTGAAAAATAAATAAGTATCTTGTTTTTAGATATTTGTGTTCAATTATGAACGAAACTGTATACTAAAATTATGAATAAAAATATTCATTATTTTTTCGTACATAGTTCAAAAGCATTTTTCGTGGAATTATACAACTTTTACAAATATTATTATATTTTTGTAACCACCACTGATATTTTAAAATACCATGTTTTCTTCGAAAAATAATTAATTTAACCTTTTGTACTAGTAATAGTCATATACATTACTTTACCTAATAGAAATATCAAAAAATCACACTTAATATTATTGGCTATAGACCATCTGCGCAGAAAAAAGTTTTTCGTTTGCAATAATAATTTATCATTGAATTCAAATTTAACATAATATTATTTTTCACGATCACGATGCAATAAGTATCGATGATACTTATCTTAATCTAAAGTGGTATCCATTTTTTTATTTGTATTTAATTTAAAATATAATTAGTACTAAATAATTTATTTATTGAATACATCATTTAATAGTCTCACTAGAGTATCCGTTTAGTGGCTCGGTAACAAACCAGTACCAACATTAAACACCATCGTAGAACATTTCTAGTTGAAAATTATTAAATTTAAAATTCACGTATTTATACAACACTAGTAAGTTATCTTATAAATGAATACATTGTTTAATTTATATTTAATATTATTTTAGTGACTCTAAAAGTTTGATTAAATATATAGTCAAATATGGTATAAGACTAAATACATATTTTATTTATAAAAATACAATTACTTACTAGAGGTTATTGCACGTAATTAAACTAAAGTGTATTAAAATATTTATGATATCATTAAAATAAAGTTTGAGAATTTGTATTATGTATTCTGTGCACTCTCAGTATTCGTGTACTATTTGAATATAAAAATTAATTTTGTTCTCGTCTGGTTTTATCTTTATTTGTCAGTATGATCAATAACGCAATTTGACAGTAAACATTTGAAATAATCTAAGAAAAAAATAATTTTAAAGCGGCCTACGTAGAAATTAAATTAAAACCCAGCCGGGTGAAAATATAAACGATCTGGACCAATCGAATGAACAAAAATGAAAGAAGAATTACGCGTCTTACGTCCTATAATATGTCAAGTGTTAAATGCACCATAATAGTTGAAGAATTGTAGTAATATAATATATTAGTTAACTTCCTACACTTTGGAATGATAAAAATACAAGTCATAATGTCAATAATTATTGATGGAATTTTCAATTGAACTTAATATATTACACGCGTATTTTTACGAAACGTGTTTGTACACATTTACCTAATAGAAATAGTTATACGTTTTGTGCGTATACACTGTAAAAACACTTTTATTGCTGCCGTTAAGATAGTAACGTAATGTTATATTCATACATCATGCTTAAAATCAGCCAAAGAAAAGACGAAATAAATAAAATCAAATAAATTATTAGGTTTCCTAACGGAATTATGGAAACATCGTATTTTTATTGCGATTCTAAATACACGATTGGGGACTTGGCGATATCCCTTTACAACTAGATAGCTAGAATTCGAAATGTGTGAGGTTGCCGTTCGATCTTCGGCAGAGGAGCGGGTACAATGCCGAGGATGATCGTGTGGCAAAGGAACAGCTAACCGCTGTGGTAACCTCGATTTCCCGGCCGGATCCCTTCGGGCGCTGTTAACGGTTTTTCGACAACGCTTAACTACATTGGACAGGCGTTGGTGTATTTATTGTCTCATTTCTGATTGGACGGGTTCGATCGATTTGATGGAAAATGCCTAGTTGGCGGTACGTGTCGGTGGCGTATTCTCCAACACGGCCAAGTGAGAAATAAATTATTTAGAACCGAAGTAAAAGGTAAACCGTTTGGCTTCACGGTGGCTGTTTGTTTAATTAAATTTCCTAAACTGATTTCAATACTGCGACGACAGCTTGATTTCTCCACAAAATTCTGATATGTTATCGATAACATATCTTGGTATGCGTTTCCGTTAACAATAACTGTAGGTGTCCGTGATAACGGGTCATCGCACCGAGATAGTAAACACTGAAAGCGTTAGGTATAGATCGATAATGGATGGAATACGAAGAAAAGTGTTCACGATGCAACGGATAAATGTAATGATAAATCGAATTTACAATCTATCTATATTATATTTGCTGGTAAACACAACAGATATCATCGTCGTACAGCGCTAGGGTTCATTTTCATTAAATTCTAGTTCGATTCTAACGGCAAATCGTGGTACAAACTTTTTTTGAATTCACCGAATCACGGGACGTAATAATTTAACAAATAGGTAGTATTACATTTATTTTAATTTATGATATTATATAGTATCATATTATCATTTTCGTAGATCAAATTCATTACGGATAATTTTTTGTAGATTGGCCTGGAATCTAGATACATACACAATACGAGAAAACGAGACAATATAGTGCAAGCACCGTTTTTTAAAATTCTGTCTATAACCAATTGATGCGTAATAATGAACAATTTTTAATTTTAACTAGGATGTAAGATCCACAAATCTATTTTTAACGTTAACTGAAAAACAGAAAACGAATTACACATGTTAAATTCAATAAATTACCAATTGTGTTAAAAACAAATTCAACCAGGAACACAAATTGTACTCGTATTTTGCACACTACTTATTTTGATTAAAAATATTTTAACGGAGTTTAACAATAATGATAATATATTTTCAGTTAGTATAAATTATTTTGAATACACTCATAATTTTTTTTTTTAAATTATAGAAGTTAAAGATAAAAAAAAAACAGTGTCTTTTTTAACTGTATGTACAATCAGTAGTCTGTGCACTTTCAAAACTTAATGTCCTCATTACTGTTTTTCGATCTGTATAAATTGGTGTGAGTAGTATTACAGCTAGCGTAATAGTAAAAACAGAAGAGCAAGTATAATAATATCTATAAGAAATGAGAAAACAAAAAGAGGAATGTAGTATTTTTAGATTTTGATTTCACATAGTTTTCTTAAAAACTCTTCAGTTTTTAAGCTTATATTATTAGTAGATAATATTATTAGTTTGTCATATATTTTACAGATAAAATTTTTTTTTTTCAATTGCCTATTGTTATTATTCGTCTGTCAGTGATAATAATAATATTGTTATGTACACTCATTGGTCGGTGACCGTAGATAAGTCAAAACAGTTAGGTACAATAATGACATTATAACGCGACTTGAAACTGTGCGCGGACCCTGATTGCAGAAGGCTACTAATCCTGACTCCGCTACGAACTGTCCAGCGATTTTGGGTTTGTAAACAATATACCTAGGCGAGTTACACGTGTAGGCTCTAAAATTTATTAAACAATATCACTGGCGTGTTTTAAGGACAAACATAAGGTCCGGGATTTATAAGTATTTTTGTTCGAGTATATGCGGTCACGGTATTATACAAACTTATATTCCTTGGAGGATGACGTACACAGTATTATATGCAGTTTCGTAAGGTACAATAGGTAAATGTATTTTTGATTTAAATAATGTGAAATGTAATCGCATGATATTCCCGGACCACTGCAGTCCGCCGAACGACGGTCGATAATAGTTTTACCTAACAGAGAGGCTCCGAAGTATTCTAAGCAAATATAATTAATAATAGGTATAATATTCTCGTGCGATTATGATAATGTGTAACATCATCATCCTCGAAGTCATAAAATAGAGTAATACATTTTTTAACTTGATCATCTTTATAATATATTATAGTTATCATTATTATATAAACAATTATTGATCTTAAAAGGTTTATTTTTTCATGAAATTTACTCGAAATAATAATATTATACTTTTATTTAATTGTACTTAAGAAAAATAATGATGAAGATGTTTACTTAATGATATAAGCAAGTGTACATTTAATGTCAATAGAATCGAGAAGATAGTTTTTAAGAAATATGCAATAAGCACGTTTCTATACTGTTTTAATCGTTTTTATTTCACCCTTAACGATCCTGTAATAAGCCACTTAATTTGCATATCTGCATGTACCAGATGTGGATAATGTTTAAATAAACAGATATTAAAGATCGCCTTAAATTAAATTAAATTAAATATACTTTATATAGAATTATTCACTAAGGATGCTTGCCCACTTTTTCTTCTTCAATAATGTAGTTTTTCTGTTAAGTTTATTTGTTTCTGTTAATATAATTTTTTGAATTTTTAAATACTTTAAAAATATGTTTGTACTACTTTATATTTATCAGGTATTTTTTTTTGGTTTTTTGAAAACTTAAACGTATCAAATTCAAAATTTAAACTAGTAGTTTTTGAGTTATTTTACTTATCATTTACAAATGATAATAGGTTCATAATAAGATAATAATAAACTCTATAGGGTTAAAGTGATTATAAAATATTAGTGATTTGTGTTTATCTATAAATATTTATAATTTATAAAAATGGTCAATGTATAATAATTATTACCATATTCTATATTAAATCAATATAATATTTTTTTTAAACTATTTTTAAGGATTACTGTCATGAATATAAACATTTTAATCACTGAAAACTACTCGTTTAAATTTTAAATTAGGTACATCAACATCAAAAAAAAAAAAAAATAAATAAAATAAAAAATATCCTCTAAATAATTTACAGTTAAAAGATAAGGCAGGAATTCTTATTTAAAAAAAAAAAAAAGTAAAACAAAAAATAAACAAAGTTTAAATCGCCACAGAGTACTCCGTAAGTTGTCCTTACGAGAAAAAATTCAATGTTTTTAATAAATGTATTATTAAATAAAGTGAAAATGAGGGTGAAAATACTGTAAATGTTTGGTGAATCATTGTACGTATTGATATTTATTATCATGTATGTTAATTTTATTTCTTGCCAATTGCATGAATATAAAAATTAAAAAATAATAATTTTGTTCCATATTATAAAATTAAATACAACGTAACTAATAAAATAAATTCCGAATTCAATGTTTTTAGTTATAAAACGGCGTAAGTGCATTATGTTATATTTATATATTTTTTTAAATACAGTAAAATACTAACGATATTTGGTATTATATCAATAAAAATAGAATTTAAACATTTTTATGACATAAAATCAGAAATTGAAAATACATTCAAGCTAAAAAAAACATTAACGCATTGTTTTGAAATGATAAAAAAAAATGCTACGTATGCATTATATAAATAAACGAATAAATCATAGGGTGCATTTAGAATTTAAAATAATAGAAAATCCTTCCTCATGAGTTTCCGATGCGCATTACCTTATGAAGCGGTGGTGAACGATTTTCCAAAATTCAATTATAGCGACAAACATGAGAAAACTTTGCTTTTTAGAGGAAATCTGGTGATAAATTTATTTGTAAAGGTATAAAAGAAATTGAGAACATTTTTTACCCTCGCTAAAAAAAAAAAAAGTTTAAAATTAAAGATTTGACCATAGTTTGCAATATTTACAAAATATTGGAATAGAAAAAATAATAGTAGTGGCACAGGTTAAGACGATTGTAAGACGGTGGTACGTACTAGTTAAGTGAAGGCTTAAAACAAACAACGACGTTACACCATTATGCTTACTATGCTACGATAATGTACTCTGATGTGATAATGTATACATCTAGTATGTTTAATACACACAGTTTCAACAGAATGATAACATTTATCTGTTTACTTAACTGTACAGTGAACGCGTTGAATATGTCATGAATAATTAGGTTAGTTGTACATTGCGGAAAAACGTTGAGCTTAAATATGTTGTTGTTAACAGTACGAATTAAACTGCATCATGTTATGAAATCGATAATAATATTGTTTATATATATTTTTAATGTGCTAGTGCATTGCTACAGTCAAAGCAAGCAGCGTAGCGCATACCAACGAAATTCTTGTCTAGGATAGATACGAATCGTTCAAATCCACACACCTCACGTATTGCGCTCACCGCAGTAATGAAAAAAAAATGTTAACTAAACAAAATAGTGCATTTTATTAATTTATATTTTTAAAATATGTTTAAATCTACATAATATAAAAGTCAAATTTGAAAAATTCAATATGAACAATGAACATGTATTAGAAAAAAAGAGTGTATCATTGAGTTTAGTAGAGTATTGATATTGTCATTGTCACAATAATCACCAATAATTACACCTCCCATTTTACAGTTTACTGTTTAACTCAATAATTAATTATTGTTTTACTATATTTTTTATAATATAATGTTACATATTTCTCAAAAGATAATAAATTGGTTTTTGAGGTACTGTTTGAAAACTGCAAAGTTTTCATTTATTATCCTGTTTATCGATTAAGTAATATTAGATAAGATCGTACATTATAATTAGTATTCTAAACAATATATTACACTACATAATAATAACATCAGCGACTATGAATATTATTTAAAAATTTATGTCCACAATAACCAAAACGCATGTTACATTAGCTAATGTCATCTGGATACTGTTAAAACTAGTACCTATTATTACTGTTATTATTATTTTAATATACAGTTATGTACATACTCATAATAGAAAATGTATTACATTTTACCGTACAAACAACAAACTAGAAAGTATAGTTCACAATAATTATTAGACACTTATGAAATTACACGTGCATTTTATAGTTTAATATCCAGTTTTAATTATTTAGAATTTAAAAATATAATCAAAAAATAAGTACATCTGTTTGATTTTGTTTTAAAGAGATAATTATATCATATTTAAAGATAAAAGATAGGTACGTATGATATATTATTTGTATAAATTCATATTTTAATAATCATACCAATAATAATAACTTATTATCGATTCATTTTTAACCGAATCAGATAAAGTTAGAAATATAGAGTTATGTTATAATATTCCCATGTAGTTGACTAATAATAAAAAGATTCAGATAGTCGGTTTGTACTAATATATTATTATTTATCAATTACTAAAGCATACAATATATATATAATATGATACATAAATGTATATTATTTAGTTTGAATAAACACGGTTGTATATTGTACACTGAGTACCATGAAATATTGCAATAATGACTTAAAACAATAGACAGTTTCATCATTTTATGGCGTATGAACCGAACAATTATGTACCTACGTTATAATATTATAATGATGAGATGGCAGTTGTTCACATATTATAGGTATATAAAAAAGTGTTGAACACACAGTGGTGGATAAATGTAAAAAAAAAAAAATGATGATTTTTAACGGATGAAAAAGCCGAAAGATAACGTCAAAGACTTTGGATTTCATAAAGTTCGAATAAAGCAATCCTAACTAAAATATCAAGTTCAATAATAATAACGTACCTAGTAAATCGGAACACTGAATATTCTTTAGTAAAATATAATCACAAGATAAAAGCCGAACCCTACCAATGCTATAATAATAATCATAAGTCTCAAATAAAATTGTGAAAATAATCATGACATAATATTTCATACCAAGTATTTTAAATTAATGATGTTATATATAAAAAAAAAAATATGACTTATCATACTGTTAGCATCAAAAATAATTATAGCATGCACTTACATCAGATTTTAATTTTTATAATTGTATGATGTATTTTTAAAAATTCAAACACTGTTGTATAAATACTTTACTTTCCTCGTTCATGTAAAAGCTTCTTAACTTTATATGTATTTAAAAACTTTAGATCTGAAGTTTATTATTCAGTAAAACCAGAAAAGTTAAAATGTTTGACATCTGTTGTTTAATTCACACTGGTTTTATGCTGTGTTCATATTATTATCTACGATAAATGACATTTACACGTAATTTATTTTTGTTTTGTTTTGTTTTTTGTTAAAAAATTAATTAATTATTATTTGATGTGGATTCCAGTGTATTGGTAAATAAGTACTTGATATATTAAATAATAAATTTTTAATACTAATTTTGTTATATATTATTTTATAGTATAAACTATTTCAATAAGTATCAACTTGAATATCATAAAAAAATATTGTTTTACATTTTATAAATGATTTTTTTTTTTTTAGCATCAAGAGAATATTTTTATGTTAAATATTGGTTTTAGTGAATTGTAACTTTGATAAGATTTATTTTTATTTTTCAATTTTCTATAAATAGATTAAAATTCTTTAGTTACAATCTACTCTTCTGAAGTCAGAAACACGGTATGGCTTTTAACGCAATTGCTGGTTGCGTTGGATCAATATTACCTTCAGACACTTGAAAATCACCATAAAATGAAACATACATGTATACATAGAATTTGCATATTTTATTCATGAAATGACCTGCTGTTCTCATACTATGAAGATGATAATAATAATAATAACGATAGTGGATCAAAGAGAATTAAAATTAAACCAAAGATAAATATTAAACACCATTTAATGTATTAAACTTCCAAAATAATAATAATAATAATAAACAATTTTTTATTATTAAATCAATATATTATATTATCATTATTTTTTGAACACAAGATTGTTTTTATTGAAAATTAAAATGTTTTAATTATAAAATGACTTAAATTCATTGTAATTTTTAATTAAATATACATAATCCTTATTTTAGTGGTTTATTTAATCTGAAAAAATTAGTCTTCGGGTTTACAGTATTTTTTATCCTGCCGTCAGTTGATTAAGTTTCATTAAATTTATGGCAACTAAGACATTTTTCTTGATTGGGAAAAATAATATTTTAAAATAAAAGGAACAAACTCTAACTGTTCATATATTAAAAAAATAATTAAACGTTTATACACTAAAATACTACAAGTACCAATTAAAATTGTATATTTTGTAACAATAAGAAAGTCTCAAATTAATAATATTATATGCATAATTTATTTAAGTTGTATGTTAAATTATGTTATTATGTAAATATGCTAAAATTTTGAAAAATGATATAAATGGTAAAAAGTGAGTTTTATTATTCAATATTATCGAAATTAAAACTGAAAAAAAAAATATGATTTGAAAACTATAACAGCTGTTTATTTATTTGTGTGTTACTATAAAACACGGTTCGATAAGATTTTATTAACTCGATTAAAAATAAAACAGATGGTCGAGATTTTATAGAATTTTAGTTTTTAAAAAGATTTCATCAAATTTGAATAACCTAGCCATAATATGATATTTTTTGGATCACAGTATTTTGCTGAGTATTAAAAAAAACTCTGTATAATTGTATTAAAATGAACAGGGAATATTACGAGTGTTTGTAAAACAGAAGAAAAAAAACAATAAAAAAAAAGTCACCGCGTTAGACCGCGAAATTAAATTTTATTTTATTTGCGATAAGAATAATAACATTCGAATATTTTTTTTACTCTTTTCTATGGTTTTTAATTAAACAATTTAAATCATTTTTTTTTTCATTATGCAGTAAATTCCACCACAGGCGCCGTATTCGCTCGTTAATTTCTTTCGTATATGTCTAAATTATCAGAGCTAGCGGCGAATCGATCGGATTGTCACATATTATTGCAGTCTATATAGTATACGTAATGAGTCCCCATTTTACGATGATACATGAGGGGAATGAGATTAACAGATGCATTTATAAAATAAAGGTTGATACGGTAGTAGTAATGAGGTCGCACTTACCGACGACTTGGAGATGAATGTACTGGCTAATGTGCGGTGTGGTGGATATCTGACATTCGTAGATACCCGAGTCTCTGATCTGCGGGTACTTGATCTGGAGAGTCCAGTCTTCGCTAGGCGGTTGATTGATTGACCGGAAACGCTGGTCGCCGGTATACGTGTACCGACCGACGGTCAGCAGGTGAATGTCCCGGTGTCTGACCCAGGAGACCTGTAACGGAAAATTGCAATTAATATATAGAGTCACATATCATAACATTATTATGAATGCGAATAATCGTCATCCCGCATATATACGTAGGTAAGTCTCATATTTTAAATTAGTTTTTATAACGTCAAATGAAAGTCATATAAAAATTACAGTTTTTATAATAAACGTAGGATTGGCAAGTCCCAAGTGTGAAAAATGCAAATTATAATATTTTAATAGGTATAAGAATTTTATAAATAAAACAATTTAATATTTATAATTAAAAATATAATTGTTTAATATTTCTATCAAATGCTTATGTTTTTGGGTGGAATGAAACCAATACGTCTAATTAATTGTGTTAATATAGCATACTAGATTATAATATAACCATCAAAAGATCGTTTGTCTTGAGTTTGTTTTCAAAACACAATTTCACGTGTGTTATTGTAATAAATATAAATGTACGTATCTAACCATCTATATTGGCACCACCCACGGAAATAACTGTACGGATTTTGGTTATATAGTAACATTTGACTTGTTGTTGTTGGCTACGTTAAGCTGGATTCCCTATGTGTCGACTGTTTGACGCTCAAAGTTTCATCCCCATAGGATTTCGTCTGCACTGTATATCTTATATAATCACATTGTACCAAATTATTAATATAGGAATCTGGATACCAAAGAAAATAAGATTAATTTGTGAAAATAATATCCGTAAGCCTTAATAGTACCTACATAATACGATATACTTGCATAATATTTTTTATTATTTACAAAACGAACAACACATTTAAAAATAACTGATTAAAAATTTGTTCCTTAAAATCTTTTTGCAAAATAAATTTTAATAGGAACAACTTGCAGGGTATAACCTAAATATTGAAACGTAAATGTAATCAAGTTAATGACGTTTGAATGATTTCCACACTGTTCGATTTATTATTCTATTATTTGCGTTTTTCATTTTTTTTTTTTTTTTTTAATGAATTCGTATTGCAACTTATGTACTTAACTTAATACGCCGAATACTGAAATATAAAATGTTAAAAAATTACTAAGATGTTTGGTGGAATGTGCACATTCAAATTTTATAGTCACGTAGAACTCTCGGGGGAAAAAGTTTGGAAAAAATAAATCAATTTCGACGTCAAAATAATATGTCTCAACTCTTAAAAATGCTTGAAACATGTGAAATACTATTGTACGAACACCATAATATAGTCGGTCAACTACACATAACAAAATATGAACTCGCGGATTTGTAACGACACTAGAGTCGCATAGCTAAATAGTTTTGGAAAATGAAATGCAAAATAAGTGCACTGAAATCCCAGCCCCGATAATAATAATAATTGTCGTATAATATGACATACTATTATCTCTCGACCTGTGACGCCAGTATAATAATATAATAGAATAGAATGCATGTGCACGCACTCGCGTGCCCCGCACGGACGGGGCCCGAATATAATATTTTGACAGGCATGAGGCGTGTCGCCGCCGCCACTGCAAAACGTTTCAAGGAAATTAACCGAACGCAACCCGTTTAATAACCAATTATATGGAGCGTGTAACACGTATGCGTTATAAGCAGGTAATAATAATAATACATACATACGCCGAATACATTACGCCTAGAAATATATGTCGGATTAAAATTATAATGGCCTACTATATGTGTTTATGCGTTTTGTTTTAAAATCGATATAGCACTTATGCGAGTATTTCCACACACAGCCGTGTTCTATTGATACTATTTTTACATGCTAATAAATGCGTATATACGGTTAAAAGGAAATGCGAGAATTGTATCCATAAGCTTTCCGAATCACTCAATCCGTGCAATGTCAAATCTACCTTGGAATTTCTTCACAACACAAAACTACTTAGCAAAACCTAATAACACTTATCATTTTATTAATGTAATAATATAAAAATGTATAATAGACGGCGCGTACTTTGTTTTAATTAAAAAAAAAAAAAAAAAAAACGCACGCTTGAAATCGGTGTCCAAATTTAAGTATATGAATCCAGACAATAAATTATTATCGGTAAACGATTCGTATGTCGATGAACGTTGAACATACCCTTGAGAAAAAATTAAAAATGTGCACCATATCAGCTTAACTTATTCCGGTCGTTGTGCGCAAAATTTGAAGCTCTTGACGACACAAAATGATGACCTACGTCCGACACGTCGTAGTACGTACGTACGTGTTGGTCGATACTGAATTTACGGCTCAGTCGACTTCATTATGAAATCATACACGTTAACGGTTTCGTTATTTTAAACCAAAGTAATTAAACTTTCCTTGTAAGTCATATTTCTCGTAAGTTCATTAACTTTAACGTTTAATATTATTTTACAGGGTTATTAACTCGATAGCTCTCGCGTACTAGGTCTTATGAAATTTCCGAAAATGCCACCCCAAACCGTCAGCGAGCAAAGTTAAGGACTGTATAGTGTTATTTTAACGAAAATGCCATAATATTTTGTCCACAATTTTACAGTAAAGACCATAATCAATAGTTCGACGTATGATGTTCGAATGTACCTGGTGCTATGGCGAACCAACGGTGTCATAAGCCTCGCGTAAAAACACCAGCCCAAATGTAGGAGAGACGCGCATTATGTATTTCCCTGAACACACTTGCATTGGCGTTAGTAGAAATCCATACAACAATGAGACCAAGTAGAAAAGGTACATTGTTTTTCTCTTTATAATATAATAGGTACCTTACATTATGCTTTGCTGTGCGGCGTGTGCAGGTATAATATTATAACGAGAAAGCGACAGGGAAGGTAGTTTGAGTTAATTACTTATTTTTAGTTGGCTTAGCGCAATAAATTTTAAAATCTACCTACTTCATTGTGCATTATATATAATATTATATAAATTATACATATACACAATATATGCATACAAAAAGCTACATTATTTTGAAACGTTAAACTTTGAAATTTTTATTAAATTTCCGAGGAACGTAAAATATATTATATTACTTACACATTTACACGCGCATAATGTACAACTCAGATAAATACGAGATTAGACACATAGTGGGTATATTATAATATAGTATACATAATCGCTATAAAATATTTCCACAATGTTTCCGTATAATATTAAAATAGGTACGTTATATAAAAACGTAAACATTAAATAACGATGATTAAAAGTTTAGTTAACATCGTATCATTACATAGGATTATTATTACCCGTACACAGTAATGTTATGATGGTGACATTTATTTTGAAATCAATATCGCCCTAGTTATAACTTGGTTACATACCTGTAATATTATAATATTATACAAATATCATTACTTTTGCGATAGCCTAGGGTCATCGACAGAAATATACTATCAAAATATAATTACATAATAACCATACAAATAGATTTTTGATTAGGTAAATTAGTTTTGTGAGGGATATATCTACACAATTACATTTTTGTAATAAGTAATCAAAATATTATATTATATTAAATGAGAATTACACAACTGTAAATACTAAAACGAATAACATTACTACCTACTGTATTTTAAAAATATGAAATTTACAAAAAAAGTCAAACCCATACAATTGCGTGATATCAGACATAATATAAGTTAAACGATTTTTGTGAAGCCTGTATTATAGTAATAAATTATTAATTTTATTATTCTACATCCTACACAATTATTTCCGTATTTTCTTATATCGTTATAAATTTACTTTTTAACACATTCTAAGAATTCGAATACTCATAACAAATTTTACTTATTATATGAGAAAAAAAGTAACTGACATATATTTCAAAAATTTAACACCATACTGGTGCTTTTTATATGATTTAGAAATTATTTTTCATTTTGAAAAATCAAAATACATAAATTTTATAATTAATAAACAAAATGGTCTGTGTTAGAATAATTGCATTATATTATTTTGATTTAAATTAATACAAACAAACTAAGACTTTTACTCCTTTGAATAAGTTTAGTAATATAATGTTTTAAATTTCACAAAACAAAAAAAAAAAAGAATCACCCTTATTTATACCCTAAACGACTAAACATACCCAGTAATTACTTTTCATTTCTATATAATTTATACGTTTATCCGACAGTAAGACAACGCGATGAATAATAATTAACCACTTTTGCACCTTTTCTATTAAAATAATCTCAGTTTTTGCCACAATTAAAGTTTATGATAAATTAGCCATGTCATCGACCTCAGAAATCCTTGTTTTTCAAAAAAAAAAAAAAAAAATGAATACTATTTAAATATTTTGTTTTTATAATAATATGATTTTGACCATTTATACCTACTTTATATTCAGCTTTAATATCACAATAGCTTACTTTATGTTGATATCCAAACGTATTGCATACTGTTTAATTATATACTAAAATAACGTTATACCTAAATAAATGTTAAATGTTTGGTTAATTAAAATATATAATATAATATAATATATAAAAAGATTGAATTCTTTGCAATTAATTATTTTTTTAAAACATCGATTAAAATATCTTAACAGTATGTTTTGCTTGTATTCAAGATTTAAATATTATATGTAATACCCATATAATGTATATTATTATTATAAGTGGCATTTTAAATTAGTATAAAATATTAGATATTGGGCGTTGGGTACTTGTACCACATACCAAAATGTTATGTGATTCGATAATGTAAGAAAACAAAATACTCAATCAAACTGTAACAGTTTGTTATGATGGGTTTAGAGTGTTTAGACAGTTACCAAAACTAAATAAAATATACATTTATGTTATAAAGTTAACATTTTGTTACCTTAGAATTCTTTATTTAGACTTTAGTTTGATAGCATTTGAATATAGAACTCTATTTTAATACTCTGAATGCATTTATCCTAGGTCTGAATATTATATTTTATACATATAATGTAATGCTTTTGGAACATATTAAATCAATCTACTACAATACTTAAAGTGAAATAAATTACTTTAAAAGAAACATCAAACAATAATTAATAAGTAACATAATATATACTTATTATATACTTAGGCTGATAAGCTGTTTTAGCTCATAATCAAATTTTAACACGGTAAATACATTCAATGACTTAACAAATGTTGAGATATACTAGAAAACTACTTTACAGCAGAGCGATAACCTACTTATAATTTTTGAAGATTTAAAATTATTAAATCAATTATAATAAAAATTAAAATTAAATACTAATATTTAATATTATGGTCACATTTAGTGGTTAAAATAAATTTTATGTTTTCTTATGATTAAATAAAAAAAATAAAGTTTAAAGTTTAAATGTATCATAGTTTATAAATGTGTTAATATTTCAAGTATAATATCTTCTCTAGTTTTATCAAAATAGTACGATCCAAATTTGTATTATAAACTGTTTAAATTTATTTTATTTTTTTACTTAACGTTATTTATTTGATAAATAATTGGATCGGTTAGTTTGATGAGGTACTACAGTGCGTGGCTTTAGGTTAAATGTATTTTCATGTTTCACAAATGACTTATTTATATGCTTGAAAATATATGCAAACCTAATTTAAAATGGAAGTCCAGAAAAAATGTTGACAATTATTGACAGGTTATTGACAAAATTAAAAATGTAAAGTAATTTATGTCATATAATTAGTATAACGTTGTATTATAGTATAGTACGTAAGTTCTATTATAAGAAAACAAAGACAAATTTTGAAACTTATTAGAGCTTTACATTTTGTTGCTGTCTAATATTCTGTTTATTTTATTATAATAGATAAACTGAACATGTACTTTAGTATTATTGTTCGTACTTTGTAAGTATAAAAACAAAAATATTAGTTGCTTAGTTACTTATAATGAATTAATTTATTACTCTCAAATCTAATGAAAAAAGATAATTAATTAATTTCAATATAGCTTAATTTATATAAATTAATTATTAAAAGTGATAACGAAGATTTTAACATAGTTGTACCTACTTACATTTAATCATTGGAATAATAAAGTATATCTCTCTTGTAAACTAAATTTTATCAAGAAAAAATATGTTGTACTTATATCTAGGTAATGAAGAAAAAAAATTGAAATGAAGCTAAAATCCACGGGTTAACATGATACCGATCACATAATTTATTCAAAGGGCATCGGTTGTATGTAATACAATATTACATTTTCTGTCATGTCTGTGGTTGAGCCAGCTTAACTTTCGACGTCTTATATTATATAATACTATATACATATGAGTACAATAGATACATCTTACGCATATAGTTGATATTATTATTATATTCACAGAGTTCATCTATTTTGCGTTTGACACCCATAGATTATCGTCATGTACTACGTGAATGTTTTAAATTTATTAAAAAACAGAAAATTGTATCACACTTTTTTTTCGAACAGTTGATATAAAATAAAATGGAGCACATAATAAATAACAATGATAAGCATATCATTATACGTTCATCGTTTATAAAATAAAAATAAAACTATTTTAAGTTATAGAGTACGAGTACGTAATAGTATAGTGTGCAAACGTTACAAAAACACGAGCCACAAAAAAAAATAAGTATAAATAATCTGAGTTCGTTAATTTTCACTGTAATAGATCGCCTAAAAACAAAATCTTTAATTGCTACGATTATTTATTATATAGGTACAGACAAGTAGTGGGTACCATTGAGTGTATGGCAGTATACGCTACTAACTTAAATTTCACATAGGTATATAATACAGCGTTGCACAAGGAAACGTATTTTCCGATTTTCCCTATTAAATTACTAGTAGAGAATTACGTAATTTATTTTATAGCCAATGAAATCTATTCTAAGATAAACCATAATATTTTATGTTTCCTACTATATACGGTATCAATGGCGAATACATAAGAATAATATTTTCATTATGGGTCAATGAATATTATTAAGGAGGGGCGTAGTGGGGGGGGGGTGGTTTATAACTACTATGACATATAAGATTTATTGTACCTAAAATTTCATTACGGGTCATGCACACACGCCAATGCATATGATTATTTTAAATTCAACACATATTATTTTGACTATTGTAAACATTAGCGTTCAAAAAATCGTAACGCTTCGATATTATAAAACTAAACTTAAATGGTTCACTGTAATTTGTGATTGAAATAAATTTATCTAATGCGATTTCACAGTGACGTATATTTTTAAGCTCTTGCATTGTTTAAATTAACGAATCGTAAACATAACGCCGATGGGCTCGTTATATATAGTACTAATTTGATATGTAAAATCAAAGAATCTCAAAGTACTAGTTTGCGTGATGAATTGCATTTACATAATAGCAACATTGTATTGTTTGTTCTAATAAAATATAAAAAAAAAAAAAATAATAATACGAAAACAGGAATATCATAAAAGGAGCCGGGTAAAAACATTTTATTTTAAATACTATTATAACTTGAAACTGTTTATATAGTTGAATGATTAAACAAAATATATTTTAAATGTAGTGGCCAGAAATAATAAGCTTATTAATACTACTAACTACAATTAGCTATGTAAAATAAAGGTTAAAAAAAAAATGTAAAACAGTAAAGTTATAACTTTACTATTGTTTATTATTAATAATTTAATATATATTTATGATGGGCATTTCAACAGTGATATAGTTATATGATTTATAATTAATTATATTTTAAACTATTATTTATAATATGATAATATTCAAATAATAATAATAAATAAATAATAAAATAATTAATTTGATTTAATTATGAACCATATTTACTTATTCAAAAATCAAAATGCGATATAATTTAAACACATTTTGCTTTTCCCAGAACCGATTCAATTGTTTCTCAAACGTATACATCATAGTTGAAAAGTTATAGGCTCAATTTTAATATATATACATAAACCGAAAATTAAAATTTACATATCACTTAAGAAAGATCTATATTTT
Source organism: Aphis gossypii (assembly GCF_020184175.1). Classification (NCBI taxonomy): domain Eukaryota; kingdom Metazoa; phylum Arthropoda; class Insecta; order Hemiptera; family Aphididae; genus Aphis; species Aphis gossypii. Next base: position 79,207,863 of record NC_065530.1, read on the forward strand.
CAATATAAGAAAACTCAAACAACAATTTTAGTATAAATTCGAATAGCTTTATTATCTTTATAATTATAATTGCATTTTTAAATTAAATAAATCAACAATATTTCTATGATATCTACATAAAGGTAAATCATTTTTTATTTCAGTACTTATGCAAGTATTTTTTCGTAATATTTATACGTTATAAAGCAGACACTATAAATTCGGCTTTGACCACGTCTCGACTCTTTTTAATTATTTACATTTTTATTTTTTATACGTAAATAGCTATCATATTTATTGAATACGTTTATAATAATTATTTATGTTTCAAAGAATAAATATTTGTTTTCCAATTTGTAACGATCTGTGTATAAAAAAAAATTATTTTGTATAAGAGCAACCTCGGGGGGGATCATCTAGTTCAATCAGACATCATATCTTAATAAATCGGTTTTAAGTGTCGGCTATCGTTTTGCCGATTTTAAAAAAATGAAAGTTATTAGCTTTACACTATTATCGAGGTTGTTCTAATAAACTAAATATTACTACATTAATACATTATATTATACGTATATTTTTCCTTAAAATGTTGACATTAATCATTTATTTTTATTTTTTTTATTGTACTAAATTATTTACAATTCAGCGGGTTTTTATTGAGGTAATACGATATGTGACTTGACTGTCACTATAGATATTATTTTTGTTGTTCATTTTTTATTTTATTTTATAGGGGCAAGGAAAAAAATAATACTGAATTTTAGTTTTGAAATTTGGTGAAAATATAACAATAACCATATTTATTGTTCTTTCAATAAAGATTATAATTAAAACAAAACAAAATAATTATATCTTGATATTTTGTATTCTTGTCATCTTTTGCAATTAATAATTAATATTCATATCATATTGATAAATAAATGATTGGCATCGATAGAAATCACCGTCTATCATTAACTCATATAATATATATTATTAAAAATTATAACAATATTAACATTTGATGTGAACAGTCAATAATTAATTTGATTAGAATTTTAAAACGATCGTTTATGATTTAAAAAATATTTATGTTGTTATTAATATGCATTTAACAAAAAAAAAAAAAAAACAATATGAAATGTTATAAATTTCAAGAAGTATGGATAAAATGCCTTTTTTCAACAAAGAAATGGCTTTTATATATGGTACAACAGCCTGCTATAGTCAACTAATTTATAATATCAAATAACTTGGCGAATAGTATAGTTGAAAATGCAAGGATTTTTTTTTTTTAATTTATTATATAGTGTATACCGATTTATATTTTTATATGATGAATAAAATATAAAAATAAACACCTTAGATATGCATTATTACATATTTTCCCTGTCTCGATATTTACCGTACCACTGTAACAATTTAACATGGCAAAAAATGAACAATATAATGGACTGGTTGAATTTTTTTTTTATATATATTATTATACATATTATTTTTCTTTTTACAATGGTATATTCTTTTTCCGTTGACAATTAAAACGGATCCCAAATTTTTTATATTATTATTACATAGGTTTTAAATAGGTTTTGATAAAGAATAATGTTTCCCGGGAGACGCTAGCAGTGCAGTGGGGTTGATTATGGAATCGTTGCCTTTTTTTTTCACCTCTATAAATGTGATATCATGAAGATGAATCCACAAATACAGTTTAGTTGTAAATTATATGTTATGTACAACAAATTAAAAATAAAAAAAAATATAATGTTTTTACAACAGTAAATTTCAGTTTTTATTTTGTATACCTATGCATACGCCTTGTACTAAGTGTGGTCACTAAGTCCAACAAATGGATTTCAAACGATATACCTGATAGTCATATTTATACTTAATTATTTTGTATTTTTTTTCGTTTTAATTAAACAATAAACCAAAATGTTTAATAATTATCGTACAGACAAATGTAATCAACTTCAAACAAAATTACAGTTTTCACAAAGGAATATTTGAATGGTTTTTTATTTATTGAAATGAACATATTATTTCGTGTTCCTGACTAATTTGAAATAATTTGAACTTGTGGTTCCACGCACACCATAATTCTAAGTAAATATTCATCCACAATCCGTTTATACTTCATTAACTCTAAATACGGCGAATCTGCTGTTTGTGTGGATTCCCCGGACACACTTTCAATAGCAATCATGTATAAATTTCTCGGAATAAAATATATTTATCGGCAAACATGGTTCCTAAATAACCGATAGTTCTAAATAACAGATGAATTGTAATATTCCTGTTTGGTGTCCGATTTATAGAGATTTCCGTTTACTATTACCTATAGCAAAATCTTTTTAAACAACGATCTGGACAGTATAACAACCATAATAATTATTATTATTAAACTTATTTTAATGACACGATGACACATAATGTGGTTATAACTAGCTATTTATTTATAAGTGTAATTAAAACTTATGATTTTTATTATTTTTTTTAATGTAACTATCGATAAAATTAACTATTTGCCTACGTGTGACCAAACCGACAACAGTTTACACTATGACTGGACACTGGATATAGTTATTTAGCTGAAGCGTATAAAATGATATATATTTTTAGATAACCAGATTATAGATTGCTCATAAATAATAATTGACGATTTTAAATTACTTTCATTATTAAAATACACGCGTGTCTTAAAATATAAACTCACTACAACAACGGTTATTCTTTTCATACAATATTTATGCCATAAAACGCGTTTCAAAATTTAGTGTCCTGCGTGAAATACATAAGCTCTTGGTTGTTTCTTTGAATGATGAATAAATTATTATTTTTGCTACATCGTTTCAGTGTAACACTTCCAAAATATCTAAAAGTGGATCAACGCTGATCCGACAAATGCCAAAATATATAATTATAATAAATAATATTTTAAAATTGTACACGAATAATTAATTAAACCATATCCAATATTAATAATATTTTTATGGTGTTAAACTTCAGTTCATGCATAAATTACTTTTTCTAGTATTATAGTTACTGTATTCAATAAAATTATAATAGTTAAATTTTATTTTTTCTTTAATTTCTCATTGAAGTCTAAGTCTTTTTTTTTCGATCCACCAACGTTTAATTGCAAGAGTTATGTTTTACAGTCAATATAAATAGATTTATCTATTATTGTTTAAGACATGCTAAGTTTTTTTGTACAATTAAAACTGTGGTCATTTCATTTTGTATCTGCTGTATAACTGTATAACATAACTTATTCCTTAAATTAACCATAATAGCAACGAGAGATTGATTCAGATGTTTTCTTATATATATATAATACTAGAATTGTTATAAAACATTATCTTACATATTTTACATTAACAAATTATTATTTTTTTCGAAATTAACATTTTCCATTACCACCTAGTCGTTTATTATTAATAATTCTCAAAGATTATTTGGTTACCTATAATAAATTATAATATTATATTATTTGAACGATAATTATTATTAGAAAAGTAATCACAATATTATTATTATTAAATTATACTATAAAATATCAAATAAATCGTTATTATAATATATTTTATAGTGACGTTGGTATAGAAAGTTTCGTGTCGTATTCCACGCTGCTTTTACACGCCAAACTCGATGTAATTATTTTATTTTGACAGATTATTATTAGTTGTTACTAGAAAATAATTTTTGCGCTGTATAAAATTTCAAAAAATAAAATTTGATTATAATAACAATCTATAAGTCGATAAAACTATACATTTTTATGGCATAAAAATGTAATTCTTCGCAGTCAAAACAACGATAAAGTAATGAATAATTGTTAGATCGTGATGATTTTCTGTGCAGTCGTGGCTGGGTTGTATACACACCAAACTAAGCAAACCAACAAGTGACGACCGTCAACGCAGTCTTGCAGACCGTTGTGTAAGGGTTGTCCAGGTATAGGTTTTGAGAGAGCAAGACGTGTAGTATATTTTATTAATAAATAACCTAACCACCGATGTTTTCCCCGTGGTATTCGAGTATGTAATAACGTAAGAGATGTCTTCTCGTGATCATATTATTTATTATAATACCGTATGAAGGTTAGCAGCTATAGCATTAAAATATCCCAAAATCACGTTAAAGCGTCATCTTATAAAATAAAATAATAACAATGTGTTAACTGTTTTTGTCAAACTATTGTTTAAATAGATTAACTACATACAATTGTTCAAAACAATTACTATGTATAAACGCATCTAATATTATTATGGTGATTATTAAAAAGTTATAGAACACAACTAGAAATTCGTTTTTTAATTTTTCTATAATTATATTTTTTTAAATAAAATCAAAAAAAAATAAATCATACCATTTTTTTAAAAAACTATTCCTAGATAACCACAATCGAATCACCCATGTATAAGTTGCGATAAGTATAATATATAAGATTCAAAAGTATCCAGTGAAAATTCAAAATCATATGTTATTTCGTTAATATCAGTGGGTACTAGGTACTAATTGAATCTCACACCCGAAAAATTAATAATATCAATTGAATCCGAACATTTTGTTTCATGCTCTACTACTATGTATTGCATTTCTATAATAGTTATGATTGAAATAGAAATAAAAACAAAAACACTATTTGACACTGAAATAAAATAAAAAATAAAAGGATATTTGTGAAAATTGTGTATATTGCGAAACAAAAAAAATCACGATTTGATTACATAAATACATTATGACTTAAATGTTCACCAGTATAAGATATTAAATGTATGATAATTACTTTAAACAACTTAATAATAATATCATATATCACAGACATTAATCGAATTTATAAAATATTTCTAAATTAATAATAATAGCATTTGCCCATGCGTGTATCATTATTTTTTATAAGTTATCTTGCGATTGTAAAAGTGTGAAATAAAATATAATATTATTTTATAGTTTAGTGGAATGCATTTTGTATTTCTGTTAATATTTTATTTCACATTTTACTGTATTTTACTGACTTGTATGCATCTAAAAAAAAAACTAGGACTTTACTCATTTTAAAAGACTTATTGGGAATCGGTTTATGTGAAGCCAACAATATTTCATCAATTTCGTCACAATGATAACATATTTCAAAAATGTCGGGTGCCAAAAACTAATCGTTGCTGTATTATAATCATATTATTGAGTTTATACGGGCAGCGTATTTCGATAACTTTTTTGCCTCATTAATTTCAAGTACAACAATAATGCGAGTAAATATTCGTATAATATCTTCACATAAAGTATAATAATTGAAGTATATTTAATACTAACAGGTGTAAATATTTGCACATTGCCGGTAATCAAAACGTCAGTATTAAATTATTTATTTTTTATAATTTATTTTTTTACATTTTAATGTAAGCGCCCTTACTCGACTGTACTTAGTATGTAGTGTTTGTGTTTTACCACGTATTTCGTGCACCTAATTCTTCAATACGATTCTCCATAGGGTTATTTCAAAATGCCAAGCAGTACTATGAAACCGAAACATGATTGTGTTTATTATACGATAAAAAAAAAAATAAAAAAAATGTTTAGCGTGTAAAACATGCATTCGCTAAATATTATTACCTACGCCTCGTGTTTTCGTTTATTTATTTATTTATTTTTTGCGTAGAGTTGCGTTAACCTTATGGATGTGCGTAATTGGCTTAAGTCCGGATGCACATGAAACACAAGGTTGTTGCATTTAAATAGTAAATGGAGGTCGTGTGTTTCAAACCGAGTATTTTATTCAACTTAAACTAATCGGATTTATTCGTCTTGAATACGCTTCTCAATGGATGAAAATCCCCTTTATTTAAAATATTTAAATATATATCTCAGAGCGTACGTTTACGTCAGCAACATTTACAAAACAGGAGCTATGCAAATTACACGTGATACAAAATATTACTAACTATATTGACCTACATTAACAACATTAACATAGAACTCGGAATAAAAGAATCAAAAAAAAAAAAAAAAATGGAAAAATTATATTGAAGATTATATTTTGCATCTTTTTTCAAAAGACATTTTTTTACCATAACTAGTGGTTAAATATTGATTTTTTTAATCTATGATTTAATATAAAAAAACAGTTCGTAATTCTTGTACACTCACTATAATAATAGTAAGCTTTATACTACCCCACCTATACTATTAGTGAGACATCACTGAGTTGTTTATTTATATCTAAACTACATTATAATATAAAATATAAAAAAATATTATATGTCATGTTTTATTATATTAAATTAAACAATGTGTAATAGTGTAATTAATAAATAATAATAATCAAAAATTATGATGTTATGTTTTTATTCAAATAAACATACGAGTTGTAAAATAAGTAAATAATATATATGTATAAGATCAACGATGAGGATATCACATTTTTATTTTATTTTTTTATATTATTTATTGGGTTATAAAAATAATTAATAACCACTGCATTTATGGTTGTGGTAAAAAATACCTTACGGTAGTTTCAAAAAGATAGATACTTACTAAAAGAGTAAGCAATTTAAATTCTTAATTTTTTTATTTTGTTATTTTGAATTTCAAGTTAACCTAAGTTTCTTAGTACACTAAAGTTTGGCGTAGAATTATTTTATTGCAATTCTCAAAAAATTATAAGCAACAGTGCAATACGTGACGTCTATTCTAATCGATAATTTAATGATCGCAATGAAAACATATAAAACTCACAACAATATAATTATATATTCGTAGTTATACTTAGATCATCACATTTATATAAAAATAACAAAAATATAACATTATAATATTATGACTCAACTTGTTTTTGACAATTCCATACCGTCATTCGACTAGCAGTGAAGCTTTTTCGATAAGCGAAACGAAAAGTTCATGTCACATCGACAACGCCGTAGGTAATACCTATATTATAATGATGATAATAATAATAACAACGTCGGACACTTCGCTGTCCTTGACACGTACGCAGCAATAATAACTGCAGTAATAATAATAATAACAATATTCGTTCTAGGTAAATAAATAATCGAAAGACATTATTGCAAAAGAACCTTAAACCATTCCTGGTCCTGGTACTCGTTTCCTCGCCCGCCACCTTCTCGCCAACGCCGTCACCACTGTCTCCCTACCATCACACCCCTATACAACCACCCTGATCGTCAACTCCACAATCGCGTGGGTTTTGACAAATACCCCGTTAAATCGGCATTAAATCTTCAAAACGAATATTATCCGACCTATTTCCAAACCGTGAATAATGACCAACTAGGAAATTGTATTTCTGTTTTATTGTCAACGTCATCGCTTTGCCTGTAATTTATGCCACCATTTATTACGAACCACCGCCACCGGCGACATACACAGGCTCTGTTATATATATACGTACGTGTGTCATAATAATATGTACACGCTAGCGTATAATGAAATCTTCGTTCCGCGCTCTGTAGTATGACTAAAAATATTAAATAAAAAAAAAATATATAATTTTTTTTTTATTTATTATTGTTATTTTTATATATTAAAATGTATGTTATCGAGTGCTCGACATTTTTTCCGTCATAATGATGATATCGTTTCTATACATTTTTAACACAAAAAAAAAACCAAACATATCGATGTACGAGCTTGAGCGAACACAACTAGCTAATTCGTTCTGCTAGGAGGTCTTCGTATGTTATTGTTTGAGATCAATATCGTTCGAAAACCAATTATTGTCGGCGGAGTTTATTTCGACGAAATAATATAGTATGCACGATTCATCTTAAAACTTCAGGCACTTGTCCTTTAACATTTATCGTGATTTTCACAAAAACCGCTTGAAGGTTTGAAATACGATCTGACCGAGTACCGCACATGCGATTCATCGTCGGTACATACATTGTGATGTGATGCATACAAAATATTTCGAGCACAGTAGTTACTAGTGTAACTATCAACAAATTTTCGAATGAAAAACGACTATACGAAACATAATATTATTTTAATGTCAATATGTGTTCCTTTCTACATCAACTTTAAGCGAAAACCGATATAGACGCGTCAAGTAATTTTAAAATAACCTTACACCCAAAATTACACAACTATATAATACTATAATATATTATATTGACGAGTAGATACCGCTATTATTATATAGGCAGGTGTATCGCTCTACCGAACATAATATTATCCCGGATAATGAATATTTGCTTGTGATGATACCAACTGAATCTGAGTAGAGTAGTTTTTCTAGGGTGACATAATCGGAAAATATTGTTTTTATAGCTACTGTATGATATATTTGTATAAGACCGACGTTTACTTGTTTTCAGTTGGGGCCTACGGATATTTTTTACGTATTTTGGAATCCGTACGATATTTCCTCCTAAATGCAAATTTCTTTCGTTATTAATTTCCCTTCATAACGTGTCAAATGTATGTATGTGCCTATATGCGTAATGTTAAGAGAAAAGAGAGACTCGATATACATATAACACATTATAACAAAGAGTTTTCATAACGCTTATATATTGTTTATAATGACACATTTATACTGTATCTACTTGACATGTATGGAAAACAATAAAATCTCTTAAACAACGATTTATATTTTAAAGAAATAAAATGTATACACAGATTCTGTTTCACTAAATAATAAGACAATTAAAAACGAATTATAATACATAAACTATATAGAGAGTGGTTCATTGAGTATTTGTTCCCACTTTTAATTTACAGTAAATAAAAAAAATTTAATCCTTATTTAAAAAAAAAAAAGGATTAGCATCATTCTAGGACAATTCTTACACGGTTTAATAAATCAGAATATTTAAAAAAATGCAGGACCTTGTATGCATTAAAAAATCTCCAAAATCAGAATTTGAATAAATTAATTACTAAAGGAAATTATAAGTATAATAATTTAGTATATACTGTAACAGTCTAGTGACATTCAATTATTATTTATAATCGTTCGGTTAATAGGTAGTTACAAATCTGGACCGCCCGTGATGTATAGCAAATAATAATATGATAATATTATGTACGCGTCGCGACTTACAATGCACAAATGGCGGAGAAGCGTATTACGCGTACGTTATATATTATACTATTATAATACCGTATACGACTGTGCATAATATTATTTTACGTGTGAGCAGGTATATTATATACACGTGCACAAGTGTGTATACGGAGGAACCGACGGAAAGCAATTTACTATATCAAATTGATATATATTTTGTTATCGCCACGACGTCAGTTGAGGTGGCGGAAATGCATCGTAGTCGGTCCGTCGAATGAATATATATATATATATATATATATATAATATATGTATGGTAATCATATTTCTCGCACACTGCTGTGCCCTATAATACTATTATACTATTAGTATATTATCCTTTCACGAGTATACCCACTCCGTTGGATCACATATATAATATATTCATACCTTAATTGTCGCCGTTGTACTATAATACCGCAGTAATACGATATTATGCCCCATATCATATTAACGATAATGAAGTATTATTGATAGATTATTTAATATTGTTAATATTATTAGTTATTATAATATATGATGGCACGCGAGATGTAATAACACAGTTCGTTCGGTCCAATAACGTTATTATGAGATAAAATATTATTATACTACAATTTTTGTCCTTAACCGCTGTCAGTGTAATGTTATTAATAATATATAATAATTTATTATGCAGTATATATATATTATAATTAAATACATTTAAACGCGTTGCAGCCGACCGATTCCTCGGTGGTCTTTGTACGAAATGCCTCGTCGACCACGAGGACTTGCAATATTATAAATCTCAGAATTTCGTATACAAGTGTGTGTTTTTAAGCGTGTATGTGTGTGTTAATGTATTTGCGTGTGTAGACTTGGTGTGCAATAAATAGTCGTAATAATAATAATAATAATAATATATAATGTATATATGTGTACGGACGCAGCAGACCACATAAGTCGCGTAGCCGGATTTGCGGTTATAACTTCGTCGTCCCTCCGACGACGGTCGTCGTATTATACGTTGTTATTATAGATAAAATAGTGTTATTTGTACGACGCGAGCTACGGTGGCTTAAATCGGTCGGAAAAGATTTTTATTTCCCGGTTATGCGCCTACGCGTCTCCGCGTTTTACGGAATTAACCAAAATAAATATTTAAATGTATTCGTCATGAGCGGAACAAAAGTACCGAAAATAAGAAAATCGCATTATTATTTCAAATTCGTTTACCACTCTCCTCCTATCGTTCTCATTATCGCCACAAATGCTCGCCGACAACTAACCATCGATGTACTTCAGTCACTAGTGTTCGTCGTCTCCGTTAATTTATTTCACAATGTAAATGCGCGATCGTTTTCAATACAACAATCGAATTCAATCCGACAACAATAACCAATCGAATTAATTTAACGGACGTGCATAACAACTTACCACGTAGTTATAACCAAATTATTACGCCCAATACAAGCACAACATGAGAAACAGTCGTCTTTTATTTTATATTATACCTTATACCTTCATAAAATACGAACGACTGAGACTCAAAAATGTTTACATCTTTGTAGAAAATGTTCCACGTGCTTAATCACAGGTTTTATTTTAACTGCTGATGACAAAGAGAACTACGGAAAACCAGGAAATCGCAATAAAACGAAAAATCGAGTGATTACCTATACATGCAGAATTTATATTTTTGATGCAGATACCCTGTCCTAGAAAATCAATAATAATTAGTATCTTTGGCTAATTGTTTTCTGTATATTTCATCGAGACGAACCAAAACGGGTTTGAAAACTAAGTGAGAATTACGTTTTTTTATGTATTATAATATGTAACACGGCGTGATGTATAGGCAATATAGCTACACAGAAATCTTTCAAAATTTATAAAATTAATATACTGTATATTCTATCATTATTAATTAATATTAATTCTTACGGTATAGTTTATTTCAGTTTGGTAAAGTTTACCAAGTTTCTCACAAATCTTTTTTTTTAAAATTAAAGTTTTTTTTATCTTCTATTGTTGACAAACTTAAAAATATAATTATTTAATGTGTTATATTATACAGAAGTCTGCGTACAACGGTATAAAATGTAGTACTATCGTGTATACGTAACTTGTTTAATCAATATATCATATACTTTAATGCATAGGTATAACAGTGGTTTAGCAATGGCTGTGTTTTACGGATATTATTATTGTAAGGTAATTAATATTAGTCAGTTGTAAAAATAAAGTTGGCGATCGATTAACATCTACTTGTCCGCTGCACTGTAGATAATGATTTAACGCGTTCCGTAATAATAATAATAATTATGAAAAGTTACTCAATGATAGAATATTACGGACGGCTGTGCGACGGCAATTGAACAGATGTACATTGTGAGTGAAAGAACTAGAGAAAAGTAACAATCCCTTCTGTGGGATGATTACGGCCGACACTTTTAACAAAACCAAAACAAAATTAGATAAATTTAACTGGAATATATATATTTGTAATATACCGCTAACCCATCAGAGGATTACCAAGTTTACAACTACTCGCACGAATTAACCGCGTGTTTCGGAGAAAAGTTGAAGTTATAAACGAATTTCTCGTATTTTAAACGTGTACCTAAACGCGTGGGTATATATACATAAACAAAGCGTGGGTAAAGGAGGATAAGTCAAAAACGGGTACACAATATTTATAACGCCGTACACGTCGAGCGGAAGAAGAGGACAAAAAGTATTGTTTTGACGCGACTGTTCGTATAAAAAATAAACGAATAATATAACCACAGTTAGGACGACAGCTTATAGCAGTGAGATAGAGTTTGGGAGTAGAATTAGTTGCTTTCAAAAGAAAATTTGTATCCTACAGTCGGTATACTAAATGAACACCCTTATGTTTTGTGATGAGTATACAAATATTGTTTAAATTTTAAAGTTTGATTTTCAGGTAAAAACAATATATTTTTGTTAAACCCAACTCCATCAAAATTGAATAATCATGCATAAGCTATGTATACCAAAATATTTTCAGTATATCATTAATTTTAATTTTAATATAATTTAAGTAAAGTAACTAATGTCATCTTGAATATAATACATATTATTGTTTATAGAAACATATTTTAAATGTAATCGACCAGCGTCTATTTTTTAGCGTAGTTGCTCGATCGATCTTAAATGTTTTGATCATAGTTGGAATAAGAAAATAATAATTTTATAAGTAATCGATTAAATCTAGTGACTCCGACGAAAGCCATAATTAGCAATTACATTCACAGTAGCCAAATGCAATTGCACACTGCACACTGCAATGCATACCGTACAATGCGTTATTATCATCGTGCAAGCAGCAACCATGATATTAGTACGTCATGCACTTACAATGTTGCACACTGGTCCCCGTTGGATTGATGTAAAATGAACAACTCGGACGTGGAAAATCATACGCGCTCGCGATTAACGTGCAATGTGCATATCATACCGCATTTGTATACAATCTTATTGTGTGTGTTTATTATGTAGACGATATGATCGGCAAACGAGCATTACACGGATATGACTGCGGGATACAGTAATGATGATAATAATGATAACAATTGTTGTGTGGTGCTAGCTATATAGGCATTATATTATATCGCAGTGGACGTATTAAAATGTACGCGCACTATCGCGGCAGACTTTTGTTCGCATTGTTCTATGCAGTTTTGTGATTATTACACGACAGAGCGTTGCATATTTTAATACGGTCGTGTTTTTTTTTTTTTTTTTTGTTACGGGCCGAGCGCAGTAAATTTACCAGCTCGTCGGAAAATGGACCCAGACGCTAGCTGCTCTTGTTATTATATGTAAAATATTACTTGGAACGAGTGTGTCACACGATTAGATAATGGTTTTTTTTTTTTTTTTTTGGTTTAAAATCGAACCAATACCTCAAATGCTCCTGCAGGATGAACTCACCATAATTTATTACTAGTACTAAAACTCTAGGAGCATTTTAAACATTTATATGTTAGTTAATCGGTTTGGATGGAATATTATATTATTATATTCTTATACTATTAAAATGTTATTTTATAATTAGATTTTTTTTTTTCAAAAATTAAGCAAGTATATATTCTATAATATTCATTTTAGTTGTTTTTAATTTTAAGAAGAGTTAATCTACTGACATTATTTAATTTATCACGTGCGACACCGTGCTAGATATAAAGGTATTCACTATATTATCAGGAGTAGAGTAAGTGTAGGTGTGTGGTGGAAATATATCACAAAGGCACCAAATAAAATAACAATACATAGCTTTTTTTATTTTTTAAATAGTTCCTTAACTTTAAATTTATAGATAATAATAAAAATATGCATTAATACAATCATACATAAATATAAAAATAAAGCTATGTATACATAGAGATATATTAATATGTACAAATTTAAAATAAATATATTATTCGGTATTTTCCGTTAAACAATCGCAAAATTATAATGGCAGCCTCAAATATGGCTGCGGCCACTCGGCTTCCACCCTACAGTTTACTCTGTCCACTAACCCTATCGGATGTTGACAGACAACGCATTTATGAAACATTTGGGTGAAGTTTATCAAGCCTTAGCCTTCTAGTTTTCAGGGCACTCGATTAAAACGAGTGTACTCTGTTCTCGAAAATATTTGGTTTCGCTTTTATTCGAACCATCTATGCCGTCCCCGTATTATAATAATATAGTATAGCCAAATCGATATTGTTTCCTATTTGAAAATCGCACGTTTAAACAGTCGGCGAATCCGATTGCAGTGTAAGAGAAATTCAGCGAAAACACTGTGTACGAACGTATTATTATACATAATACATAATATAATATAATATATATATATCATACGCACAGTATACACAAGCATCGCGAGTGGGTTGGAAACGCGGTTGGGCGTTTCGCGCGGCGGATGATAAATACAACAACGCCCTATGATATCGAATAAAATAATTCAATGGGAATTTTATGTTTGCGGTTGACACACTATAGTGTTGTATTGGCTATAATACGTGTGTACATAACACGTTTGGTATCGATGGGTCGGATTTAGATTAACGATCGGATACTTGAAAAGTTGAAGTAAAGGGGGGCCCACGTCGCTGGGTATATCGGACGTATTCTGTATACACAGTCGGCTGCCGGACATAGATAAATGCAGGTAAACAAAGGAGTATATCAAAACGATTTCGGTTATTGATTTACAAATCATATATTTGGTCATTACAATATTGATGCAATACAGTAGTTGTTATTTTATGCTGTACGGTAGAGATGTTATTATTTCGGTAGTTTTCGGGTATGTGAGGTTTCAAGAAGGCAACTTTGAAATTATGCCAGGTCATAAAATAAATTATATAGGTACCTATGTATATTATCCTGATTTCAATTTTTATTTCCGTGTATTAACAAAGACTGCATCAAAATAAATATCAAAAATCAATTTAAAAACTAAAATGAGTAATTGATTGCTTTACCATTGAAAACCCACAATCAATACATAAAAAGATTGAAAAGAAAGGTAACAGCTAAAAATAAATAAAATAAATAATAATATTTATATCAATAAATTTCCGTTTATATTCATAAGTTTTCTGAAAAACGATTAAAAAAAAATTACTTTAATATTTTATTTTAAATTTAAATAAGTGTATATTTCTGATATTTAAGTTTAGCAAATACATCTACAGCTTTTTTTAAATTGTTCTAGATTGATATTGTTAACTTTTTTTTTTTTAACATTAAATACCTCAAGGTCGCTTATTAGTCTTTCATTACCCATAGTAGTCTTTACTTTTTTAAGCGATGAAAAAACCTTTAATTCGATGCCATATTGCTATCGGTAAAGTTTTAGTAATAAAATAATACTTTTTAATGTTTCAGTAAAAGCATTAGCATAAAGTAATATAGCAAAGGCATACAAATCAACATCATTTTAAATGTAAATAAATATAAAGATTATAAATTTAATTTAATTTAATTGTAACTATATAAATAATGTTGAATTATTTTAGCTAACCAATTGCAGACTACTTTAAAGTAAGTAGTGCAATTTGACTCTCTCTCCCCCCCCCACAAAACGCACCTCTCTAGTAAGATAGTGTTTTGTGCATTGTTCAATATTTTGTATGTTTAGTCCTAAATAATTTTATAATATCTAAATCCATTACTGAATCATCGACATTTAATGAACAGCAAATACCACCTTCCCCGGTCTCTATTAGTTATCAGTATCATTTTTGGTATTCTACTTACGTTGGGACACGTTATAACGATTTTTTTTTTTTTTTACGAGGATTGATAATGATCAGGCTTTACTAATGGACATAAATTCTCAGACATTTCATT
Source organism: Aphis gossypii (assembly GCF_020184175.1). Classification (NCBI taxonomy): domain Eukaryota; kingdom Metazoa; phylum Arthropoda; class Insecta; order Hemiptera; family Aphididae; genus Aphis; species Aphis gossypii. Next base: position 79,223,230 of record NC_065530.1, read on the forward strand.
CAATGGACCTATTTTTATGAACCTATTGTGTATTTATGTGTTATATTAATTTATTTTTTCTGACCATGATAATATTGTAATCGTTAAGTTTCTCAAAAATAAGAAAGATGTTTTTATATTTACGGTGTGATTTAAATATAGAATATTTTATTATTATATGAACACATTATTATGCATAATATAAATGAAAACTTTTACTATTGCACTTGCACTTGAGTTTGGTATTAAGAATAATAGTTTAAATATTTGGATAGGAAAATTAAATTTAATGATCGTGAAAAGAAAAACGAATAAAGGAAGCAATACAATTTAGAATACAATATATTTATAACGTTTGAGAGATTGAAAGAGATTACACTATACTATTTTAGACGAAACCCACCATATAATAAGCAAACTAAAAGAAATTGAGTATAATGCAAAGAATACAGTACTTAAGGCTTAAATTAAAATTTAATTTTCTAGTGTTTTGAGATCGTAAAAAATATATACTTCATAACAAAGCACATTACAAGCGTTTTAAAGTTTATAATTTTATTTATGGTTTTGTTTTTATAAATAATAATTATACAAAGTAAATATTTCTTTTGTATGACATACTGTTGTATTCAGTGATTATTGAATATCAGTTTCGATATTTTACTTAATTTTTTAGTCTAAAATAATAAGTATGGACGAAATATATTGTTTACAACAAATTGTCCCGATAACTGTGATAATTATATCAACATAAAATGTTATGTTGTTGATTGATCTGTAATTCACAATTACAAAATCAAAACCTACTTACACTAAAAACGCAGTTTTATATATGATATATTAAATCTAGCGTTTATAGTAAAAATAAATTCACAGTGAAGACAAAATAACGGATTATGGTTTTACGTGCTGTTACTACTATATAATATTAATATAATAACATTATAGGCACTCGTGTCTTTCGGCCCGTATAACGTCGTGATTGTCATGCTAACCTTTTACCATGCCACAGTAAGTAATTATGTCAAAAGTAATTAAATTTAAAACTGTAAAAAACACAATACGTCATATAATAATATTATTCGCAGAGTATTTTAGAAAACCTATTATGACTATCATAGTACTGGTTTATCATATAACAATAGTACCAGGCGAATATTTCAACCGTTGGTTGTGACATCGAGATGTATAAAGATTTAATTTTCGCGAGGAACAATATAAGTACGTAGCACGCCGTTTCAATGGTCTCAAGATGAAATAACTATATTATATTATTGTCATAAACGACATTTGTTTTGAGATTTCAAACTAGGTATTATTGTTAGTCTCTTCGTATAATAATATTAAAGTTTTTATTTTTAAACATTATTCTAACTGTAAATTAAATTAGGTATATTGTTAAAGACTACTGTCTCATACTAGTAAAAATAAATGAGAAATAAGGGATAGCATTTAAATTAAATGAACGGATTTTGTACAATTTAACGGTTGCACTTAAATATTATACAACTGTATATACCGCATATCGATTGTTTTTATTCGCTAACTTACTTTTATATTACTGTGATTACCTAAATGCTTTATTATTTTAATTTTTGTTAACTGAACTATTATTTCATAGGAGGAAAAAAAATTCTAGCAAATTAACACCTCTGAGATTACAGAACTTAACGATCCACGTCCTTAATCGGAGTTAAAAATGAAGAATATAAAGCTGAATTGGAAAAAATTGTTTTCAAATAACTCTAAAGTCATAAATACGGTTAATTTTTTATTTTTCTTAAACAAAAAACAGCATTTAACCTTTACCCTCCTTACTTCACAAAGAAAGGTCACAAGTGCGGTAAATAAATTGTATATTTTATCATATTTCGATGAAAAAAATTGTTTTATAAATAAATCAATGTAATATCTAAGGATAATACAGTCAACTCTCGGCAACGCAAATTTCAATGGTAGATATAAAATATTCAATATCTTAAATAAAAAATATATCCCCTAATACTATAGTATCACTTCTGTTTTTTTTTTTATTATTAACTCGAAACTCACCATATTATTCAAATTGTGTATGTTTCTCTTGAACATCAAATTACCAATATTCTACTGCATACCTATGCCATTTGAAAATATTATTATATAATATCATTCGTAGAATAATTTTTCGATAAATAAAATATAAAGCCAAAAGAATTGTGATATCAGATAATATAAAAAAAAATGTCCCAAAAAATCTTATATTTTATATCGTAACGATAAACAACTTTTAAATATAAAATATGTGAGCCATGTTTGTTGGAGTTTTTTTTTTTTAATTATCAGAAACCATAATTTGAATAATTTGATAAATCTTTCAATGTGAACATAAAAGTTTCTAGCGAATTAGAAGCAAATACAACTTATTATATTGCTAACCAACACAGGTTTGTAATTGTTGTTAAAATTTTAATAAAGACAAATACTGTAATAATAGTTTTTTTTTAATTTTATAGTAAGTATTATTCGACGTATATCTTTATTTAGTGAATTCAATTTGTATCTTAGATATATTCAATAAAAAACCTGGTCAAAATTATTTTTAAATATTTACAAAATAAATAAATAATTTCTATATCTAAAACTAATACCTTTAGATAGATGATATACACTTAATTATTTAAAAATATTAAGGTTTACCTAATATGTAATAAAAGCAAAATAAAATTGTGCGCTCATAATTCAGTCTTTAATAAAGAAAAAGAATAATATTCCATTCATAAATCAATTTCCGCTGGCTGTCGAAAAATACATAATATATACTTATACACCATATATATTTTATAACTATGTACTTTTTTTTTTTTTGAAATGGCCATAAAATCAAATATAATCTATCTAATAATAAACAATTTCCTCCTCGGAAGTTTATACTGACCGAAATGATTTAAAACCATTTTTCGAGGGTTCATAGTTATAGCATCGTCGGATATGGAATACAATAAAAATAACAGTTAGCATTTCAACTGTAAAGGACATAGGGGAATCCAAAAAAAAATATACCATTAAACAAATGTATGAATATTAATATTAACTCTTGAAATTCATTCATTAAGATTAAATTGTTGAAAGACTGAAAATAATTTATGTGGGGTTAAATGATTTAAATGATTAAAACAAAAACTCTACGTATATAGATATACGACCGAATATTGAAATCGAATGTGAAAAATGTCTCTATATTAAATTAATATATCAATAAATATATGGTGTTTTATTGAAATTAAAATTTTATAAAACTGTAATGGAATAGTCTGTAAAGACTGGTTTTTTTTTCGATAAATTTGTTTGTAAATGCTTATAAGACATTTTTTTTTCTATTTTTGTATAGAAATTTTTTAAAACATGTCATTTAAGCTGAATTTTAAGAATTTTAATAGAGTATAACAAAAAAAAATATGTATTTAGTAAATGGGTTTACATAGACGACAAAATGTGATCTACACATATTATATTTGTAGTTTATTTAACATCGATAAAATATTTTTGGTCGAATTTACAAGGCTAATTATTACATCTCGGTGTAATTTAACGTGGTTGTAGGTACTTACATATTCAAATTCGTACATATATTGCATGTGTTGTTTCATTAGTTTCTATTTGATGCTTTGGGATGGCGACACGTAATTAGACTTTACACAACAACTTTAGTGGTGGATAATTTATATCAAAATATGACCTGATAATATAATCTCTTTAAGTATTCACATCCATAAATCAGCCCTATCAAATTCCGTTGTTCCCTGCAGTTAGTACATGATAATGCACAAACCGTTATTGCGGTTCGTATGTAATCAAATTTGAAATGATACTCTTACTCAATAATTTTGGGTTGCCTTTGAATCGTTGTACGTAAACAATATTGATTATGTTTCAAATAGTAAGTATGTGTGCCATAACGACTATTTTTGGTTTTCCATATAACATTAAATTCAGACGCCTGAGTATAATGTTTTATTATTCTTCAGAGTTTATCGACATCTCTTTTAGTTATTGTTATAATTTTTTATTTTTTAATATATCAACCAAAAACCCGTGTCTATAATCTATATTATACAATACAATTACGAATTTAATATTAATTATATGCATTTTTAAAAATCAAAACATCATTGTCTATTCCGTTATTTATTCAAAAGCATGAACTAGAGACACGATTATTAATTAAATGTTGTTTTCGGACTCGCGTTGTAGTTCAATCAATTTTGGTCAGAACACACGTGCTACGATGTTATTACGCTAAATACGATAATATTAAATATTAATTAGCATGCACTGATTTACCTGCAGGTTCTTGGTTATTATAATATTTATAATATATTATTATTAATTATTATATTTAACCCTTAAAGGCACGAGTTAATTCGAAAAATAAAAGAACTCGCGAATTCGAATACCTCGCGATAACATTAAAATCGAATACAGTAATTAATTTACTTGACTTTGCACATTTTTGTTACGTCAATCTGTTTCCATAAATAAATATTTTTATACAGTTAAACACAATATTCAATGATGTTATAATATGTATACAGTAAACAATTTCGTTAATTGTGATATTGTTAGCATACATTTTTAATTTTTACATGTAGAATTTAATTATTTCTAAATATTTGATTGGATAAAACATGAATTTTAAGTATATACGAGCGGAGTTAATTTCAATGGGTAACTCTCCGGTCTAATAAGTTTTGGTTCTTTGCTCCGCTTATATTTTATCCGAATAACAATAAAACTGTATTAGATATAATGATTGTAACCATTGAAATGAATCAACCGAACCGCGTTATAATATTATCTTCGTGGCATGACCGAAAAGCACAAGACTAGCGATCATACAAAATAAAAAAGAAGTATTAAAGTATGTATCTATATGTTTTATACACATATAATACGAAAGTTTTTAATGGGTTTTATTTTTCTCGTCGTATCGGCTGACTACTATTAGTTTTTAGGGGAAAAAAATACGGAGGAACAAAACGAAGATTCGAATTCATGTACAAAAAAGGGGAGGGGGAGAAAAAAGAAGGAAATAAGAAAAGTATCTCACTATATCTATGTGTGTTATTATATGATGTTATCTTTGCTATAGTTTAAAAATCTCATTATGGTTTATATTTTTTTTTTGCACAAAGGTTCTAACATTATAAAATATAATATATCAATGTACCCAAAAACTACTGGAATATGTCAGTTTTCAGGTTAACTGAAAGAAAATATTAAATGAGATCTATAATTAAATAACAAATTATTGTCAGCCATACAATAATACTGATAACATGATATCTGATAATAGACCGGAGATCGTTTTTATTGCTATAGATTATATTAAGAAATTAATTACAAAAATCAAACTTTACAATTATATATGTATGTACATAGGTAATAGGTATATATTTATTAAAACAAGTTTTGTTTTAAACAACAGTATCTATTTGTAATTAAATTGAACTCCAATCATAAGGAATGATTTTAGATTTCTTACTGAAAATTAAATTAAACATTTTTTAATAGTTATATTACTACGATATTGACGGTGAAAGATCACTTTTAACTTTGTTTTTATTTTATTTAACGGCTAAAAAAATATGCCAATGATAATATTATAAGACATAGTAATAAATAACAATAAATATAAAATAAATTAGCTATTACCTCAAAATCAACCGGAGTGACAGCCTCATCTAAATATGACCACGCCTGGATGGGTGCATAATTATCGATGTTTGTTTTATTTAACGTTGTATGCGACACTAAAATTGTATACATTTATAGAAAAGGTCTTTGTGATGATTACTGCACTCTCTACTTGATAAAATATATTATCACGGACAGCTAATATTTTGCTCATCATTAATCGCAGTAGGTACTTACGATTGGTAATGCGTTAACATGGAAGTGTTGGTAAAAAGGTGCCAACGCCATTAAATTTGTGTCGTCTTAAATACAAACGTATGTGTTAATAATTTGATCGGTTTTCAAGTGACAATGCACGAACATCAATAAATTTACGGTTTATTTTCAATATATCGTAATAATTTTGTACATTCCATTAAAACGATTTCATTTCATTTTTTAGTAGTAACGTTCGTAGATTGCTTTCATTAAGCTTCGGAAACTATTCCATTAGCTGTGGAATATGTGTATATATTTTGTTATTGTAGGTACAATATGTTTTTGGAACACTTTGTATTCTTGTACGAGGATACGCATTCATCAACATTTTGTGAAAAAAATAACTAGGTTATTTTATAGTTACATTCATATGACATTGTAATGATTTTGAGTGTAACTTGGGTTAATAGTTAAAATAATATGTAGAATATTAGAAACTGATATATTCAAGGGTGTAATATTTTATGACAAAAAACATCAGATTAGTGAACTTGACATCAACATTTAGATACAGTTGTTCATTGCATTGCAACAAATATTATAATGAACGATTAATAAAGAAGCATAATATGGTATTTTGTGTTGTTGTAATCGAAAGTATTGGTATCGATAATTACATAATAATACTATTATATAATATTTGTATCGATGATTTACTTGCTCGTAGCTTTTATGTAGGTTTATACGCGTGCATAGAAATTTTGATGATAATATTGTGTTTAATAATATAATGGTATATGTTATTAGAAACATTTGAACCGAACAGGAAAATGAAGGGCGTGTGCGTGAAATTTTGCTAATTTAATACGCGTGTATACAGGGTTTCTAATCATCCCATACCCGCGTCACCACTGGTCTCTGCACCATCGATACATCCTTATATTGAGTAAGGGTGTTAACTTTCAGTCACTTCCGTCTTTAGTTTACTAAGCTGGGTAACGTCCATTCTGTTTCTAGGGTCTGATAGAAGGTGGTGGGAGAGATATGATTTCCCATGAGGAATTTAAGTTGTTAATATATTCACAGGCAGTTTAAACATTATGGATACAACTGCAGTAGAATCTTAAAAGGTTATTGCAATATTTCCTAGGTGGCAAAAATAGAGGGAAAGTAAATGTGGGATTTTTAAAATTTTATCAAAGCCATAAAGTCAAAAAAAAAAAATACGTAAATTCATTAGTTTATTTCAATGCATAACTGTTAGATATATGTACATGTATTTTTAGATCCCAAACAATAATATTATCTATAATAATTCACTGTTGAGCTTAACTATTATATTAAATATTTAACAAGCGAAAATCTAACACGTAACGAATTCAAATAAATAATTAAGTTTATAATTAACATCATTCCATATTTTAATGAAAATGATAGTATTATATTAGTTATAGTCGACACATAAATTAATTTAATATTATGAAAAATGTATATAGCATGATTGACTGTATAATATCTATTGTCTATCAAATCATAAATTATGTATAAGTATACATATAAATATGATATACTTATTACAACACTAAGATAAGTTTTAATAATTGGTTAACGATCAGTGATTTTATGAAAATCAATTTAAGAATGATTATTTAAAAGCAAAAATTTGAGATAAGGGTAATAAATAATTTGATATAAATTTAAATAAATATGTAAAACTAATTCAACGTGGTAGTAAGTAGTTCGAAATTGTATTATAAATATCAGTTGGAATATGGTTTTAATGAAATAATTTCCATTTCGTGAATTATAACGATAATTGTCAATAAACACTTGCCAATATTACTTAAAGTAATAATATCTGCCAAACATAAAAGTTGTATTGTATTCAGTCAGTCAATCGAAAACAGATGTAATTTTATCTAAATGAATAATAATCAAAATAATATAAAATCATAGAAATCGTATTAAAAGTTAAATACTGAAGATGTATTTAAAATTAGAATTTAATTTAATTCTCAATAATTCAAATATTCATGAATAAGTTGTTGAAATGTTATAAAAGTTCAATTTTGAAACTAATCACTAAAAATAAGTAAAATATTATGTACATTATGTATATTTTATTTATAAAGATAAATGTTTTACAACCATTTCGAATATTTTATACATTATACACACACACACATTTTATGATTGGTTTTAGTAGATTTTTATACATATATTTATAGTGTAATATTTTTTTTTTAACTGAGTTCATGTAATACACGTTACCGATCAACTAAGACAACATCTGTTTTTGGCATATAAACACTTAATATGTTATATATACAATATCCTTTGTACACTGAACACTTTGATTATGAACAACAAACATCTTAGACGAAACACTATAATAGTTAAGACTTAAGAGCACACTGAGTAATACAGAATATTATAAAGTTCAGGATTCAATTATACTGTACTTATTATAGCGATATGACGTAGAAGTTAAAAATGACAACTTTAGGTAATTTAATTTTAATCATTTTACGCAGTAACAATTATTCTCCATTTTATAACATAATAAAATAATGTATTACTTAAAAACAGTTTTTATTTTTCCATCAATGATACGAGTACATAGTTTTAAGTGTATATTATAGGATTATAATGTCATATAAATATAAATATAAAAAATACTGACAATATTGATATACTTATCATCTTTGTAATGCAAAATAATAAAAGAATCATTACCACTAGATGTATTACTTTCTTATTTTGAACATACACATATACATTTAATTAGTATGGAAAAATTGCTTAATCAGCGGCTCAATCGTCAAATCGATGTTTACTTTGACGTTTAAAACAAAAATATAAAACTATAATAGTTTTATAAACAAGTATTTTATTCAAACTATATACTTTCATTAATTTTTTATTTTAAATAAAATATGAAAGCAAATAATAATTGACATACTGAAAAATTATTTTTATTTTATATATGCTTGCCGCCTGGTGACGATTTTTATGTATTTGTTTTTCAAGGATATGCGTTGATAATTATTATGGTTTTTGTATTTCAAATCAAAGAAAAAAATGCATGTATTAATATGTATAGATTAAATTTGATTTCAAGTATATTTTTGTTTTTAACGAAGACTCGAAGAATCAAGTGCAGACAACTTCATAATAAATAGTACACACTTTATGTACAATGAATACGAACGCACTGAACTTTTAATAATTAAATCCTATATACGATATGATTGTATCACCGCTACGGCTGATACAAGACAAATATTATATCGAATGCGTCAAGTGCGTTCAAGTGAATGTGTCGCATACTTTCTGCAATGACATGACAAGAAATAATTTATCATATTATAACGACCGTTGAAATACAATAATAAAATTATTTAATTCATTATTTATTAGTACTTTTTGTGTACGCCGTGTTGTTTAGTTTTTCTGAAACAATACGTTATGTACGTATAAACATAACAACAATATAACATACTCACTCCGTGATCCATTAAGAATGTCCAAATTAATACAGTTATACAACCGTCCAATCCGATAAAACATTATTTATCGTACTACACTTTTAGTGTGTGTGTATAGTATATGTACACAGTACGTATTTTTAAATTACAATAATAGCTATGCTCACATAAAGTATATCATGTGCCAAGGATGATAATGGATTACGTGCAAAAACAATAATTCTATACAGCGTGCACCGAAAATTATAAAAAAAATACTACACAATCAGGTAGGATATTTTTCAGCTAAAAAACTATTTACACAGATTTAGTTGATGAAAAGTACGAATGGTTCCCTTAAAATGATAACGATTTAAAACGAAAATATAACTAACTGTTAACTTTTTAAAATATTCCTCCTGTTTTGTTGGCTGTCCACAACAATAATTGTCTTTTGATTTTAATATATTAATATTGGAAAATATTTCCTATGGATTGTGTGAATGAAATTTTCATAAATCTACAATCTCTATGCATATGATACGCAGCATTAATGGACAGCTTATGTGCAATAATAATAATATTCACGTTGAAAACAATATCGTTAATGATCTTATCGTGTGGTGAAAATTCGTTGCACGGATGCATCGGAATGTTAAATTTCTTCGATGAATGATCTTGATGAAAATAATACTTTGAAACAAATCTAAGTTATCAATTACTGAAACAGTAGCAGCTTGTTAAATATTGTTTGGTCAGTAATAACATTACACTCATGGTTCTTTGATAGTATATTTTTCAACATCTGTGGCGGAGTTTGAATTTCGAGAATGCTCGTAAAATTAAAAATAATTACATTTTGAAACCAATTGAAATATTACCCACAATTCAACGGGAAAAAGAAAGTATAAAATAAATTCGATAACAGCAAATGAGGGTAGTAAAAATAAATTATCTGAAATGATATTTATTGTGTAAATTATCGATACCTAATTTATATTTGTTACGTTTTCGAACAAAACACCAATAGGTATTTGTTTGATTATACAATGGAACTTTAACAGTTTTTATTTTTAAAATATTATGGAGTTAAAATTAATAAATGTTGTGATATTTTTATTTACGATTTTGGATTTAAAAGTTGAAATAATATAATATATTATTGCATCTTTGTGTATAATATATATTATGCTGTAAAGCAAATATCGATATAGTATTTTAGTGGTCCTTCCAAGTATTCTAGCGTAATATGAAACTTTCAGTCGTATTAAACATAGATTTATACCTTGAACAACAAGTTTGTAGGCTCATAATAAATATATGTACCAATACAAAATAAGGGTTAGTGATATGTTATTTTACATACGTTTATAAGTATGGGTAGTACAAATTGGGTACATTTTAATGAATTAAGTTTTATTCCAAAATATTACACATCAATGTTTTGAAATAGGTAACAAATTAACCGAAAAAAATTCATTGTATTTATAGATGTCATGAAATATAGCATCATTTAAAATATTGAAATTAAAATAGCATTTTAAAATACCTAGAAGTTCTATAAAAATAACTCATATTCACCTGAAATAGTGAAATGAAATTATCTTTTTTTTATCAATATCTATTGTTTCACCATTTATGTTTACAGTGAATATCATTAGTCAGGTATTAGGGCCTTCAATAACGTGTATTATAAACCGTTGTGATATTGCATCGTTAGATAAAATAAACATAATAATATATAATATATGCCGTATACGATGTGAGTAAACAATATTATATACCACCCCATAGGGTTGTTATCCAAATTAAACTTTCATGTGGAATACATGATCAAAGATATTTACTTAAATTAAAATTGAATGTCATTGACAATTATTCATAGAAAATTCTCATCGCAGTTTTATAAAATTGATTTTTTACTGTACTTTATTTTGGTTTGAATAAATGCTATATTTTTTATATTTTTCAATTTATAGTTTACCTATAACTAAAACGCCGAATGATCACATCGAATCGGTTTAATTTTAATAACATTTAATTCACGAATTATTTTATACGTTATGTACAAACAAGCGTAGTATCGGAACAGAATTTTTAATGGAAAAACAGCACTGTATGGTGGAAAATTATGTGAAATAAAACAGTTGAATTATGTATTCCGTGGGAAACGCGATGGAAATAAATTCGAATTTAATTAATGCAATTTCAAAATAAATATTATACCTCATCTGGAAACGAGAGCGAAGCCTTGTGCATTTTTATGTTTTTGTGAAAAGACTATAGCGTAAAAGTCCACCCGAACGATTCATAAATCAAATAATGTCAATTTTGAAACACGACGGCCGTCTATATTGGCGTATTTATGGTTTACTTGTAACTACCACCAAATATCTTCATAGTAGGTACCTATAACCATACTGAACACGTTAACTGGTTAAGTTTTATCATATTACCATGCCATTATATCACATAAGTTTCTGAAATTTGGTTAGAGTTTTCACAGTATTAAAACTAACAATAAATCAAATCCTTTGGTACGTATTATGAAATTACAGAAGTGCAGACTTAAAATATATGCCATATTATATCGATATTTCCTCGATAATAGAAATCAGATTCAAAGGCGAATAGACCACATAATTTACAAACCGAATTCATAAAAATATAATTATAATTTCATTGCTACTTGATTACTTTATAAATAGTATATAGGTGTAATTTAAATCAGAGCAAACGACCTCTTAACCATCGTCAGCAGCATGTGACAAATGTGAAAAACGCAATGCTATAGTGTTGTTATTGTTGTTGTTATTATTATTTTTTTTTTTTTTAAAGGGGAATAGAAGACGTCTCGTGAACGAATTTATTTTCTGTGCAAAATAAATTATTTGCTCTCTTGTAAATTTTAATTCAATGAGATTTTTTTTTTAGGGGGAGAGGTGTATTATTAAACATTTATGCTAATCGTACACAAAAATAAATACATTGGAAGTACTTACCCACAACAGGTGTACGTATTGTTATCGTTGAATATTTTACCATGTGACTCTGAGGTAATAATTTATATAGTACGTGTGTCGTTTGTCTTTTAAATAAAATATACGGTATGAGTAATACATTTATACGGATTAAAATGCAATCAGAAAACCAGTGGTTTGGTGTAGGTGTAGAGCACAATAAAAATAAAATCGAGACGACGAATGCGGGCGCAGAATTCCGATGTTTAGAAGAAAAAAAATGTAGTAAATATTATTAATAATTGCGTTTACTGTGTTACAATGAAATGCTCATACCGTATATACTCTGTCAACAGAACTCTCGATTTTCCACGATAATACCATTAAGTTCTATACAATGCAAAATGTATAGTATAATACAATAATTATGTTTATGCAATATACTTCTGGAATATTAAGTAAACTTATTTTGTGTTGGACGCGGCGCGGCGATTTGAATAGTCCTGCGATTGCCATCAACGTACGTTTTTTGAATTAACAAAAAAAAAAAAAAATAATAATAATAATAATAATAATAAAATAATAACAATAATAATATATAAATAATATATCCTTTCTACCGTCGTATTATTATTATTGCTTGCAGGTCGTACATAATAGAATGAATAATGAAATCAAAAATTTAATGTAGATATTATTTTTATGCAAACACTAGATCGATTGCTGGATAAGATAATAATAACAGTCACATGAAATAAATATACTTCATACTGATGATAATTAAAATGTGAGCTTCCATAAGTATGTGTGATGCATAAAAATGTATGCCGTCTTTGTGCTCCGAATGAAATTGTTTAGTTTATAACGATAAATTTATGATTGTTGTTTAGTACCTAAAATTATAATTTTAAATGAGAGAATAACATATTGTCGTACAAATATTATATTAAACACTACGTCATTGTTTTAATATGATTATATACGTTGTAGATGTACTTATTTCTTTACGATACATTTGTTTATCCAATACTAATAATGTATTAGAATCGTATTCTATAATGCTGCATGGCTATAGTATAACTAAAAATAAAAAATATGTATGTTATCTTCTTTTCTTTTTTTGTATTTTTTTATCCGACATTTTTGTCTTGATTTTGAATCGTTTCGTTGATCGATAATATACAATTAAATTCAACAGCGTCTAACTAAAAAAAACAAAAGGTTGATGTGTACTTAAAATTATTTAAATATTGTATATTATACATATAATACATTGATTGTATTAATGTATAGATCATTATAATAAATCCAAATGAAAAACAAACAAATCACGTGAACGTTTTTATGTAGTCGATTTCAGGAGTCAAGTGTATCGAATTTATAGTTTTTAAGAGGTATAGTATAAGAAGTCCACTCTAAATTTTGTTTGATACTTATCGATTGCATTTTTACACTTATACATCACATTATACTGCATGTTCTCATTTTATTTCAGTGGGCATATAGTATCGTATAGTATAATCACGTGTAACGCATTCGTCTGAAGTATATCGAATATTTGCATACACAATATGTTTATTAAAATATCTTATACGCATACATAACACAATTAATAACGCACACACACACGTCATGAATAATGAAACAATAAAGTATCGCAGTATTTTAATTATTTACCGTTCTAACAGAAATTTATATATATATATATATATATATATATATATACATATATATATTAGTGTAGTCGCGTGTGTGTTGGTGGTATGCGAACGGAAAAAAAACAAAACGAAATATAGAACTCAAACGAGAGACTATCGCACACACAATGGACGAAACGTTTTGTTCGATGCGATTAAAACGTTTCGGTTAACCGGGTCCATTGTTCTCGGTCTAGGGCAGAGCAAGCTATAGATGGATATAGAATCGCATAGGATATTATATATATATATATATATACACACAGAGTGATTTACCAAGCATGCTATATCCCTATTTTCTTCAATAATGCAGTTATTTTAAATCTAGTTTTTAAAATTTTTGAATATATTATTTCATTTTATATTTTTCAAATTATTATAAATCTATCAAAATTTACGATTTTTAAAAATAGTTCAAGTACTAGAGGACTATTAAAAACATTTAATAACTGAGAAACTATTAGTTAAAATTTTGTATTGAATATATACAAATGTTCATAATAATTTACAATAAAAAAGAGGTTCTCAGATGAAAAATAAAATTTCGATACTTATAAAAAAAAATCTGAAGAATTTAAAAAATATAATCTTAAAGCGTACTATTGAAAGGTACAAAAAATTAGATTTCGAATAAATCCATTATTAAAGGAAACAAAGGGGATGCACATACTTGATAAATCATTCTGTACAACTATTTATACACATGTGGTGAAGTACTCAACTCAACAAAATTAAGACAAAATTCAATCGAATGGATCGATAGGTATTATTTTCTCTGTGACCTTGACGATGATTAACAAAGTTTTACTTATTCGATCTTTCACGTGTATCCAACTATGAAAAAAAAACGTGTCTCGACGATCGACGTGCACACAACTGATTACTTAGAAGTTTTTGGAAAATAGAAAGTCGTCTGTCTCTATCATCCCTTTCATCGGGATGACCGCAGTTCGTCGTCGAGAGTTTCGCACGTTATACACGCGCTCGTCCGTGCACTTTCCCGTTACGTGCACGTAATAAGCCATGACTGTCGTCTCGCCGAAAACCGTTCACTACTGATCGTTAAATCCTTTCAGAACGAAATCTGCGTGAGTAATGCACGCCAGCCATGAGAAGATCGTCTAACAAGTGTTAGGTCATTAATAAAACGGTGGCCGTGACTCCCCACCTAGTAGCGTCTGCCCAAGGCTACACCTCCTGCTCCTTTTTGGATTAATGGCAGTGTCTTCTTACCAGAGTTTAAAACACCCTGGTGATTAACGTCTGGGAGCTCCGACGGGGTAAGATTGGGGTACGATGTGGGTCGGCGTGATCAGAACTACAAGTTTTAAGCCACTGCCGTCGTTGTGGTGTATAGGTGAGTGTAGATCTACTTCCCAAAATGCGGACTTGCCATTTACGTTTTCCGCAAGTGCGCTCGCGTACACTTTGATGATCGATTCACTGTTTTACATTTGAATATGTCATATTTCTTTCAGATACACCTAGTGCTGCTGTATGTCGTTATTATTTTGCACACGTCCGGCAGTACAATGAGATACTTAGTTAATAAGCATATTTAATGTTTATTGTACGAAAACCAGTTCCCCAGAACTGACGACTTATTTTATTTTTTTTTTTTTTTAGTTCAAATAGAAATAATCATTTGTTGTATTGAACAGCCTCACTTTAAACAAACTCATCTAAACTCGTAAATCGTTGCATGTCTTGAGAGCGATTTCGTGTCATACCTATTGTTAGTGTTGCCTCGCAAAGGTGGGCCTAATCTCTAAACTTTTTCATCTCAATTTTGTTTTTTTTTTTTTGTAATTGTTGAAGCTTAAGGGTATAAGTTATGTATATTGCCAATTTCGTGAATTTTTTTCTCCTGGAAAATGACTCTATTTCTAATAAAAAATGTTTGTGCATAAAATGTGATAGTAATATTATTAGAGTAGAGACTACACTATAGACTAAAATGTGTGTAATATACTAAATAAAGATAATGCTATTTAAAATTCTTATTAGGTATATTTTTGTATTCAAGCTTAAAATAGAACATAAATAAAATATATTGAACTATAGTACTGCTCAATACTCATTGGTCATCTCCGTAGATGCATTTGTGATGGGGGAGAAGTAATAGGAGGACTTAAGCACTTCTGGACTTAAAGTTATGACCCCTAAATCCAAATCATATTTTTATTTTTGCATAGATATTAAATGTTAATATTGCATTTCCCATATCGTGGTTATGTATTGCAATACCATTCGTCAAAATAGATGTTTTAAATGTATTGCGTGAGTTGCGTTGTTTCGCATATTACTACAATATGTACATTGCTAATTCCAATTCCAATACATTGTATAAAATATTATCGTGACTGTCATTTGAATAGCTTTTCAATTACACCGTGTGGATTAATAGCTGTAACTGGATTACTCGTATACACAGCTCTTGCGGGGTAGTGAACCTTTTTTTTCCGGTATTTTCAAAAAAAAAAAATAAATAAAACGATGACGTCAACGACGGGTGATCGACTTTGCCCGTTGGGATTGTTTTTTGTTTATATTTGTATCCTCTTATGGTTAACTTTATGTTGTTTTTTTATTATTATTTTTGTGTTTTTAAGTGTTTTTATTTTACGTTTTCTGTTGCGCTATGTTTATAAATATTAAAATTGTAATTTAGAGATTGGCGCTGGACAAAATCTTGAATTTTAAATTAACAGATTGAAACGAAACGTGGTTTGCTTTTTTGTAATTGTTGTAGGATTAAACAAACACAAGATGAAAATGTTTATTTATATTTCAATATTATGAGTTTTCCGTTTTACTGTATTAATTATTCAACTTAGTCGGATAGAGTATCTTTTCGAATGAAAATGTATAATTATTAATATATATATTATATATAAAGATAAATTTTAAACAAATAGTATGATTAGTAAATACAATCATATTATTTCAGATAATTTTTATTCGACTATCGAATACAAATCTATATCCCATCAACATAATCATGTGTGATAAGTAATTGGTATCGTGTTGAACACAGAAACAATTTGATATAACGCTGAAGTATAAATATTAATATAATTAATTTCATTATATTATTCAATTTGAGAGTAGGCAACTATCTACAATATCTAAGTTGTTGTTTAATTTTAGGTTTTTTTCTTTATTGTTGAATATAATAATAATATGTATATTAATATCTCACTCTTAATCATAAAAATATTTTCCCTTTTATTTTATAAATCCTTGTTTTTCGTCGTCTTTGTTACCCATAGGTATATCGAGCTAATACGGTCATCCCACGACATTTACGTACTTAAAAGCTTTCGCCTCTGAATCATCGAAAAGTTTTCAAATGGACATCTTCGCGACGGGATACCCCGACGATATAGTTAATACAATATTGCGATAACAGATTTACACTAGAAATGTGGTCGTCGTGATGGCCTGTGTGCGTACTACAGTAATACTAATAACATCGTTATGTTCGTTAACTCGACTCGATATTTGGAATACCCTCGACTCGTTGGCGGCACAATGTGGCGGGGTGTTGTAATAGCGATAATGATAATAATCCATCAATTCTCTCAAAGCCCCTCGTTATGGATAACGTTATAGTATAACCTAAAATACGTCGAGTCCTCCAATAGAACGCCATCACACTCGCACACTTATTCACCCAAATCTAACTTGGATATTATATGTATACATATATAATATTATACACTCGGTTAACGCTCACCGAAAGTCAGTTAATGTAACATTGTTTAAGCGTAATAATTGTGTATATATATGTTTGCATGTGTGACTGTGTGTGTGTGTGTAAAACAATCCTTCGCTGGGCTAACTTTGGTCATTGCCCTAGTCATCGGGATATCCGGTGTAATATTCGTCTCTATGTCTAATCCCACGCGAAGAAGTTTAACGCCGCCATCGCCTTCATTGCCGTTCTAAAGCAGTCGACTTGGCTATGCACATTGAAATGTGTACTTAAAATACGATATTATCATATAATAGCAACCTTTTCCGGCCCAACCCGAGTCACCGATTAGCACCGCAGCTAGATGAATGCAATCCAAACGATGTATAATGAGATAACAGTCATTGTATCTGTAGATATAGTGATACATAAACTGTATCGCTAAAAAATAAATTGATAAACGTATTATTCAAAAAGGTGACAGTTATAAAAAACAAAAATTTACAATTGTAGTTTATACAGGATAAGGCAGTGAAAGTTAGGGCTACAAGTCGTCCACATAGTATTCATTTCAACCTAAAAATCATGATTAAGTATGTTGAATGCAAAAAATATGATGACTACACAAGAAAATATTATTGATGTATATATTTTATCAAAAAAAAAAAAAAATTGAAATTATGAGCTGTACACGTATATTTTTACAAAACCATTTTGTTCAATTTAATATTTCGGTTTTAACGCACACTTTATAAATAATTACTGGATACTATTGATGGTATAATATTCTGTCTTAGAAGAAACCAAGTACCAATTCGGATCTGTTACATCATCGTTAAGTTAAACAAAAATATGTATCTACTTTATAATAATATACGTTATAAGGTTACAAATTGCGGATGAATAACTGTTCAAAAAATCAAAATTCAATCGCATTGATGCTCCATACGTAACTTTTTGTGATCATAATATATAATACATCGAACGAATTTTGATTGTCTTAGTATTCATATTATAAAGTATTGTACATATTATTCTCTTTGAGCGCGACATACTTTTATCGACCGTTTTAATTAAATTTGATTGGCGCTCTGATAATAATATGAGGAATTGAGCGTCATTGATCCTATAGGTACAGCAAATTGACATTCAAATTATCTTTGGTTCGTGATAATTATATCAAATTCAAATTTTATAGATGTTTATTTCTTTGAATAGACCTACTATTTAAATTGTTAAAAGCTCATTTAATTATGTTTTACGCATAAGAGACAATTGGAATTAGTGACCAATTTAAATAGTTCCACGGTGAGTTGATTCGCATTCTATTAATATTAATTAGAAGGTTTTTTTTTCTTACCTATTCAATAGTATTTTATCATCTATATTTAATTTGTTTGAGCTCGTTAGATTTTTACTATTGACGTGTATAGCATATATATATTCAAAGTTTTTATTTGTGATTTTTCCAATAACAAACATTAAAAAAAAATTAAACATACATTTCGGAGAAACATGCTCAACTAACATGCGTGTATAAAGTTTTGGTGTAAAACTTTAATTTCGGATGGCCACAAAATACGATATCTTTCATAAAGTTTTGGACGTATAGTTCTATAATTTACCACAATCTTCAAATCTATGAAATGTTTACGAGTCTGGCTCAAGTCTTGCGTTTTTATGTTACCTATAAATAAACGTACAAATGAACTAAATATGAGAACCTAAACCGTAAATCTTTGAATTAACTTAAAAATACATTGGAATAATGATGATTATATTTCGTTTATACTAAAGACATTACAAAAATAGCAATCGTTAGTTTTATTTTTATATGAGAGATATTTTTCGTCGAAATTGCAACGTTTATAATGATTTTACTGGACATTACAATTTTAAGTATTCCGTGAGAGTAAATCTTACGTTATCTACAACGCTCAGTTATGAGCATTGCCATTATTATGTTATTCGATAAACTAATGAAATACAAAATATAGGTAATGTTAAAAACACGTATTTATTTAGTCCTTCTTTTAATTTTTGGGCCGAATACTAATTGGGTGTAGTTGTGGTACAATAATACACTAATGTAATTTCTACTCGATTTTTGAAGAAACAAAATAATAACAACGTAAAAACTGTATGGGCAGCGAGTATTAGCAAACATATGAGCTTTGTTTGTGAATAACATTATGCACTGTTTACTAATTAATGTGATTAAAACAAAAATAATTATTTGTATTTGAAGAATAATCGTAGCGAAACGAAAGCATAATATGGAGGGTCTTAATGACTTTAGTGTAATACGGATAGCTGGAGTGGCACAGAATAAGTACTGGATACGTATATATATTATATATATAAATATAACAAATGTAATTAACGATATTTGTAGGTAGGAAATATACTGAACAATTGAATTATGTAATTACTCAGAGGATGGTATTTGAAAAATAAATAAGCTGCAATGATATGTGTATAGCCCATCAAATTTAATCATGTTTTTCATTGAACTACGTTTTTTTTTTTGTTTTATTTACATATCTATGTAATTACCTAGTACAATTGTGTGTTTTTTATGGAATTATTCAGAAAACTATAAGCGCATAGTCAAACATTTTATTTTTTACACACATCAAGTATTTAACGGGTCTCATCATTTTCTATGATAAAAAAAAATATATATTTAATACAAATAAACAACACAACTTATACAAAATTAATTCTAATAACCTTTATCTTTAAAATAATATAAATGGAACTAATAAAAATATTAATTAGTTTTTAGTTCTATTTCTTTATTTTAACATAATACCATTTGTGAAAATCATATTAAAAATGATATGTGTGCAATACTCATATATTACTACAGAACTTAACATTACTCAAATTGTTGTCTTGGATATGTATTTTTCAAACATATTCTTAAATATTTATAAAATCTTCAAATAACACAATTAAACGTATCATTCTTCTAAATAGTTTTTATCATCTTTCCATCAAATTATTCTGTAACAATATTGTAAGAAGCCATAACGCTTACAGAAGATTTAGTCCAATTATATTTTTTTTTAGTCTAAAAATAAGGTGAACAAAAAAAAAAAAGAATTGTGTCCAATAAAACATTTCATTTGTAGAGATAATTCCCGAATTCTTTAATTTTTTTAAAGAAATTTAAGTGTAATTCTTTTTCAAATAAACATTGTTTTTTTTTTTTTTTAGAAAACAGAAAGTGTGTGACGGAGCTATCACGTAAAAAGTAATAATGGTTTTATTTTTGAATGCTGAAAATTAATTAAATTGTTTATTCTATAATAAAATGGATCGTAAGCAAAAAAAAAAACAGATGTACCTGACTATTAACACAGATTTATTCTATAGAATAAAACACGAACTGAAACACGAACGGTTCAAATGTATATACTTTAAACGTTATCGTAAATTTGAACACTTTTTTTTTGTTAACATCGAGAGAGTGGTATTTATTTATTTGAATTTGATTTATATCAGAAAAAAAACCAAATTAAAAGAAAATTAAACGGGCACAATTGTTTCATTGTTTTTATTTTAATCGATTTTATCAATAAATTTAAATTTTTAAACATGATTTTGGTAACACGAGGTTCTTAGCTAGGCATGTAATTTAGGATCTATATGTCATATAAAATAAATTAAAATTCAATGTAATTTATACTATATATTTTATGAAAACAAAATAATATACTATCTTTTGTGGTTTTGAGTTGATAACCTAATTCTACAACGGGAATAAGAAAAATATTAAATACTTCAAGTTTACTTACAGTTCTGTTGGCAAGATTTTTGACTCTGCAGTTGAGATAGGCCGTTTTTCCCAAAGGGGACGTCACATTTATTGACGCGGCTTTATCGAAGTATGGTAGATCGGGTTTCCCCGAGAATTCACCCAAGTTATTTTGATGTTTGTTTGATTTGCTCAACAGGCATTCTGATACATCTGGAAAAACCACAATGAAAATGTTTTTATATGGTACCAAGTAAAGGATTTATTTGTCTTTTATATTGTATTTTATTAACCAAAGGATCCATTTAGCAATTAAATTGGTTATACGTGAAAATGACATTGACATAATATCTGTTCACTCATAACGTATTTAATTTAAACATTATGTAGCGCAACAAAAAATGGTATAAAGGCACCTTATTTTGTTTTTTTTTTAATTTTAGTTATAAACAATACACAGCTTATGCGTATTATTTTATACTTTTATTTTACTTTGTGTCATTTTTGCATAGTATCTATGCTGCTATCTATTGTGTTGCATGTCTTGTTGTGTTACACTCTGATATTGGGTTTCCTAATTTATTATTCAAGCCTTAAAATTATGAATATATATTTTTAAAAAATGAATAAGTTAAGTACGTCATGTGACATTTGTTTTAACTTCATTATAATTTACATTTGAAGCTTTTGATACATTCAAAAGTCACATTTGCTTGTTTCCAGTACAATATTTATAGTTTCAGTATACATTTTCAATAGATATTAAATATGTATTTAATCACTAGCATTATTTCAGTTCATAAATGAATAATTGTAACGTTACTTCATTGTACAATCCAATCATATCACTAATATACTCTTTTAGGCTAATATATATTTTATTTCTATAATTAAAATTAGATTCCATTTAATAATAAATTGCAAGAGATAATATCTTTCAGCGATTTATTACTGTTGTAAGCTTATTAAATTTGTTAAAAAACCAAAGATAGTATTTTAAAGATATTCGTACTATAACACTTAATTGAGATGTGTTTTCGTTAGTTTACTATTTATTTTTTATTGAACTTTTAAACGGTAAAATGTATTTTGTTTATAAATTTAACAAACGATAAATACGTTTGTTTTCTAAAAATACTGTCTAAAGTATATATAATGATACATAATAAAATTATATAATATATAATAGTAGTATATAATAGTATATAATATTTATTGATATGAAGAATATAATAATGTTTGCAAAAATAAATTACATTTTCTAGCAATATATAGAATTAGTATAAACACAAGTTGTCATTTTAAGACAATATACCTATATATATATATATATATACGTTTAGTACATAGATATATTTTTCAGCGGAAATAATATCCATAAATAAAAATGTGTTAAAAAAATATAACGATCAATATTGTCAAAAAATATTAATTTTATCCATTTATATTATTTAAAATTAAAATATGTGATAATAATATGTTCAATTATTCATATATTATGTTTATTATAGAGTTATTTTAAAAATTACGAGCAATAAATAACAATATATAAATATACAGAGTAATAATTACATTAGTTTGGTATTTTCATTTTATTATTAATAAGAACGAACATTGGAAAAAATTACTTCCTATCAAAGTTTATAACATTATAAAACATTTATAGATACTTTAAATCTAGGATGGAGCTTTGGTATTACGAACAAGCAATACATCAAACAATCCATATATGTTTTTTATCTACCACTTTTCGTGATTAGAAAATATTTTTTTCATCTCTACTAATATTTGGGTGGTATTTTTAAGTTGAATATTTTATAGAAATTTTTGTATCTTATCACTTATCACCATAAAGAGTTATGAATTATGCCTTAACGTAAAGTAACCATATTATAACTTATAAGGATTTTTTACCAGATAAAATATAATGTTATTATTTACATACATTATTTTATTTGTAGTTAAAAAATATAAATAGGTTTAAAATTCATTAAATTGTCATAAAGATAGATGAATCAATAGTTTTTATTTTTTAAAATGTAAAATGTATCAAATTTATTTAGTGATAAATATCTCTCAATTAAGTATATTATTATTTATTTCTATGCAATATTTATATTGAAAGTAACATCATGTTTTTTCTCAAAAATTAAACTTCTTCAACAAATGTGACTTCATGTAGTATGTATATTATATTCAAACTATTATGTGTGAAAATTAATGGAATGTAAGATTATATATAATAATACACGGTTTTAATTACATTTCAAACATCACTATGACGATGTTATTCGTGATGTGTATGTAACATATTGCATGCAAAATCAATAGAACACCAAAACGATGAGCCATTGTTTGTTGCTTGCTTTTCAATTTCCACTAAGTTATGACGATGTTGTACGTGATTAAAAAACCATGTGTGATTGTCGTCGCAGACAAGAAGAAATACAACAGATTACAGTCACGCGAAAATCGAATCATTTTGCTTACGGTGGGGTTATGCGCCTGACTATATTATAGTTTTACAGAATAAACATCAAAGACGTGTTGGTGGATTTTGTGTAGGTTGTAGGTAACAGACATTTTGACTTCAGTAATCTTCTAACCATAAATATAGCTTAGTAAACATATATAACAGTTAGGATCAGATTATTTCTACTACGAGCATATAAGTACTTCATAAAATATAATATTTACATAAAAATAAAATAATTCACTTTAACGGTTTCATGGAAAACTATATAAGATGTATGATGTGTTCACATGTAATATCATCAAACTGTAATTTATTTATTATAACTCGATTAACATTTTTAAATAAGAAAAATAGTTGAACACGGCGTATTATTATAACAGTAAATTGTATAAAACATTTTTTTTTCTTAAAGTTGTTACTATTTGGCACCAAAAACAAATAGTATATTATGTTTAATTGTCATGAATCTTGGGCCAACAATAATTTTTTTCAGTTCAAAAAGATATCATTTTTTTTCCAAAGTTATCGTGAGAATTTATATACATTTAAGAATAGGTATATAATATATCTGAAAGAAGAATTATGCTCTGATAATAGACGTTGTAATACCCACGCACCTTGTAAATAACGAATTACAAACAAAGTCTTAAAAAATTATTAGTAACAGCAGATCGACAATAAATATAATATTATAACGTGTGTTGCATATTATTATGAGAACACGACATGATAAGAAAAACAAGCGTGACAATGATGATCACTGTGGATGGAATTTTATTAATTGCGACGGTGTGCGAATAAACGAAGTACTTTTATGTTTTATGTATAATATCGTACGCTTAAGACGTACATAACTCTAACTGAATAATTTTAACCGTAAACTATACACATAATGCCGATGAACTTCGTATGGATACCGATTTGTTTGGGACATAATGCCGAGGCGTATATTAATCGCATACGTTACCCGTCGGAAATTTTAATTAATTTTAGCTAATTATTTGAAGT
Source organism: Aphis gossypii (assembly GCF_020184175.1). Classification (NCBI taxonomy): domain Eukaryota; kingdom Metazoa; phylum Arthropoda; class Insecta; order Hemiptera; family Aphididae; genus Aphis; species Aphis gossypii. Next base: position 79,248,148 of record NC_065530.1, read on the forward strand.
ATCTCGATTTCATATGTATATATGTTGTACTATATCCATATTAATGCTGTGTACAGAGTTTGAAATTTGAGATTCATCTTTTCGGTTTACCCAACTTACACTTTAGCGCGCTATCATTTCATTCAACTCAGCATACAGCACGCATACCTATAGGCTATAACACATTAATTATAAATGTATACACGTCTCTTTGAGTTAATATACTGTTTTCGTGAATTAAGTGTGCAATATTTTAAATTTCACACTATTTCTATTTAACTACGTTTTGTATTGACAGTGCACAGTTTCTGTTTGGTTAGGGAAACTTTATAATAAAAATAAAGGTTTGAACTCAGTCTTTGCAAATAAATTTTAAATAAATAGCTTTTTATGAAACATTTTTTTTATTTTTATACGTATATTTTTAGAGGAACTCTTGTTCACATGTGTATTCTCCGAATTTCTAACATCAAATCATAATTAAATTTTAATACAACAATATTATTCATGCCTCCATCCTATTCGCTCTTTTGATTTTTAATTTTAAACTAATTTATGAACGTATTTTAAAATGTATATGTATATAAAAAAAAATACTGTTTTAATATGATTAAACCTTGTTTCAAAATTAAAATATTAAATCAAGTAAACGCGGGGATTCTAAATAATATGTTTAATTTTATAAAAGATCAAATAAATTTAATATTAAAACAACATGGTGAAATGGATGATTCTGAACTTAAAATTGGTTATATTATGCGTTAGTTAGACAGATACAATACAAACGGTAACGCGGTCATATTAAGATGTTTTGGTTAGATAATTTTAACCACATATTAAGACTGCAAAATATTATAATTTATATTTATTAAAATGTTACCATTTCACTTGTTATTATTACTCAGACGGTTACTATAAAGATTAATAATTCCTATACATTTTTATTATTTATATTAATGCAAACGAAAACTGTTCAACTACGGAAAATTGAATTATAAAAAAACTAAGAACCTTTTTAAAAAGTTACGATTTTTTCTTTCGCCTTCTTCCCATTGAATACACTACTGAGTTAAGCACATATTGCATACCTACGACCCTACTCGGCGTTGCGTAGGTATTTTATAAAATATTAACTCGGTTGGCCTGTTTGAAGATATGATCAAGCGTCGGCTATTCTCTTACAAAACATTCTTTCTGATCAAATACCTTAGAGACGAAACTTGAATACTGTATTAGGCTCGTTCGGATAGGTACTATAGAATCGCACAAAATAACCACATTCTCTCACAAACATACGAAATAATGTGTTGTATTGTAAATTTTCGCCACTCAACTGTTGCGATTAGTGGTAAGTGTATTGGAAACCCAAGACACTTGATGTAGAGCTACATCGGTATAATAATAACATGTCAAAGCAACATTTTTAATTTACGTCGTTCACTAACACGTCTAGATGATACCTACACACTACTAACCATCGACGAAACGTCTAAAATCGAGCAATGCTCATATTATGAGGTCGTGATCACAGAATTATATTATTATACGATATTGGTAGTAACAATAACAATAACCATAAAATCACAATTTACTTAAGTCTTAGTATGCTAATACGCACTTATCGTATATGATAAATTTCACAAACACACATTATATTAGATTTGTTTTTACCGATGAATAAAAAAATGCATTTACCGTAATCGTCTTTTTCCTGACAACTGCGGATCAAAGGTGATATTTCTATGTATGGGTACTTTAAAATCTAACGATTATCTAATGGAATTAGTTTTCAAACCTGATGTCCAAAGTATTTATTATTTCTGTTGGAAAAACAAACCAAATGATTTATCTTATCATTGTAAAATTCAGACGACTAAAATGAGAAACTGCCTTGGCGGTAGTACGTATATAGTAGTTTTCAGATTGTTTGTTATTTACGTTTTACTATGAATTTGTACGGAAATTTAGTTTTTGAGTACCGATGTAATGTTATAGTGTTTGCGTTAAACAACGATTGCCGGAAGGGTTACACGACTGCTTTGCAAAAAGGCAACTTACATCGGAAACTAACGCATATTCCAAACGAAATATTAATGTACGTTAGATTAATAACTATGCTGTGGAACGTAGCGTGTACAATATTCTGTACGGATAGACATTTCGAGCGAAGCTACTCTGTAACATCGAAGCTTTTTTCGACCTCCACAACCCCGTCTTTATTACTATTCCATATAATATATAATGATAAGGCGTTATATATATGTGTATAATATTGTAGCAGTGGTGTCGACCAGAGAAGTATTATTTTTATCCTCCGACGTCGTTGTCATCGTCGCCGCCGCCATGTCCGAGCGTTCGTAGATTTATAACTATATTCGAGGTTTATTTGTTTGTCTGTTTGTTTGCGAAGAATAATACGATATTATTATTAAATAGATATAAATAAAACAGAGATATATTTTCCTTGAAATCTGAACTCGATTAAGCTGATACGCTGGGGAATAATGAATAATTTAACAAGTTATATGTGTTTTATTGCAACAACAACTTGCCGATATCATATAGGTTTATACTTTTTAGGTTGTTTATATTGTGAAAATTAGAAATTTATAATTTATCATGCCCATAACAAGTTTTAAAATATATTTGTGAAATATTTTGATAGAGATTTAAAATCTTAAATGTATAAAACAAAAAAATAACGCTTAATTTGTTTGCATACATTTCCCGTTTGCGTAATTTAAATTGTTAGCGATGATATAAACGATGTTTTAATGCAGTGTTATACACTTATCATAAGCTTTTAAAAAACCATTTAAAGACATTTAATAATAGTATACTATACAGTATTATACGCATGACACCACTCTATTATATACATTTAAATAATATAAATGGTTTATTTATATATACCAATTAGTATCATAATATTTAAAGGTTTGTTTTATATCATATAAAACTATATTTTGCATAGTAGCTTAAAAGCTTTTTTTTTCAATCATTTATAAATTTATCAAATTAACTTAGGAACTTACACATGGTATTATTTAAAATACATATTATAGTAAGAAGTTATAGACGTACTTAAAACGATAGGCGAAATATTATTCCAAGATAACTATTCCAAAATTAATATTTGTTAAATGTATTAAACGGTGAAGGATAACACAAACCAAACAGACGATTAATGTGCAATATAAATGCATAGAATAGTAATAACAATAATATAATACACAATTTTGACAATGTTCATGTAAATGTATATTAAATCGATTTTGGCATTAGCATGTTAATATATATCTACTATTTCATAATGACTAGCTACAGTAAGCTGAACGACATTTCGGAGAGAACTTCGCGATCGGAGGATTTCCTAGTAAACATACAAAACGTTACATAAATCAAGACGGTGTATCGCGTGTGTAGTTGTAAGAAGTTTCGCAAAGGTTTTAAGAACATAGGAAAAACACGCACACTCACACAAATTGTTACGTTTATTCGCGATTAAAAATTTATAAACGAAGACGAAGAATCATTACTGTCCATAAATAAAATTCCATTAAATATTTTAAGACGAAACTGAAGTTGTGTTTTGACGGGCTCTGACGATGTCAGGCAGGTAAGCGTATTGATCGGTTAGTTTAGCTTGATAGTTTATTGGATTTGTTTCTTTGTTGTATGTACTTGATTGAATGAAAAGTATATTATATCTGCAATGGTTAGAGAGAAAGTATTGTGGTTCTAACATAAGATATAAACCCTTCTTAAATGCTCCTTTTACGTTTATAGCATTCAAAATATATTTTTAACCATTGTGTTTTATATATAAAAAATAAAATACAAATTTCCTAGTTTCTGTAATAACATATCTAACTAAAATATAGAAATAGCAGTATTTTTTTTTTTTTAAATAATGTTTACTCAGTGAGTTTTTTGTACTACAGTTGCATATAAAAAATAATATTAACCTTGCAAGTGAAAAATTATAATATTTATTATTATTTAGAAATTCTTAGTTTTCTTATTCGTAGACTGGTAATATATTTATTACAAACGCTTTACAGTATAATTTAAAAATATAAAGTAAATATATCGAGTATAGCAATATTATATGTAGTTTTTTTAATTTTTCGTGTTATTTATTCCAGTCACAGTTTTGATCAGTCAATGAATATTATTAATATTTACCAAACTTTACTAACGTTGAAATTTATAATTTACCCTTTTACAATATACAGTGACTCTTTTGACCTTATGTCGACCTTACCTGCACGTCTATTAGAAACGCAAAACAACTTTTAACGAACTATTTTAGATTGAGAAAGAAAGAAATTCATATAAAAGACGTCACGAAATGAAAGTTTAAATAAATATTGCACGTGTTTGGTTGTGATGAGTTGTTTTCGATAAGGCCATAATAGTATATAATCATAATATTCGTCTTTACGACTACGGTTATTGCATGAGTGTTAATCCAAAATTAATATACTTCTACTAGCGTCACATACGTAGTATTTTTATCAGCCTTCTGCCAAATTGGGGCGTAGTCGTCGACTTTCCGGGCTAATGAACGTCAAGTTATCGGCAAATCCATGTCATTATGAATCGATCGAATGTTTATTTTAATATCATAATAATATAATATTATCTATGCTACCCCTAGCCGATAATAGCTTTGCCAAACAGGTCTGAACACAATCGAAACGTTATATTTGAACCACGAGACCCTTAACGACGTGTAGACAGCAATGACGTTTGTGTCGGAGCTCGTTAAATATAATATTCCTTACTTGCCCGGTGTTTGGTTTTTTTTTCTTTTTTTAACGAGTTGCAATTTTCGAAAGGTCATACAGTCACACACAAAAATGAGCGAGTGCGTGCATTCGCGAAACGATAAATAACGTCGCTTTTTAACGCGACTAACCCGCACGATGCCATCACTCACTCGACCTGTCGCCAAGGAAATTTCATTCCGCGCATGCGTGAAAATAAGAATCGTCCGATAACAATATGACCCGTCGAGAAAAAAAAATTAAACACACAATTTTTTTCTCGAAGTGTCCATTTGTGGAGAGATTTACAAGAGTCCGGCGTGGGACAAACATTATGGTATAATGGAACGCTAGTCATCGTCGTCATTTGAACACGGAAACTTCAGCGGAAACGTAGTGAACGGCGGACGGGGAATTTTTTCTCCGGTGGCGCGACCCTTCGCAGGAAACGTGTCTAAGGCAGGACTGCGTCTTGAACACCATGAATTTTAAAGGATTACGTGTCGAGTGCTATATTATTATTATAATACCACGGGTTCGGGATGCATATACATTTTGCCAGAGGTCATTCTTCACCGCGGTCGTGGTTTACGACAATAAGTCTGATAAATTGTATTCATCCTACCCACCGCCGCCGCCGCCACTACCACACATATGTACATTACAATGGAATGATGATAATACGATCGTGGCACCGGGAACCTGAAGCATATACGTATATTATGACGTTGTTATTATTTTGTGTCGATAAATTTTGAAATTGAAACGTTTTGATACGTGACAGCGTCGTTAATGGATTTGTTTTCCGAATGATTTAATTCGAAATGTCGATCCGTTCCTGATTGAATATATATTTATTTTCTAGTCGTTGCACATTACACCAGAGGTTATAGAACTATGACACACGCATATTGCTTGTGATAGAACAGTAAATAAATATAATATTGTTTTTTTTTTTTTATTATTTTTCAGGTATTGTTCTCGTTTATACATATAATTATTGTTATTATTATTATTATTATTATTGGCTTTTTAACTTTTAATCACTTCGAATTACGTAAAACAATATATCTAAAAAAGTTAATAATATTTGAGAAAATTAGTGTTTATTTTTGTTTCTATCAAATCCAGACCTTGATAATTATTTCATTACCGAAATTATCAAGCGATTTAAAAACTTATAAATAAATTCTTCGAACGTCGGTGGCTTTTTGCTTTATTTATATGTATTCACTTTTAAGAGACCAGTATTCTGATAATATTTTTTAAACGTTTAACCGTCACAAGACCGTAAAATTTCATTTCAACTCGTTCATGATTATCGACACAACAATAATAATATTATACGCTTTGTTGTACATTGCGATTTCAGAATTATCGTTTTGATACATAGTTTATTTTTGAGATCATACAAATCAATGTTAAATGATATTTTTAAGGTTCACATTTTATCGATTGAACTCTTTAAAAACGATACAATCAATCGAGTGTTCCAATACACTTCAATGGTTCAATAGTATAAAAGTATAGTTCACATAAACGTAATTTTTAGTACCTAATATCTTTCTACCTCGTCCACCTCAGCTGATGTATAATAATATAATATTACGTACGTAATATCCGTGCGCATGCGAAAGAAAAAAATGTTAAAGGCGTCGATGAGTGTCTGCTTCCAATAATGGGACTCGTAAAACATAATATATTATACGAACGCCGAGTAACGCGAAGAATATCAATTAGCGGGCATGTACATCCTTTCGAGAGCGACTTTCAAATATACACGTCAATGCTTAAACCGTGTACCTAAATTTACGAACACGAGATGACTGGATGATTATTTATATTATATTTTTTTCAAGGTTTTTCGTTTGTTTTTCAATTCTACCATCGGTAAAACTTTGATAATTAAAATCATTACTTTATATATCATGTCTCGGAGACCAACATTAATCTTACTCAAGAAAGTCGTGGTACATAGTAGTATTATATTATTATATACTTCTCTCATCTAATGTTTATTTAACGTGATTGATTTCCGAGGTGAAATTATAATAAATAATACACACATACACACACAAACACGCAGGTCGCATAATATACGGCACACCGCATTCGGGCGTATAATTCATAATTTATAATATAATATGCGGCAGGTCGTGTAGAATGTGACTAATTATTTTGTTTGCTCGAGCCAATTGGCGTAGGTAAAACTGAATTCGCGGGATTTAATTAATTAAGTGCAGATAATCTTTGCCGTTCAAAATGAGCTTATCTCGTCGGACGGGCCAACACACTCGGCAGCACTGCGACCGTGCCCACGATTCCTCCGTGGATCGGGACAAGAGTGGGTACCACACAGGTATAATATATACGTACATAATATAATTACACGGACGTAAAATATATGAGTGTGTGTGTGGGTGTGTGTATGTATGTGGGTGTACGGGTGATCGCGTGCCGTTGCTTGGCTTAGAGAAGAAGTTTCCGTTAATTAACAGCAACGCCGTGTACAGAGATTTCTAGAAATAGCTTTGATCACGTACGTATAGGTGTATAGTATGTATATTATGTATGTATACATTACCCACTGAAATTAATCAGATATACCTATATATTATATATTATATTGACTTGAAAGTAATTTGCGGTCAAAATAGTTTTTTCGACGCGACGCGACCGGAAAAGTTTGCCGACGAATTCCCACAGCGTCCTGTTACCGAGTTGTTGGTAGCGTACACAAAGCGTGTTGAGTATATATAAAATATTAGATCATACTGTATTATACGCGTGTGTTTGCAGTGATCGCGAAAATACGAAAAAACTAATTGTAATTCGATAAATGATTTTATTATCGATTAAACGAGTAAAAAAAAAATGTGCCTATATTACCGTACATACGCTTTCGTTTATAGACAGTAACTATTTTAAACCTAAATACAAGTCATTATTCACTTTTAATTATTTTACTAATGACGTATAGATAACTAACTGTATTATTCTAGATAAATTATATTCGAAACTATTATAAATTATAATAATATAGTCCATGTCAATGCCATACTAATGAGTCGATAAATATTAAATCGTAGAGCGAAATCGATATGCCTTATACGTTCATTATCGACATTATAGTAAATTACAACAAAACCATAACTACCATAATTTCAACAAGAGCATTAGTCCAGACAATGTACACTGTACAGTGTGAAAAAAAATCCACACATATTACAGTCATAAATAAATACATTTGGTCACGATTTAGAATGGTATATAGTAAACTAACAACTTTTTTTTTTATTTATATTGCGTACTAGAAGCATTTTATAAAGTAGAATATAACTAATTTATTTCCAAATGGTAATAATTAAAAAAATATTTCGTTGATAATTCGTCTAATCCGTTTAATAGTTATAAAGGTACACGTATTAACCGTAATAATAATGGACAATAAGCTTGTTAATAAATTATAGTCATTAAATTATTTAAAAATGAAATTATATTTTTGATGCTTAATAGAAATCATTTTGATGATCATTTTATATCCGGTTACCTAAAATTGGGACAACAGTAGTTCTGTGAAAGCATAATGTACTATTATATTATTATTACCTTCATCGAGAAAATGGAGTGTACACTGTACAAAACAGTTATGTAGCTAAATTGCATATCCAGAACGCCGTGTTAAAAGTTTTTTTTGTATTAATGTAACATCACAAAATTATAATATTAACAATATGAATTACAAAATAATTTTACATTTTATTATACTATTATATTAATTATAACTGTAATTATTAATGATTTTAGAAATTAGCAATTAGGATTAAAACAAATAACATCATTGTGCATATGATTATAAAATATGTTTAATATACATGTAATCATAGAACTTTAAGACTTTAAGACTTGTAATCATCATATTAAGACATATGTGGTCTCAAATATTTCATTTTTACTATGTACACATATCAAAAATATATAAATAACATATTACAATAGGCCATAACTTGTTTGGTAAGAGTATCTCTAAAAACAGAAATTACATATTTTACGCTTTTAATGAACGATATAAAATACAATATTGAAATTCAATAATCCAGAAAAGATTTAGTTTTTGAGTACTTGTATTACATATAAAAACTAGTGATTTACCTAGGTACACAAATCTTAATAATTATATAATATAGTATAATACAAAATAAATAAATTATTACATATATAAAAACCAATCAATTTATAATACTGATAATAATTTATATATAAAAAGGTATAACATAATATATAATATGATATTAGATTATTTTAATTTCTATGTTATTCTTGTATCGTATATTTTCTAGAGATTTGAATGAATCTTTCACAAAGAGACTATTTATTATGGTCAAGGATTCATTGAATGCTTTAGTTTAACTTCATACAACCATGGAATAAATCATAGTACATTAAAATGTTATGATGTACCTACGCGCAATAAATTAAATTAAATTAATATACCTAAAATTTTGGTTTTATTCTACAAAAATAGGTACACATTGCTTTTGTCTTATTAAAAAAAAAAAAAAGGTTCTTATTTCTTTCTACTATTCATGACATTTTTTAACGAATGTATACTAAATTGTACACTATTAGAATATCATTTGTGGTTTGAATATCGTTCAACAGAAATTACGTTTCAATTGTAATAATTTATTGAGTATATATTAAATTAAATTATAAAAACGGAAAAAAAAGTTTTTAATTCCAATTGAAATAGCATCGTAAGTAAAATTTCATTGCATGACTGATAATTTTAAGTTGCCAGGTCAAGCGTATATTTTCTAACACCCAATTCAACTATTATCTCTGTTTATATAGTTAATCCAAAAAGACGCAACAAAAAAGACATTAGAAGAGAGAAGCAGATGTTACGACTGTCATATTATAATATTATCATTTTAATTCTGCAACAGATGGTAAGAGATTTAATCAGATTCGTAAAAAAAATATATTATTAGCAGTAATATTTTTATAAGATTGATTTTAAAGTTGAAATATACAGTATTTAAAAGGTATTTAAAATATTATACTATTTTATAAGCATGTTGAAGATTTTTGTTTGTTTTTAAACTTTACCAAATATTAATACATCCATATAATAGCAAGCAAACTAAACAATGTTTTTAATAGTAAAAAAGGAATTTTTTAATCATTAAAACGTTGATTGGTTTTGACTTTATATTTTAAAAATTTCATTAAATAATTTAATACAATTTTTTATTTAAAAGCCACTTTCATTGGGAAATTAAATTACGTATAAATTATAAAATACATTAATTTGTTTGATTAAATTAAATATACTCTATTTAACTTTTTAAATATTATTCAGTATTTATGAATTGTATGTATTTGTGTATACATTTTGAATTTACATTTTTTGGTTTTATATACGATTAAAATAAACCGTGGAAAACGGTATCTAATTGTATTAAATTTAATCTCAGTATTTTAACACTAAGTTTGGAAAAATAACATTTAACTATAACTTCACTAAATTATATAATTTATTGAAATATTGATTCTATTGTTACCTATGACATCGTTTTCATTTCAAAATTTTCATTTTAAAGTAAAAATTGTATTTTTATTATTATAATTATTTTTTTTAAATTCATAGATATAATTATATATTACTCGTATATATTATAACACTTACGTTAAAGTTTTGGTTTAAAAGCAAAGTACTTAATCTTATACCGGCATGTACGTCAAACGAATAAACACTGTAGTACGATATGTTATACTTTACAAAAGTTATTAATCTATAAATAAATCGGTTTGTTATTTTTAGTTGAACGTGTAGTATGATAAGATTATGTTTACAATTTTAGACACAGATTATATTTAAAAGGAATCAATGATTTTTTGCATTAATATTGTATTTTTGTAATATAATATTATGGGCGTATGAATATATTTGAGTTTATTTATAAAAAGATAAATCTCTTTTACAAATGTACATGTAACATCATTATGTATTATATCGTAAAAATAATATTATAGTATCGTGGATAATGTCAGTTTTTACGTATTGAGACACTAGACGAAACGCACGATGCCAACTTTTCGATATCGTATCAAATTATATATATATATATATATATATATATATGATTTCAAGTCGATAGATTTCAGTCATCCGATTGATTTATAGGCCCACGTCTCAGCCGAACACGTGTACGCGTATTCGATACGGACGGTGCTCAATATTAATTTATATAATATTATTTACCTCCGGTGCTCCTTGTAAAACGTATGTGTTCCGAAACTACGGATGAGGCCGAAAGGTCTTTAATGGATAAACAAGTCTTGGAAAAAATATCGAGGGAGAGAAAACAGCACAGCAGCTGTTTCGCGGGCAAGTGTGAGTATTCCGTGTGCAATAATATATATATATATATATACATATGAACGTATATTTGTGTGCGTGTGTGTGAAGGTGTATACACACTCACTGCTGCTGTGTATTCCGCACGGAGAAGCTTTTAGCAATGAATCCCTCTATAATGGTACAACGTCATCCATAATGCAAAACCGTGGGCCCGCCAGTTCCTGCTGCACCAGTGTGAGGTATACGCACACATACGTGATATTATATGGTATATGTGCATAGCTTAACTGTGAGTACCAGTCGTAATAATAATATTCGGGTCGATGATAATAATAAAAAAAAAAAACCGTGAATCTGGGGTTGTCTATCACCTACTACTACGTTATTATTATTATTATTATTATTATACTCTTTTCTCGCGCGCGCGTTCATCCGCGTTTTTAGTTTCTTCAAAAACGAAATACAAAAAGAGTGATTCGCCGAGCACTCGCACCCCTTTTTTTTTCTTTCTTCAACAATGCAGTCATTAAAAATCTGGTTTTCGGAATTTTCAACAATGCTTCAAGACCGTAGTTTGAAATTCTTGAGATTTATTTATACTGCTTATGAGGGTACACATTTCTGTTTGTTAATTGAGAACCACCCGTTTCTATTTTAAATATTATTTAAATTTTTTTTTTTTTTTGTTCTCTATAACTAAATAATTTGTATTGTATTTATAATTTTATATTTTCACTTTAGAAACTTACGGAAAAGTAATGCGAAGAAAATTGATAATAACATTATAAACACGATTCGATACTCTTAGTAAGTTATAAATCACACTCGTAGTATTAAGTTAAGTAGGATAAATGGTTTGTTATACTGCTTATATTTTAACACTTTATAATTATTGTTGAGTTAATAAATAAAATTTTAAAATATTTATATTAAATATTAAAACAAAAAAAATGCTAGCTTACTTGAATAATGCATACGTTTTGTACAATATAATTAATATATAGATTACAATATTATAACACCACATAAATATAAATATTATTCAATAAAAATAATTGCCTAGTTAAATTAACTATGCTTAACGCGGCACATGTCATCAAAATGTTTTAACTCTATGTTAAAAAGCAATAAATTGAATACATTATTTAATTATTTTAAAATTGTGTATTTGCAATACTAACATGTGGGTGTATACAACGCCAAATAATAAAAGTTAATTAGGTTTTACAAGCAATTCAGCTGATGTTTTAATTATAGTTTTAATTTTGATGGACGTTACCGATATTTTATAACATACAACATACAAGACTGAAAAATTTACCTAACAAAAATATTAATTTTTTTCACTCGAGTCACCTGTATTTACATTTTGTTTATAAATTTTTTTTTTTTAATTTAAGTGTTTTAGATAAGAGTGCCATTTTATCAGTACATAAATTTAAAATTGTACAAGTGGACCAAAATTATTATTATACCTTGACGTTTTTTGGAAGAGTACGACCTCTAATTTAATATGTTGGGATAGCGAATGATAATGTAATTTGAATAAATTTCAGTTCGCTTTAATAAAGGTTTTGAGTGCTATTTCGCAGTATTCGTTGTTTCCGTTTTATTAATACTTAAACCGTATTAAAATTTGATAGTTACTATGGTGTATAGTGTACGTAGTTATTTGTTTTTATTTTAAAATTTAGTTTAGGTATTTGTTATAATACAATGATGACTAAAAAACTAAAAAACGAATCGATAATTTATTGTCTTTATATCGTCCAATTGATTGCGATTGCAAGTTAAGTTTAATTTATTTCTTCAGATGCAAACTACGTAGTATTTGTTGTTTGACTGTTTCAGTCTGAATTGATTTTAGTATATCTTTGAAAATATTTATAGAAACATTTCAAATTAAAACTTAAGCTAAAAGATTTCTCAGATTATTAATCAAATGGATCAAAAGATGAGTTGTTGATATTAATATATTTTATAATAGAGAAAATTAAATTCCATAATTTATTATATATAATAATGTTAGACTGTATACATTATGTATATAAATAATAATAATAATAATAAAAAAAAAAATCATAATTTAATTATAATATTTTATTATATTCATACCAATTTTTACATGATATAGTCATGTCTATTATGATATTTTCCCCGTTAAAATATTTGAACCTACCCAAATCCACTGCGCCCAATAATAATTATCGTATGTGGGTATAGTCTCACGCAATTAAATTATTTCAGTTTATTACTGAGTCATGAGACTCATTAAATATTAATATCAAAGTCGGCAATTTGGAAACTCAAGGGTATGTACATACCAACATGGCTGCTACACTATTCAAAGTACTTTAATGAGAATCTAGTAGATTTGACTCTCATCCTTCGTTATGAACTATTTAACTAACGTAGTGTTATGTATCAGAAAACAGCTGCTAACTACAATTATTACAACACTATATTCATAAAATCTTGGTTAAAGTTATTTGTGCATTACGCTATTATAATTATTCAATTTACCCAATAATTAATATATTTTTTTTATTATATAGAAATTAATTCTTGTTTTTTTTTTTTTTTTTTTATATATATAATTATTATAATTTGCCATTTAGTCAAAAGTATAAAATCAATTTTTTTCCAAATATACTTAATATGAAGTGCGAACTCATCAAAAATGTGTTATAAATTAAAACACACGGTTATTGAATATATTAGTTAATTAATTGAGAATTAAAAATACATATGATCACATTTTAATTTCAAACAACGTATTATTTATTGAAATATATTCGATTTGAGAAACTAGCTGAATATGTTCCCCCTGACGTGGTTTTATATAATTATCCTTCAATGAAAAGGTTTGACTGTACAGTGAATAGATGATGACATTCAATCCAAATGTGGGTGTACGAAATAGGATATTATAATATTGAACACTTTAAAAACTTTACATTTGAATATCAAAAGCCAAAATAAACATGGCCAAAGGTTTTGCATAGATGAACCCACGCATAGGAAAAGGTCTTAAGAATGCATATGGGAAAACTAAAAAATAAAAAATAAGGTTTTATGAATATTTACAAGTGACCGCCGCTGATGCATTTCGTTAAAGCACTCGTGGGACATAGATACGCAAAATGTTTGAACACTTATTAAGTTGTAAAAAAAGTTCAGGTTTAACAAATATTAATGGTTCGGTCGGATTTAGGATGTACAAATATTTTTGATGAGGATACTCGAATAAATCTCTAAAAAAAAGACCATTTGGTTTTATTTAAATACCTAATAAGTTATTAAATAGTTTAAAATAAACAAAAAAAATAATAATTCATAAATGTTTATTTTTAAAATTAATACTAACTAAAACAAAAAGGGCACTATAAGTAAAGAACTACTCTACTGCATAGAATTTTGTTTTTTGTAACTCCCTAAAATTTTAAAAAGTATTGAGAATTGTCATTTTTTTTACCTTCCAACAACATTAATTACTAATCTAGAATTGAGATCTAATCTAATCAAAATTGATTGCCAAAAATGTATTTCAATATATATGTTTATAAATTAAAAATAATTTAAAAAAGCATCAATACATTATTCTTTCAACTCAGAATTTAAATATTTTATACATATTTTATACATTAAAAGCCTAGAACTTAGAATATTAATCAACGTTATAATAATATTAGTAATCGTTAATTATAAAGATGTTATATTTGGAATATGTGGTTGATCATCATTAAGTAATCGAAAATAATACAGTGACAGGCACCAAATATTTATATTATTATGTTTTATAAATCATAATAAATTAAATTAAATTTAGAGGTCATATTATGATATTATCAGTTATTGAAAATAATTAATTTGTAAAAAACGAAGAAGTAAAAATTTAATGTAAATTTTTTGCAGTAAAATGTTATCTTATACATTTACGGCACTCATATCTCTAAATATTATTATCAGGATTTTTTTATCGACTATCAAATGTATGACATTTATTTTTTATACAGTATCCCATATTAATAACACATAACATCTATGTTACATTTTATTTTGTAATTTATTCACTAAAAATCACTTTTAATAATAATTTTTATGAGTAAAATGTATTCACATTGTACAAGTATTAGGTCTAGTTCAATGCAACACGTGATTGTTTTTTTTAGAATTTAGCGTGACCCTCTTGTTCAAAATGACCCTTTTTTCAAGAAGGATAATTTCTTTTGAAAGCCTTTAACATATTTTTGTTAGTAAGACTAAAAGTTATTATAATGTTGACTAAAAAAAAATCCCTTCAAGTATTTGCTTTGACGAATCATAATATTTGTTTCAACTTAAATGTAATAAAAATATTTCAATATAAAATTGCTATATATCATAATATAATATATAGTATATTAATATATTTTTTTTTCATGTTGTACAGAAAAGTATGTTGATATAAGTGGACATTTGAACTATATGCAATTTCTGCTTGAGTGAAATACTAATCCTAGTAACGCGTGTTATCATTTAACATTCACAAGATATTTTAAAAAGCGATTTCTGCATTTCGGAATTTGAATAATTTCTCTCTATAATGGTCTAGTGGGGTTAGCGAGAAACGAACCACTTAGTTGTCGACGTTTCCAAACATACATTAAAATATTTAAACAACCGTGCTGAATAAACGGGTCTGTTTGGTGGAATGAGCGCGGGAGTGGAGCCCCGTGCGAGTCAGGTTAAGGGAGTCAGGGGCGAAGAAATCTTATAACTAAATATACGAGAAAAAACACACATTTTGGATGTACCTACGCAATATAATGTAATTTTGAACATAAAAATGTTGACGCGAAATTGAGTGTACGAGAATGCGCACTCGTAAAGTAAATTCAATATCGCGAGAGTGCGGCGATGAAGAATAATCCATAATCAGATGAATGTATTATTCAATATACTATATATTATTATGATGGGACGCGTGGGAACGACAAAAGAATAGCAATTTACGCCGAGAATACAACTTATACCAATAGAATATCTTTGAATAATTTCGTAGTGTGTAACGATACACAATAATATACAATACATTATTGTAGGTAGATACTTCACGTATAATATTATACAGTCAAATATCGAATTCTCTAAGATATACATGGACTTGTAATACCTAATTATACTCGTACTTATACACAAACTGTCAAACTATACGATGACTTGCATTTTTTTCTAAAGTTGTTTATATTTTTTAACGACAAAGGATGTATTTCACATTTCATAATATTTTGAAATATAATATTATAATATAATACTCAATCTATTAAAACACAAATTTGAACAAGTAGCTTTATAATTGTATGTATCTATTGAATGTTTATATGAATGAAATAGTACCAACATTTTTAGTCGTATCTCTGAAGCATTCAATTTTTTTTTAGATCAAAGACTTTAAATACTCACAACTCATAAGCTATTCGTCCAAAATATGATTTGTATAAATAAAATTATTTAACAAATTATTATGCTTTAGAATACGAAATTAATAATGCAGATTATCACAAAGTAAAAATGTTAAAAAAAAAAAACCTATATATCCATGTATTTGACAGTATTGTAAGGTTTGTGGAGTACAATTAAAACATTTCAAAATTTCAAATTTGAATCAATGTATGAACAAAAGATAAAATGGGGGGTGAGCTTGATTGATAAAATTGGATTATGTTTCAATGGAAAAATACAATTTTCATTTCCTAACATAAAGTAAAATTGTTAAATCCATCAACATAATTGCATAGTATTAAAAAAATACATTTTGATTGCAAGAAATGCATACAAATTGCACACAAAAATAAAAACAGCCAAGTTCGTATTGGAATTGGGTTAAAAACTTTTAAATTTATACTGTACTTTTTATGCTGAAGATTTAAAAAGTTGTAAATAGCCATAAATCATAGTATTAAAAAAAAAAAAAAGTTGCAAATGCAATAAAGTTCTGGGCCTATTTATGATGCAGATACCTGGCTGCTTACATGTATACAAATTTTAATAAAGTTGCGAGTTCTAAAATATGTTTTTTTCTTTTCTCGAAACTCAGATCAAATAACGCCGACCCACGCAGTTGTGGTAAGATCGACGAGTCTACCTTTCATGTCATCTCGGGATTTAAAATCGTTAGATACAGTATAATAATAACTAAGTTAGCTTAATCTTTTAGTACCGCTACAGTCACTAAAAATCTTTCATCACACCCAATACAATACATGTTAATAAATAGTATATTTCATATAAATGATGTTGCAATTCTCATCATTTTTAAACTCAACTAAACTTGACATATTTTTTGAGTTTCATTAAATATTTTGTCCAAATAGTTTGGTTTCAATTGAATTATTCAATAGCTGTATACGATTTTTACTGTTAAATTAAAAAAGTTCAATTTTTGTACACAAATAAGATTCGTCACATAACTTTGACTTAAAAGTATTCACGTAATTTATGTGACGATTCAATGGCAGTAACTGTAAGTTTAACTAATTGACTCACCGCCATTATAGAACCGCGATGGATTTTCGTAATAACTTACGTGGGATGTATATTTTATTCTATTTGTGGACCGTAAACTTGACATTTATATAAAGTGACTTACTAAGCATGATAACTCATTTTTTTAAATTTAATAATGATTTGATTTAAATTTTTTTTTTTGGAATATGCAAGTATACTTAATAATTTATTTTATTTTAAAATGATTAGGATTTAAACTTTTATAACTTAATGATGTTCTGTAATGATACAAATTTAATTTATTCCAATACTTAACTTATCTTTTCTAAGAAGATAATTTTATTTTTGAAAATTTAAAGCATGCAAATTCCAAATTCAAATATGAGCGTATGGTAATTTTAAATTATAGTTATTTATCAAACCATTAATATTTTATATTTTGTAAAAATAGCATAGGTATAATAAATAAATATAATAATTGCTAGACGTTAATTTTATAGATTTTTAAAACCATTTTTAAGGATTCATGAGGGCTATTATTCTTAAATAGAATACGTAATGCAAATAACTCAGAAACTACCTTTTTATTAGAATTTTAGTATAGATACTTTAATACTTTTTTCATAAAAATTTTCACTACGTAATATAACTGTTGATTCTCATTTAATCATTAAGTGGCTTTCCTAATTAATGAACCTATCAAAGTTTTTTAAAATACTATTTTCCTTAAGATTTTCAAAGATAATATTTTTAATAAGTTTATTATAGCAAACATGCTTGGTTTATCATCTTGTATGGCTGTATAATATATTATATTAAAATTTCCATAATATATTTACGTAAGAAATTATGTATTTTATTTTTATTACAAATATCGCGAAGGACACCGTGTACCTACACTTACAGCATATTAATACTACATCTATATATTTATTTAAATTGTCATGTAAAATTTAATTTAAAATCATTACTTATTGATATATTTTTTTAAATATTGTCTAGTTACGTACGATGTACGATGAATTAGTTTGTAGAAATATATCATACTTTATCGTTATGTATTTCAGCAATTAAAGTGTTGAGATGGATCTAATTGAGAATGTGTTGGGAAAATAAACGAAAACTATTACCTACACAACCGTAGTTTCTTATAATTTTTACAATAATTCAAAATGTAGTCTTAGTATATTAAAACCTGATTAAGAATTTTAGAATAACTAATGTCCACTCCTAAATTGTTCTTCAGCAACTAATAGATGACAGACGCCATGGTCGTTAATCTTAATTTGTCATTTACATTAAATTTAAATACTTATCAAACGTCAACGTAATATAATACTCTAACTATTTAACACAATCATTAATAATTAAAAAAAAAAAAAAAAAATAGAAAAAATAAGTACATATACAAAAATAATGTAATAAGTGTTGGGCTGGATTTAGAGGGAAAATTTTTAAATTTTAAATGAATGATTAATAACTACAAGGTGTTAAAAAGATAATTATAAACAACAATGGCCTATAGCATTTCTACATAAAACGTATTTATTATTTACTCTATTAAACATTGCCGATTTTTATTAAATTGAAATGATATTAATTAATAAATAATATTATAAAACTTATTAAAATACTAACAAAATCATATATTATTTTATTATACTTTAAACTCAAATCTTTATTGTCAAGTTTCAATTTATCCGTTCCATTTCGAATATTATTTCCAAAACATTGCATCATAAACGTGTTATATCGGCAAATGAATTTTCAATTTATTTTTATTCAAACTGTTGATTGTTCACACAGATATTGTTTTAAATAATATTATAAGAACAAAATTACCCTGACAGCGTTCAATTCAATAACTTAGTTGTTCCAATCATTGCGTTGATGATATCAAAGGAGTATAATTCTGAGTGGATATTTTTGTTTTTTAATGAAGTTTTGAACTTGGAAAGTGTTTAACGTTTCGCATTTCCAAAACAGTATTGATAAGAGAACCAATGTTTTAAGGCACTTTTGGCTAACAATGTATAAATATTTTCAAAAAATAATGTGTAAATCTTACTTAGGAGGATTGTATTGAGATAATTTCCAATCGGCAGAAAAAATAAAATATATGCAAATATTCTATATTCAAATTTACCAAACAAAAATTAAAAAGATACCCCCAGATATTAAATCAATCAAAACAAAGAAAATATTAATTATGTAATAAAATAATCAATATAATCATACCTATTTTCATATACAAGAATATTAATTTTTTTGGTAAGTAATTACTTTCTACTTTTACTTTTTAATTCAGTTATATAACTAATATCAAAACAGATGGATTATTTTTTTTATTTATTTAAATATATACAAATGATTTAATTAATTTTGCTTAAAATTACAAACGGATATAAATGTGTTATTGATTTTAAACATCAAATCCACCACGACCATTGTATTCAAAATTTTAATTTATAAACTTTTGTTTTCATTACATTCTAGATTGGTATACCAGTATAGCATACTAACCAATTAAATAATTAAAAATTTCGGTTTCGATTTAAGGTTTATAACTGAATATTCAATATTTTTAGAGCATGAAATTAATACTAAAAGTAAAAAATAATAGTAATTTAAAAGGAATGAGACATTTTTAGACGTTATTATTGTGGTTATTTATCAGTGTTTGATAAAGGTATTAATCATGTTTAATAATTAGTATTTATAAAAAAAAAATTAATCTACATGTATTTCATTTGTTATATAAATTAATTTTTAAGTTTTTTTTCAAAAAAAAAGCTATAAAAATAAACAAATAATAAATTGGCATTATCCATATTAAAATTATTTGCTCGTTTAAATATTTAGTAAGTATCTTTATTAACAATAAATTATGTAATACATATACATTACTAGTTATAAATTATAATATACAGCTAATAGTTATATTATTATATATTTTTTTTTAAAGCGCATTTTTATTTTATTAATATGATATTGAAACAATAATACATATTATTAAAATAATTAAATTTAATCATAATAATATATAAAAAAAATTATATTAAATTAATTTTATGCAAATTAGATAGCAATTGATTATATTCTATTATAATTATTGAGTCATCAGACTAATGTTTTTATTAAATAATATGAACATCAAACGGATGTATTCTTACGATTTCGTGAAATTTTGCAACCTGATTCTCTATTTGAAATTTGTTTCTTGTTACTCTAATCTCTTTCAATACGTATTAACATTTCTCGATAAATCCCATTTCTCATTAACGGGGATGAACATTGTGTAGATTATTTCATGTTGTAAAATGTATTTACAATTAGAGCAGAATCTAATAATACGAAAATAGGTGTAATCACGTCTATTTCCTTATATTAAATTTAAAATAATAGTAATTTCCTCTTAATGAGCTTTTAGACATAAGCTGCAGGTACCGCTTATTAATGTCACATAAACGACGGAATTCGCTAAACGCGACCGCTATTATTATTTCCAAGGACTAAATTTAAAAACGAAAAAAAGATCACCTCTCGAAAATGACATCCAAGCGATATACCGTATTATGAGAACGAAATTAATTAAATAAAAGTTGTTTGGCCCCGTCAGAATACAATCGAAAACACACCGTTGGGCACAAACGTCGTTCACTATACACAAAATTCATTTCCACCTTACGTTTTTTTTTTCTTTTTCCGAACTCAACCTGTCTACCGGCTCTTTAGGCGAGAATGTCTCGAATGCTTGAGATTCCTGCGAGCGTTCATAACGTCTTATTCGTTACGAAATTCCATTGGTATTATAGAGGATGATTTTGTCGTTCACATAATAAAATCGCCGAAATTCCGCGCGCCGAGAAAATACTCCGACGGGTAGAGTGAGTACTTGGTCGTATCGACGAAACATCAATCAAGTTGGCTGACAACGAGGTTCGTGTCTCTGTAGTAGTTCTGAACGTGAAGAGCATTGATGCGGAGACGGGCGGCCACCTGATTGGAATACGAATTCGCCTTCGCTAAGCTCTTCGGACCTCGGACACAACTGAATGATCAATCTAGAAAATAAAAACAGGACAGGGGCAGGGAAAAAAAAGAAACCGAAAAAACCCCGGGTAGCGGACGGTGGTTTAACGACGACGACGATTTTTTAAACCTTTTTTTTTTACGTCACCCACATTAACAAATTATTGTTCTTTGAGGCATAACGATTCCGTCGGGTCGTCGGTACTACACGGCCAAGACACGTTCGATCGATTAATAATATATATATAATATATATATCGCGTACGCCAATGCACGTGTAGTGCACTGTATACTCTGTGTAAAAGATTTTGAAAACGGAAAACGTAGACATTATAATATTATAAACATAGTCTATTCAACGAATTGATGGTATTCTTCAATCGCGTCGTAAATCAGAAACGTCAAGAACACATCGCTTATTCGTTCAATGGCGTTAACCCGTATAGGTGTACTCGTATAACGTTCGCTTTTCAGTTTTTTTAACAGAGGAACCTGATTTTGAGGTTGACGTCATATATCTGTCAATAAAATATTATAATTTGTTGTTCAAAAACTACAGTCATTGATTGGACTCATATCGCGGTGTATTTTAAGATGAAGAGTTAAATAATTCTCGTTCGATTCCAAATCCACGAGTATTTTATTTGATTCACTGGGTTTCAAAAAAAAAAAAAAAAAACAGTCAATTAGTTTGTATGTGTCATTAATATAAGAAGTATTTAGTTATATGTAGGGATTTTCATAAAGAATGCAGTTTTTAAAATTTTGGGTAATTTTTTGTTGTTAGATCGGTGGCATTATTCTTATAATTTCTGTCATTTATGATTGTTGAAATTGTTATTGATTGTGTTTAGTTATAGTAATTTTATTTATTTGTTGTCATGTAGTAGCGGTATACAATTTAATTCGTTAATTGGGTTTTAACAAATCAACATCCTGTATCATCGAATATTGACGATTACACGTAATTATTAAATTCAATATGACATAACTTATATCAGATACTTATTCTACTAGTGATCATTAATAATAGGAAATATTGAAAATTGAAATATACTTTTTGTGTGTAGATAGATACATTAATACTATTAATACTACTCGAATAAGTATTAAATTATTGATTTACGCACGTTTCGTAAACTAATAACTGTTTTATCGACTTTCAAGAAGCAATTATTGTACACATTTGACTAAACCACGGCGCGATATAACATTGAATACTTTTAGTTATTCCGTTGAGGAAAAATAAAAAAAAAACGATAAGTGCAAATACATTTATGCCATAAATTCATTTTTATCAAACAAAATATTATTGGCTTAAATTTAACTGTAAAAATATTTATATGCTATTAAAGCATATATTTATATATACTCTGTTTCTCTCTCTATCTCTCTCGCTCTCTCTCTATATATATATATATATATATAATATAATATATATATATATACATATAGTCTTGCAAAAATAATATTTTTTTTTTAATGGAGAATGGTACCGCAATATTATCAGAGATTTTTTTTTTATGGACTAATCTTGATAATGTGAACGTCACAGAGCTAAAGTTTCAACAGTATGGTAACAAATGCCACACTGAAAAAATATTTTCGGAGTATTTCGATACATAAAAATTTAAATTTGGGCAAAATATAGTTTATGAGTTAAATGTATTTAAAGTTTAGGTTAGCGGAGTGTAGAGATTTGAAGAAAAATGTTAGGGTCTTACTACTCTGTTTGCATAAGTAAACTTTAAATTCTTATAACTCATAAACTACTCGTTTGAATTTAGATTTATACGTACCTATCTAAATACTTTGAATTTTTTTTGGCTTCGGAAAATTAAATAAAAAATATATATGTTATCATTTCAAAATGTAAAAACTTGAAAACGATAACGATGGAAAAATTTTAAAAATGTTTTATTTCGTTAAATAAATTATAACCATCTCAGTTTATTTACTATACATACTTCTACGCGTCTTATCAGCTGCATTTTTTTTATACCATCAGAAAAAACTATTGAGATTATATAACCTCTTTAAATTATTGATTACCGATAGCATTAACTTTGAATGTGATCAACATTTCAAAACATTCATTTTAACACAAACCGTGTCTGTAAAAAAAAAAAAATAAATAATAACAACAATAACAAAAAAAAACATCTTAAATCGATAAGTAATATACTCAACTTCGAATCTGAGATCGTACTGTTATATTATTTTAAAGAATAATGATATCATACAAAGTACCTAAATATGATTGCGATATTTAGAATTTACTCAAAAAAAAAATTGTTGTAGGTTGTAGAAAAAATCAACATTTAACTATTTTTAAGTTGTTGTATGTATAAGAAGGACTACATTATTTTTAAATTAAATTTAAGCCATTATTGGTCTCCAACTGCATGACTGCATGATGATTGCCTACGTTACTATAATATTATACTTTCACAAGTCTGACACGTAAAGTGCATATTATGAATTTGAACTTCAAAGTTTATTAATGTTTAGCAAACAAAAACATGAAATATTTTAGGCTATAGGTTATTTAAATTAAAAACTATGCATACATACTCTTTGAGTAAGCTTTTCCAAAATTGAATTAAATCTTATCGTAATTTTCATTAAACTAATTTTGTAAAATGTATTCAATATACTAAAATCAGCCTGCATAAATTATTTTACTTAAATTAAATTTTGGTTAAACCATTACATAAAGTCCATTGCACAAAAACTGATTTACACTCATTGCAAGATAAAAAAAAAAAAAAAAAAAATTCAGACAAATAATAATATTATTTAGAAATTTCTTTATAACTATAATATTGTTATGATATTATAATTATCTGAATAATTGTACAAAAAAATTTATATGAACATTCTAAAATTAAGCAACTTATATCAATGCACTCCAAGCTTAAAATATTCATACTTGTCACTTGTATTATAAATAAACTGTTTTTCTATAATAAAATAATATTTTAAATCATTTTATGTTTATTTCTTAATTTTAAAAAATGTAATAGAAAATGTAAAAAAATATTTTATTAAACTTCACAAATTGCAATCGATAAAATGCTTCATATAAAATTATATTTTACATTTTTATCGTAGTTTTAAAGTAAATTTATAAAACTATAACTTTATATAATATATATATACTTGTAGAACGCAAAGAAGTATTTATAAAATATTTCATGCATTAAGTTTGTGAAAATATCACTTAATTTTACACGTTTTTAATTATTATGAAACGCTTGTATAATTATTATTATAATATTAAATTTAATTTAAATTAAACATAATAAAAGTGAACCGTGAATTTGTTATGGTTTAACACAAATAACTATAATTTACGATTTATATGGCTTCAAAGTAATACGAAATTAATGATTTATTTATAATATATGTTATGGAAATACATTTTTATATTTTTTTATAACATTTACTTTAATTCTACAACCTAACTACATGTCTGAGAGTTTTAACGTAGATATTATTAGATATAATATATATATAATATATATGTATATGTATAATATCTTAAATTTGAATAAAGTAAAAAAATAAATTTGTATTCGTTACATTTTTTTCTTGTTAGGAATACATATACCTATAGATGATTTTTATTTGATACGTCTCATTTGGAATTTACATTAGTTGAGATTATAGAGGCAGACAATTTGAATTTAGTTAAACTTCACAAAAGTTAAAATTTCCTAAAATAAAAAAAATCATGACAAAATAATTTTTACCAACATTTTTGAATAGACTATTAAAACATTATAATAAACAAATTGTAAGTGTGATTGGAGTAGTTGTTACATGTGGTACTATATACACATAAAATCAACTACCTACATTATTTATAGAAACAAACTCTATTTCTAGTGCTTTATTAATAGTACAGTAACCATAAGACGCTTTCTCAAATATATATTATGTATATAATATGTATATATTGTTTATTTTTTGAAAAGGAAGTGGTGGCTTGTAAATTTCTAGTACACTAATCAATCTTAATTGGCCCGTTAGTCCATTAATACCTAAATACCGTTTCTTTTATTAAAACAGACCTAAGTAATTAATGACATGGATGATGGATCTAATCCATACTTATTTTAAACGAAATAAAAATAAGTATTAAATCGCAAAATCGCATTGTGCGTAGTTATAAAGTAGACAATAATAGCATCGTGATGTTATTATATTATAATATTATCGTTATTTACGATAAATGATTAATTTGTGTCGATAATGAAAATTAATAATGAGTGTGGCATCGATACAGGACAATACCCTTCAGCACTAATTGTGCCAACGAAAAAGAAGAATTATTGGTTAAACGAACATAATACTAAAGGATAACCATTATAGGTATAACGTCATAAGATTATATTTTAATATTGCCAAAAACTATATTCAACAAGTAACAATGTCGCGTTCTAATCATGAATGTGTTTATTGTTATGCTTTTTTTCCACGGCCAATGAGTTATTTAAAAGTTATATTATTTCTGCTAATTTATTATCAAATATTTCATTCTTATTTTATTTATACGTCATGTTTACTGTTACCGTTATTATATTTTAATAAGCAATTTGATCAAATGCTTAAAATACGTAATTAATATTTTGATTTTATTGATATTATTATATTAATATTAAATTTCAGTATAATAAACATAATTATACGAGTATAATACGATATTTTATTTATTCGATTAATATTGTGTTTAATTTGTATTCAGTTTTCGTCAATATAATAATATATGTTATATTCAATATATTGAATATATTAATTATCATAGCTAAAACTGATCACATATGCATAAATTATTAAAATTAATATTATTTTTAACAATTATTAATTGAATAATATTATCATAGGTTAGAGTAGGTACCTGCAAAACTACTAAACATGTACCTTGTCTAAAGAGATAAAAATACAATTCTTATACAAATATAATCAACTTCAAAATTATTAAACTTTTTTTCAACGTATTGCGTGTACCTAGTGTAAGAATATTATTAATATGAATACTTTTTTATTTTACTTAATTCATTGAAAACAGAAATGTATGCATTTGTTTTAGTATATTAGGCAGTTAACTAATTAAAAACGTTTGATGAACTATAAAAAAAATATTCTGATGTACATGTTTTTTTTAACTATAATCTATGATTATAATTATGTTTAAATTATGACTATAATAATTATTATATTGTTGAACACTAATGTTAATATGAGAAAAATGGTTTTTTAATATACAAATTATTTGTCTTTGTTACGTAATACTATGAGTAACCAATTATAATAATATTAACAATAACAAATTATTTCTTTTTACTTGCATTGGTATTTATTGCATACAAATAAATTATGTTTTTGGGATGGATACAATTTTTTTTCTTCAATTATATGTAAGATCACGCTCACTGTTATTATTATTTTTTAATCAGAATTTGCATAAGGTTATCCCTAGCAACCCATGTTTAATTTACGTGCATTAACATAGTAACCTAGGTGATATATTTTTATTAAATTTAATTTTAAAAAACGTTTATTACATTATTGTACTCAATGTTTTTTCTTTGCAGAAGAGAAAACACCAAGTAGAACGTTATTAATGTTTGTATATTGTATATATTTATTATTGTTAGGTCTCTTCAAATGTAAATAATATTATTATAATTTTTGAGTAAACGACTATGATAAATACGTACGATCGTATATATATATAATATATTATATATATTTATTTTTATTTATATAATAATCAATATAGGCATAATGTCACATAACAATACGTCGACTTATAAAATATATATTTATAGATTTTCCTACTTGTCAGTCAAAAACAATGAAAATAAACCTGTCCAAATTTATTTTTACTCTCAGTTAACTTAAACACCGATCTCTTACATAGTTGAAAAAAATCTTATCTTCAACGAAAAGCCGAACGTGAACTAAACATCCACTAAAAAAATTTTAATTTAATAGACGACTTTACTTAGGTATTTAAGCCTATATGTATGGCATTAAAAACTCTCATGCTTGTAACTTATGTTTTCTCATGCATCTAAAATCACACACTTACCAGATCTCCATAATATTCTTAAAACAATAATTCAGTACCTACCTAAAAGGTATTCCACTTTAAATTTAGAAATAGCCTTCAAAATTATAATAATCTCCGTGTTAAAAATCTTATACCTATTACCATTTCTATAAATCCTCCAAAAGGTTCAACAGCAATAACAATAATAAGAACTAAATAACCTATAATATTACGCTGGATTGCTGTCACCTACATCACACATACTAAAAAAAACATTGTGCATTAATAGAACAAAAATTATTCTTAATTTACTTCATAGGTATAAATTAAAGAGTGTATAGTCATCGAATTAAAAAATCACGACATTATTTTTTACCGTTATTTTAAATAATAATGATAATAATTTTTAATCATCATATCATGTGAACATTCGATTATGTCATGTAATACGCACATTCAGTCGGTCTACATGACAGGATCGTTTGCGATTTAATCTATTGCGATGGTTTAATTAAAACGTTGATAAAAATAAAAAAAAAATGATTAATGAAAATAATAAACTCATCATCCACACTCACTATCATTGTGTCGACGGCGACGGCGCGAAAAACGGACGTACGCGTCTGCTGCGGTCACTTCAACCTTTTATTCGGTTCTCGTACACAACCGGACTTCACTTTCACACCACAGCGACGATCGACGGACAAAACATCTCAAAGTTGTACTTTATATATATATATATTATATTTAATAGAAATTGTGTGCACACACTCATATGTTTTATAAATAACAGCACGTCCTTTCGCTGAACGCGTTAAATATAAATCCTTCGTTTCTCGCGTCTAGACGTTTCTACCACCACCAGACCTTCTTTTTCGAAGCAGAAAACCACCCGACCCATATACCGTACACGTGTGTAAATATGCAAATATATTATGTTAGTGGTAATACCACACATACACCACGACGCTTGACCATCGACCCGGTAATAACCAGCTGCTGTGGCAAAGCTCCGCGTACTGCACTGGATGTCTCGTTTCAAGTTCCGAGTACCCGTGTCATATTGTAACATATTTTGATAATATTAATAAAATACGACGTAAAAAAAAATCGAAAAAAGAAAATTTATCTCACTATTTCAATTAGATGTAAATTTTTGGAATCAGTGTAATTCAGTGAATATAAAAAGCAACTACATTTAGTCAAAAAACAATTTCCATCGACCTTTTCAGGAATCGCATGTCCTGAGTAACGCTCTATTCGTGCCATTCCCGTTTCACCACATCTCCGGTGTATATAAATGTGTTTCCTGTGTTAAAAAAACGCTAAAATATGTATGTAACTATGCTAAAAAAATTTAATTGAGCAGTAAAATTCGTAATTAATATGAAAAAAAGAGTTATGTAAATTTATTAAAAAAACAAAATCACATCTTAAATTTGTTTTAATTTTAATTCTTATAAACAAATACATTTTTTTTTTTTTTTGTTTATAATCTCTCTATTAGAATTGTGAATCAAGCATCATATATTTTATATATTTTGAAACCTATTATTTTTAATAATTTAATCGTTTACGTATTGAAAATATTCTTATAGTATAGATTATATTTTTAATTTTATAAAATATATAAAACATTGTTTCCACAAAATCATTTACAATAGATTTGAAGAGTATATCTCATTATTGGTTACTTAGATGATCAGATCACTATAATGTATGTGTAAAATT
The DNA here is from genome assembly GCF_020184175.1 of Aphis gossypii. Lineage (NCBI taxonomy): Eukaryota > Metazoa > Arthropoda > Insecta > Hemiptera > Aphididae > Aphis > Aphis gossypii. The sequence continues at coordinate 79,277,579 of NC_065530.1, forward strand.
TGACAGGTTTAGTTATTAAAAGACGGTCTAATTTGTTGGAAAACAATAGGTTATCAAACAGTTATTTATTTTAATAATTATAATTAATATTAAAATTAAAATTTTAAGAAATTTTCGTATTTTTCTTTTGATAATTTTAAAATTAAGAATTAATTAAACATTTTTTCTTTCCCTTAAACGTAAAATATAATTATGTCCAATTTGTTTCTACCAGATACGTTCTTGGAATTTCACTTTTTTAAAAGCAAAGTTGTCCCCAAACGTGAAAAACATTTAAAAAAAAGGTCTAATCATTGTAAAATGCATACGTTTTTTTTCGCTCAAAATCTTAATTTAAACTATTTAACTTAATAACAAAATGCTCTTAGGTTGAAAAAAAAGCACACTTATGCAAAAATATGGCAAAAATCTCAATACAATATCATATAATTAAATATTATATATATTATATCCTAGTACGATAAAAGGAATAACTATATTGCCCAGTTACTAATAAGATTTGGCAAGATTGATATATGAAAATGCATGAACCTGCGAGCAAGATGATCATTACGAGGTTAAGTTAACCACTAACCAATCGACCATGGACGACCAGACACGCTAATACAATAATAATATTACCTCGATTTAATTCACGATATCCATTCGCCCTCTAACACCACGCCATTTATAATAATATGATAAATCATCGTCCGACCGAACGAAATGATTAATCTCACGTTCCCTCGAGGGTGTTTTGGCGATGATTTTTTCCTTAAACGCTGGACTCTAGTGACAACATTGGATTTATACCTGTGACAATGGCGAGTGACGTGATCACGCCACTGGTCCGATACCCATACCGTTTATGCATACTACGATAATGATAATAATAATCGTATAGTTTATAACGTGGGTAATACCCACCCTGCATGTTTTTTACACACACGCTCACACCAAACGTAATAAATAGTTTTTTACTGCTTCGCGGTCGTCACAGACCATTAATCTATGGGATTAATCGTTTTTTAATTTCCGGTAACCAATTGAAAAGAATTTTCCAGCACGCCCTCGTCGTATTGATCCGTTCTGTCGGTTTTCGAAATGTGTGTCGCAGTAGCCCGATGGTCGGTCGGATACCGTTTTTGTCAAGTACATTGATATTATTATATTCTTATACATTATCATAAATGGCAACACGCGTATAATCTTAACAAGTATTGTAATTCAAGGAAGGGTGGGCATTAATGAGTTAAAAAGTCAATTAAGAAAATTAAGTTTCTTTTAACTAAATTACATAAAGAGTCAATTTTGTTTTTTTTTTTGAAAGAAACTCTTAACAACGAGTTAAAATTTGACCCGCATGATATTATGCAGTTACTAATCAGTTAATTAGTTCTATAGACAATAGATACGTTATTTATTTTTTTTTTTTTTAAATATACCTCATAAATTTAAAATGAATTTTAAACGTATGATCGCGATTATTAAGCTTTTGCTTCAAAATTAACTTTTATACTTGTTCGTATTAAACGAGTATAAATAATATTAGTCCAGTATTTGTCCAGCACAGCAGCTGAGCACACGTACATCATATATATATATATATATATGGGTACAATATCTTCACTTAATAATGTAATATTATATCGTATATATATATATATACATATATTAATAGGTATTATAGACTATTATTGTACAAAATAATATCATATAGTATATAATTGTACTGCACCAAGCCTATAATTAGTAGTGAGCGGACAGGTATCGGATACCGATCGGTTACTGTAATAATGTAAACGCGTTAAGCCAGAGTATAGCGCACTACACGACGAGGGACTTATGCCGGCCAGTATATATCATTATCGTTTTGACGATGTATACAATATATATTATATATATAGGATACGATATTATATATAGTCGGTACGGTTTAGAGCTTATCGGTCGTAATAATTGCGTCTAAACGAATATAATATCGTCATGTAATAATAATAACAATATTATAAGTATGATATTATTATGATAACTCACCGGCACCGAATATAATGGCTAATATGTGTTTCTACCGGCTTTTAGTAGACACATATAAACGTTAATATTATACGCGTCTGGTGCACGATATTCGCGTTATATATATGGCGCAGGTGTAACGAGTCAAAGCCACATAATGTATGCACGTAAAACCTTATAATATCGTTCCTATATTATAATATTAAATATCTTGTAGTAATGACATTTTTTCAATCGTTATATATTTTATTTTTTTTTTTCAAAAGTTATTACGCTTATACGATTATAATATAATTTGCCATATTATTCTCTATGTGTTTTTTTTTGTATGCCCAATTTCCAAACTCGAATTTAAATTTAAAAAAAAAAAATGATAATAATATGATTTCAGCGTTTGTTTTTGCGATCGAGTTTGTGTCCAAATTATAATCACTAATTCATGAACGTATTTTAGAAACTTTTATATTTTTGATTACTAGCAAGTACCGTACTTAGTTGTTTCTCAGTTTCTGTAACAGTAGTCGTGTAAGTTTATAAAGTTTAGACAGAAAGTGTGAAGACAAATAAGTATTTGTGTATAACTTCTATAAATGTATAATAAGATAAAACGGTGATCCTGTATTATTCGCGTGTATTATAATCAAGGCTGGACAGTATCTTAGATACTAGTATTTAAGACACGTATCTAAGATACAATTTGTGTCTTGTATTGTCTACTTAAATACTTTGTTGACTTGTATTTAATATCTATTTATCATTGGGATACTAGATACATTCAAAAATTATGTTTCATATTTAATTTGTATAGAAGTTGTTCTAATTACTCAATAAGTTAATATTATTTAGCAATAATAGCCAATAAATAATATTTCGGTATTATTTAAAATATTTAAGTACTATTTTCTTTCACTGAACTTATTCATTGTCCATGTAGATCGGTCACCAAGAATTAATTTCATTTATTTCAAGACATGGAATATAAATGATATAATTATACAAATATCCCAAATTTAAAAATTTAATAATTAATAGATAGGTAAACATTAATAATTTATAAATATATTTTTGTTTTATAATATTTTTCTATTGTGTACGTAGTTTTTTTATAGACTGTAAATCTCCTTACCTTTTATTTCGTTTGTCTATTATTGGTATTATTATTTTAAATGTATCTAATACCAAATGAAATTATACTGTTAATGATAAATACTTACCGTATTATACAAGTTATAATATGATATAAATAGTTTGATAAAATTGAACGTGAGAAAAATAAGATACATTATTAATAAATATTAATACATATATTAAGTATCGTGTATTTAGATACTTTTTTGAGGTATCTTTCCCTATCATGATTATAATATTATTTGTGTTATCATTTGACACTAAAATGTAACAAGTTGAAATGACAAATATCACTGCTACTCCTTCTGCGTATTATATTTATTTTTTATCTATACCTAGCTTATTAATTTGATCAAAGAGCGACTTTCGTGATAATATATTCTCAGTCAAGCCAACTACTATGGGGTTATAATTTATAAATACGTAAAATATTTATTACAATACTGCTGAGTATAAGACCGTTTCGTCAGTAATAATTTTTGTTTTGTATAATATTAAAATGTATACGCCCGGTAAGTAATAAGTAACCCAACGTCATTTTGTGGAATGAATTAATATAAATTTAATAATTATGGGACTTAGTATATTTAGGTGTTTATGATGTATTTTCATGGTAATTTATTATTGTAAGAAATACTCTTTGTTTTAAAAAAATATAATTTAAAAAAATATTGGGTTTACTTATTTTGGAATCATTAAAAATAAAACACTTTCATTGAATAATAAGTTATATTTTTAATTATATTTTTATTGTTATCGTTGAATGGTATTGAGCGAGTATATATTTATCTACTGTTAACAATAACGTAATATTACAATTATTATAATAAACGTATAACTACTCATTTTAAATTAATCTATATGTTTCAAAACTATACGTAAATCATTCTGTATTGGAAAGTAAAATTAAAAATGTATGTTTTCATGCAAACAAGTAAAAAAGATAAAAATATGATAATGATAAATAATTAAAAACACTTTAAATTAAATATATGAAACAATATTTACTGTTAAGAGCTTAAATAGTGTTAAAAATAAGAAATTTATAAAGTTAAGTCAATTCCGTTACGTATTTTATATCAAATTTAGGTACTCAAATTCTTATTTTCGCAATCGTAGTTGTTTTCGAAATTTTTATTCACATAATCGTCGTTGATAATAAGGAAAATTAAAAATATTTTGTTCTTAGTGAAATATTAGTGTTTTAGAATGAACAGCTACCATACTTGTCTCGTTAAATAAGCGTATTATTATAATATAATATTTATACAAAACACGAATAATCAAGAAGAATTCATTAAGTTTTAGTTGAATTGTTTTGATTTTTATTCGCAATATAAAACATTTTGGTGTGCCTTATTGTAATTATAAATTATTTCAAAATAAAAATTTGAATTGATTCCAATGCTTGAAAACAAAAGTTTTATTAATAAAATAAACGTCAGAATGAAACATGACATTTAAAACTCAATTCCTATAGATTTAAAAATAATAATCCATTTGGACGAAATCCCATTGGTGAACCATCATATTATAATTTTGTAACATTAGATACAAGATAATTAAATACATTTTCTGTATCATATTATAATATTATGAACACGATGCCTTGCCGTGAAGATTTAAAATGTTTACCTCGTTAAAATTTAAAATGCCACAGGATTGTTTAAAACGGAATTGAAGCAGAATTTGATTGAAGTAGGTACTAACTTAATTGTGGTTCCAATTGCACTTATATATTGTCGTACAATTTGCTGTTTAACTTGTTTTCTTCGGAAGCGAGCAGCTAAATTGTGGAATGTTAGATATATAATATATTTTTTTGTAGAACACGTCTTTATCATAAACTTTAACGGTCCAGTCTTTTGTCAAATAGTTCCCAATATTACACCATGTATAAATTCGTATACAACTCGTTTTAAGAATTTAGTCGAACACAGAATAATCTTAATTTAAAATGGTCTTGAGTCGCGTGCACACTGCACAGTGCGACATATTATAATATTATATTGTTTTAGACAACTTTTCAGGGTGTGTCTTCAATATAATGTAGCTATCAATCGTCGATCTTCTCGGTAATATGGACGTACTTGAAAAGAAGAAACATTCTCGAAAATACGCATCGTGAAATCAGTCGTGATGACGAGACGCGAGGCGGTATTTTATTTTTATTTGTTGGTTTGTTGTTTCAAGCCGGGAAAGAAAGTAATATGTACGAATGGCTTTTCCGCTCTCATATTTCGTATTCGTCACGACGCCGGTTCCCAAACATATTCGACTTTAAATTGCACAACGAGAAGTGAACAACGTGTTTTTACGACATCGTGTCGCATGTATAATATATAATAATATATTATTATAGTATATATCTGAATATATTTATATTTTTTATTTTTTCTGGTCCGGGAATTCCGTTTTTGAGGCGTGTACAGGCGTTAAATTTGGCATGGATCATCATTGGGGAGACTTATGACGTCGCCAGCTCGCATGCGTTCCGGACAAAACTCCTGGATCAGCGCCAAGCACTAGATAGCGAGGACGGGGACTCAGCTGCTGGGACTAGTGGAAAAAGGGAAAAAAAGAAGCCTAGCTATTTCCAGTAGGTTTTGGGGAATTATTGCCGACATTCGTGCCTCTGGGAGCCAAATACTATATTATTGAAATTAATGGTTCGGACACGGACGGCATTCTAAAAGCTTTGCTCTAACTTTTTATAACATATATATTATAACATTCCATAATAATTATAATGGTTTTCGGGACACAGCTATTGTTTTATAACACTAAACTTATATATATTATTATGTAATATTGACTTCGGAGGACATATTTTTCATAAAACTATACTGTTAAAGCAAACAATAAACGATAACAAAATAGATAACTTTAAACACGTTGCTTTTTTGGGTCCATAAAAAATTATCATTGCTTTCACATTGTATATTGTAATAAAACGCCAAGCAGAATTGAAAACCAATAACGTTTTGTTCTAATTTAAAATTTATAAAAATAAATAATACTTAAATAAATATTCCGTGGAAATTTTAAGTCCCTAAGGTTATTGTTTCCTCAAATATTGTAAAAAAAAAAAGTCGATCTTAAAAATAAAAAAACACCATTATGTTGTAAATTTTACTTTTATTGCAATTTTTTTTTTTAGATAGTTTTTTTTTTTTTATACGGTCAAGGAAACTTCTCTGAAAATCAAAAATAACTACACTACCGTAAAATATAAATAAAATGAAATATATTCAGGAGTGCTGCGAGAAACTTTGTAACACTTGGTCTGATCCCAAATATGTATTCATAGACAATAGAATGAAAAAGAAATAAAACATCGTTTTAAAATCAAACACAACAATGCATAATATAATAACGATTTAGTACTGGGTCAAGAATATTCAATATTCGATATATGAAATTCTAGAAAAAAAGTACTTAGGTACCAATACTTATTTAAATAAAATATGCATTTTTTATAGTTTAATATTCCATCTAGTTTAATGGCTACTCCAATAAATCACAATGGAAAAGCATTCTAACCATAGGTTTATATTTAATAGTAATAACATATTAACATATTATTATATTTTAGAATCATATCGGTATAACTACATAGACAGACATTTAGTGAAATAAATTAAACGATAAAACTGTGGCCAACAAACATCGGTCCAGTTATAAATAAATAGGTACATTTATTTATTTTTTTTTTTAAATTCCTTTGGATTTGGACGGTGGCTTTGAATGTGGATACAAATGTTAAAATATATGATGGCATTAAATTATTATTTGGAACGAATAAATTATAATTGTACAACAACGGCATACCCTTACACGATAAATCATGAATAAACGAATGTTAATGCTACCATGTTAATAATATTATATTGGCTATAATATTATGAACGTAATTAATATCATAAAGTTTTTAATCAAACTAATAATAAGGGCTACGCTGAACGAATTTTCATTCTTCATAATTTTAAACAAGTTAGTAACCGTATTTTGTACATCGAACACAGTGGTAACGTGTGTCTAATATCTAATATATAATGTGTATAATGTATATGTTAACTCACTATTTCAAACTTTTAATATATTTCTCATGTTGTGTATTCATTTAATGTACAAATCGAAATGATATACCGAAATATTTAATTTAAACTTTTAATGACAACTATAACTAAAATAATATATTAACCATACATCACTGTTATCGTAATATAATAATCACGGCAGCTATTGTTTAAATTGATGTTATTCGGAGTGATATTGGATTAAAAATTAGTATTTGCTTTAAATCCTAATTATTATCTTTGCGATTCATTAAACTGGGCATGGCTTGTGAATTTAATTTACAGTGAATAACAATCCACAAGACAGTCATAAACAATTAACGTGCTCGCGACATTGACGTTTGTCACGAGAGTGTTTTGAAAATAATAGCATTTTTAAAAGGTATAATATTATGTCACAAAAATAAAGTGTGATATACGATACAAAGAAATAAATTGGTATTCGTTTAAAGTTTTTTTTTCTTTTCTTTTGCATGTATCATATATATATATATATATATATGCACAAGTAACCTTTAAATTGACACTTCCAAAATTATATTACGAATGTTGTAAAAAAAAAAAAAAAAATACCATACCGAGGATTATGTTTTGAATCTAAGTGTCGGATTTCGAGTATCGAGCCTTTTGTGTGTTACATCAAATATTTATATTGTATGGTTTTTCAATAAAAGATATGTTGTCAATATAATATGCTTGTTGAAATTCAAAACTGTAATGCATCATAAAACGGATATATTTATCATGGTCTAACACGTCTGTTTGAAAACTAATTTATTGTACACAAATAAATAACACAGCTAAATCGACAATAAGTTGCACTTTAACTGTCCCATACTGATTTTCAACAGTTATAGTGTATTACTATAAACATTTTAAAATATGTTGTTGGCAAAACATAAAAATAAAAAATAGTAGTACAATCAACTTTTTAAGGTCTTTAAGGGTGACTAAAAACAGCGAAGGTATTAATCGATAAAAACAATATATTTATACCATTACAAGTGTAATATAGTAGATTGAACGTTTATAATACTTATAATGTCCCTCATCCACGTCATTAAAAGTATTATTTTCAAAAACTTATGTGTAAAAACGTGTCATAACGTCAATATTGTCAACATCATTATATCATTCAACCAGTATGAATCAGTATGTTATCATCTCTGATTCAATCGTTTTAAAATCATCCTTCATAATTCTAATTTTATAATAGGTATATTGCTGACACGTGCACAGTACTCGGTTGAAAAATCTAATCAAATTTATCTTGTACCATCATAACAGAAAATACTACAATTTATGTACATTTTTTTAAGTGCCTTGAGGTTACTCCAGCAATAATTTTCAGTTTCAATAAAATTTATACATCTTGTTATATTGCAAAATCTATTTAATAGTAGTATATCATTATATTGTTAATCTTTATTTTATTTATAATTGAAGTTTGAGTCTTCATTCAAAAAGTTATATTCTTATTTTAAAGAACGCTTTGTTTCGGTTACTACAATGATCGCCCAGTAGCAATGCTATTGATTCATTTAGAACTACAAAATAATATATATGGTGCAATTTATTATGAAACACCGATCGTCGAAACATTACGGTTGAAATGTTTTGTAAGAATACCTATACTCAAATTGTGTGCAAAGTTGAACCTGGGATTATTACGAGTTACACTAACCAAAGTTTTTAGTAAAAAAATAAATATATATATATATATAACTAAAGAAACTTCTTTCTTGTTTTCCGTTTCTTTTCTCATCTCTTACCAAGGTTTTACATAAATAATAAACACAACGACACCGTATTGCGCTTTTTACTAAAAAAAAAAAAGAGAAAAACACGTAAGTTGATATTTTCAAACAAGACACATGCACGCATAACACCGTAGAAATCCACCTAAGCCTGATATTTTGTTGAAGATTTTTAGGAATAATTGTTATTTAATTTCAAAGTGTCGACGCGATTTCACCTACGCACGTAAAAGTGTGCAAAGAACGCAAACAGACAATATATTACCCTAACATAATACTCGTACAATACGTGGCGGCAGCTCAGCGAATAAATGTACAGACGTTTCACGTACAACTCGAGGGTAGTTTACACGGTGTATCCAATAATCGTAAACGCAGACCGTAGAGGGAGTGATATCGCGTTTACGAGTTGGTTCGAGACCAGTCGAGGGCTTAATATAATGTTTTGCTGGTACCTACGGGAAAGACGACGACGACGAAAATCACGTGCGGCACTGCGTCTGCGTCTGCGATGAAAGTCGTAGCTCAAAACATAATGTGCGTATATTATATTATTACAAATAATACGCGGGAGGCAGCTCTCTCGCGCTGCTTCCGACTTTATCCGTTCGATAAATTCGCCAATCGTTAGCGAGTAATTTGTTTTCGGCGGATTTCGTGAATAACAATGGGATCGCGCCAAGTATACACACTCCGGAACAACTGCACACTGCAACGGCAGTGATAAGCGTCTCATCGCGGCGCGGGGTATACGCGGTGGCGGGGTATAACGAATCTTGTGTAAAGTTTGGGCGTGGGTGAACACGCGAACCTCTCGCCCACTGCCGTATCCGCAGTTAAACCGTGGCCTATTTACCATATCAAAAGAGTTATAGACTGTGTGCCGTCTCGGGGGAGGGGGTATAGGGTCAGCTGCACCGGGAACGGTGGAGAAGGCGATGTAGAGGTGGCGAGCGGCGGCTGCTGCTGCTGCAAACAATACGAAAGCGTATCCAAGACTGAGCGACATATCATCTGTGCAGTACATTATAAAGGTTTATTTTTTTTCCTGTTCTCTCTCACTCATTCTCTGTCTGTATGTGTGTGTGTGTGTGTGTGTGTGTGTGTGTGTGTGTGTGTATCTCTATCTGTCTCTCATCCCGCCCGTCTTAAGACTTCCATTTCGTTTCGTATTGTTCCACCTCAAGCGCTAGAGTAAACACAAGAAACGAAAGACACTATATCGTTATAATTTTTGCTGAATATTGGTTAAGGTGTGTATATAGTGTTATGGTTTTATAAAAACTAAAAAGAGATTAATTTGTAGAGTGATATTATTGATTTTAAAAGTAAAATATTTTATTCGTTTCATCGATTTCTTTGTTATAGATAGAAAATATTATTATTCAAACAATTGCTGAACAAATAATTATTGTTTATACAGTACATAATTCAATTTTCATAAATATTTATATAATATATATATTTATGATATAATATTAAAATATATGATAGACACAATAAATTGCAATAAAAAAATATTAAAAGCTTGAAAAACATTCTCTCGAGTAATATTACATATTTTTTAATCATTTAAATTCAAACATTAATCTTTTTATAAAGATAAAAAAAAATAATAATAACTAGTATTCGGTATGTTCGATAAAGTAAAATAATGTAGTAGAATACTCCTAAGATGAGATGTACACATGTACAGATATACATGGTCACGATTACGATTCATGACCAGAGCATAACCTAACCACGGTGGCAGAGAAATATAGTTTTTTTTATTTATCTGGAAACTTTTACACATGTTCATCTCAATGCGATCACCTGAATTTTAGTATGATTGAGCTGATGGTGTTCGAGTAAAACGAAGAGAAATAAATTGCAAAAAAAAAGGACCATACGGAATAAGTCGAAGGGACCTAAAATGATACACCAATAATCACGTGTTCGGTACTCGATCGATCATCGTTTACAAAACGATCTGTATTTGTTCGGTGTTTATTTTTTGCCTTCTCGTCCCGATCATCGTTTGTTCATCCCGATTCGTTGTGTCCGGTCGTTTTTACTCATTTGACTTTTAAATTTCCGAAGACCTCTAGCACCCCCTTGCCGCCACTATGCCGAGGTCTCATTTTAATACAAAAGTATTTTCCTACATGACCCGGCGCATCTATATAATAATAATAATAATAATATATACATGATATAATGTATACACGCACTATCGTTGCAGTATTTACCCCCAAAAAAGTGCCCCATCAATTTGCCATTTTCCCCGAGGGTTGACACCAAAATAAATGACTGGCACATTTCACAGAATGTCCTTCATATGTTACCTACCTACCTGATGTTTGCATCGTACTGGAGGACGTGATATTATTATTATTATTATTATTATTATAGTTCAGTATAATGTGTGTATTTGTGTATGTGTGTGTGTATATGTGTACGCATGCGTGCGTTTTTGCGGGCCAGTAGGTTTTCGTAATGGAACAAAAACTTTAGCAAATCGACTTTTGTTGTTGGCGAATTTTCGGGTACCACTTTAGCGCCGGAATGAAAATTAAACGTATCTCGCGTAACAATGTGCCGTAATGATATGTACTTATGGTGATGTTATTATGCATCGTGTATAAAAATTTTCGTTATTAAAAATATATATTATTTGACGCAATCAAGTCAGTGTACTCGGATGCATTATACGAGCAAAATATATAATTTGTTTATTGACCTACGCGTATAGTTTAATTAAAAAACATATTTTTATAATTATAATAATTATTATTATTGCATAATTTTTAAAAAATATATTGCACTACTCCGATTTTATACACCTAGGTACGCTAAAAACTGAATTATTTTGTAAATCAAATATTATGCATGTTGTGTAATGTTTATATAATATTATGGTTTATTTTTTAAGTTAATATACATGTTTAGAACATGAAACAATCTCGTTTTAATTATATTTACTCACCGAACATTCGGTGTTTTCTAGAAACGTTTCACTGCATTTTATATTATTATTGTGATGCATTTTATTTATGCTAATGTAATAAAAACATTAAAAACCTTGTTTATAATATTACATCATGAAAAAAAAAGAACAGCGCTTACATATTTTATGGTTAATAATGCAAAACGTAATATTATTTTGTTTCGACTTTAAGTGCTTTAGACATCATCTAAATATTGTCGTTTATTACGTAGCCTATAACAATGTACAATGATAATTTATTTTACACATAGTGTATCATTAATTTTTGGTGCAGATTCTCTGCAACAATGCAAAATTAAACCATAAGATGATTTTAATAATTTTAGTAGTTTATTGCACACTTGTGGGTGAATATTTTTTTTTTTTTTAATGATCACCATAATCAGACAGAAATGACTATGGGATTAAACTCTTTTGGCTTTAAATTTTATTCTAGAATAACAATCAATAACTTCACTTACTTACTACGTTGAAATACAAATATTCGTATACATTCCAATACGTTTGAAAACAAAAACACGTGTCTAAATATTGTTACGATCGTCGTACAAAAAACATCTAATATATTCAGTTGTCGAGAATGTTGTTTATTTCTATAGTAATAATAACAAAACGTTCACGAACACAAAATACGTTTGTGTGTTTTTCGGTTGGAGAATCAAGAAAATAAATCGGAAGTGGGTATTTTTTTTTTTATATGACAGTCTCAATTCTGTGAATTCGAAATAGGTGTTCAACAGTTCGTGATGTCGACTTCCCGTTGAATCGTTAACTGGTGGGTGGATAGTGGTGCAGTGGCGTTTAAAGTTTGATCGCCACCAACCCTTTTGAACCGTTATCACACGTTCTATATAAACTGAAACAGCCATTTTTTGGCCGGTCATTAACGACGGAAAGGCAAAAAGTCGGTAAGTTTGTTTATTTTTTTTTTTTTTTATTTCCCCTCGAATAAATAATAATGATGGAGGTGCCTTTTAAAGGAGATAACTGTTAATGGATGGATTGAGGTAAAGTGTTTTACACATTCATCGTGAGCAATACGATAACAACACGTTACGATAGTTACATCGTATAGCCATTATTACTATTATTTTTTTATTTTATTTTATGTTTTTGCTACGCCGTCGACAACATTGTCGTTGTACGGTGTTCAGGATAAGGTTGTGGCATGACAGGGACAGTGAAGAAAACGTGATGTCATATACCTATCTCACCCACTCACTCTTTCATCCGTCCCGTTTACGCAAACAAGCGCGTGTCGTTTTATCTGACCGGAATATTTAAGAGTGTCTTCCTTCCCGCCTCTCACTGTAGTTAGAGCTTTACCATCGGTGTTTCCCTGGGTCGGGCGTCATATCGGGTGAAGGGTTGTTCGTGTTGACGGTATGGTGGGTGGTAGAGATGGAGTGTGCTATAAATTACGTCGGGAAAAACGCCACGCACGAGGTGGGACAGAGTAAGGTCGAAGGAGTAAACGTATGCGAGAAGATGAACGGTACGAACGAATAGAAAAAATGGAAAATAAAAAAAAAAACGTATACGTTCCGGTGACGACACGAGACCATCAAGAGTAAAGAAATTAATAATAAAAAAAGAGATTAAAAAAAAAAAAAAAATACTAATGAAAACAGCACGGAGCAATTTTACGGCGACACGTATTTTCGCGTTAGTATTATTATTCTATCCACACGGTGGCCATACTATATGGGTCGTGGTATTCTGAAAATATATTTTAATTCTCAACCAGAAAATGTCAATACTACTCAACATTAAATCTCTTTAAATTTAAAATATCAATTTAAAAAAATAAATAAATAAACATACCACTATTAAGCGTAACGGTAGACAGTAGGCACGATTATATTTACCTGAAACAAAAGACAAATTTGATTCAATTAATTATTATTTTACTGTAAATTTAAAAAAAAAAATCATGTCAGACTTGAAATTTCAAATAGATTACCAATTATTAATTGTTTGCAAAGATAACATGATCTCAACGAGCTTCGTAAAAAATTATTATATAGTTTGAAGATGAGCAATACAAGATTTAAATAAAAATTTATTTAATAAAGTAAAGTTAGGTATTGTATCTTACATGTAAACATTACAAAACATGTTATTTTAATTTATAGAAACATATTTTTATTAATTTTTTTGCAAAAACGATAGACAGAATAATATTATATTAATAAATCATATGATGAATGAAAAAAAAAAAAACAAAAGACTGAACAAAGAAATATTATATATTATAAGTACATAAAACTCAATAAATTATTACGCTTTTACTTACTGATTTTAGAACATATTTTTTTAAAGGATTCCTGGGATTCTATCAATTTATCGAAATACTATTCTTTATTATAATTCATATCATTATAACTATTTACTCTATAAATAGACAACTTTACCGCTAAACTCTACACAGGATATTATCATCAACTTTTACAGACTACTTAACTCAAAGGTATGGTAAAATTGTGTAGTTCATAATGATATCTGACCGGTTTGATTGGTGAAGAGGGAATGATTCAAGTGTATACAACTTTTACGTCACGTGCAAGTGTGTTAGACAAAATCAATTTTTTTTTTTAATACATCATAAATACGGATATATAAAATTAAGATAACAGTCAAATATTGTAAATAAATATTTCCATTTTGTTTAATAATTCAATAAATAATAATAAAATTCAAAGAACACTTTTCTCATAAAATTATCTTTGTGTTTTTTAACAAATTATCAATTTGTACTTTAAAAATATTTTAGTACCTTTATTTTTAGTTCATTTATTATCTGCTCTAAATCATAATATTAAGACAAAAATAAATATTTTGTAATTCTTCAGAAATCTTGTTTTCTTTTTTCTTCGAATACGAGTAGATTAAATGATCATTATTTATGTAGAATACTGAGTTTAGCAATTTTAAAATGTTACACTTAAAATACGTTTATACGATAATAGTGGATTGAAAAGATAAATAACGAGAACAAAATTATAAATTCAATGAAATAATTAGATTGTTTACTAGTGAATTTTGATGACAATTTTTTATCTATTCTATAAAATTATTTTTTAATATTTTTTCATCATAACAAACTTTATATTATTTGTAATGAACTTTATCAAAGGATATTGTCTTTCAATAATGTATTGAGCGTTCAATAATCTTATAAACGTATATTTTATTTTTTATCATTGTCAGTTATTTTGATTTTAAATGTATACCTACAATATTTTTATTAGATAATTACTCGTTTTATTCGTTAAAAAATTGTTTTTAATAATAAAATATGTAATATAGTCATGTAGTTAATACTAAATGTAAACTTAAAATAATTATTGATATATTTTTTTATGGAAATAAACAAATATTTCATAATTGATATTGATGTGCAATACTTTATTTTTATTTCTATAGTTAAAATATGATTTAAAAAAATATACAACTATGAAAATCTTTATTTTTTATTAAGCACTATATAATTTGAATTGGCTTTCAATCAATACTATTTATAACTAGTTACTTTACCAAATAATAAATAGTTAAAGTTAAATGAGATTTAACTATTTTCAAGAACATTATTTTTCAACATTTTAGTTGTAAATACTTTTAAGCAGTATAATATTTAAATGTACTGAGTACAAATTAAACATGATATGAATCGTTACATTTATTTAAAACAACAGTAACAATCTACCACTAAGTGCTATTTTGTTAATTTGGAAGTTAAGTTAAAAGTTATAGTTAATAATATGTATGTTAAATAGGTAAAACAAACTATTCTTACAAAGTTATTCGTATATTATATAATGTTAATGCATACGCTATTATAATAACTATAAATTTATTCCAATTATTATAAATATAATTATTTTGAAAGACGTTTTTCTTTTTATTAAATTATTAACCTTATAACTTAAAATTTTATAAATTATAACACCGTATTAAATTTAATTAAACTATTTTTTCTAGTAATTGAAATTTAAAATCGATATACACGGGAAAATTAAAAAAAAAAAAAAAACGTAAAACAAAATTCTATGTTTATAATTTAAAATCAAAATAATATTTAAGTAGATAAATAATTATCACCATATAATTAAAAAAATATAAATAAGGTAACGTTGAAGTTATTGTGATCAATTCTACTCAATGTATTATAAAAGGATCATGCAAATTTATTTGAAATAGCTATTTCGTAATAACAGTAGGTATTTTGAAATATTCTATAAAATCAAATGAAGAGCATAACGGATCAACAATTATTGAGATTGATGATTATCCATTGAAACAAGAAAAAAAGTAATATCGTAAAATTGATTTTTTCAAAATTCTACAAATTTATTTTATCTTATACAATATTATAGAAATGACAAAGGTATTGAGTGTATTTAATTTAAAATTCATTTAGTTGTAACTAAAATCTTAATAAATGTTAATTTATTATGGAAAATATTATGTATGTTACTTTTACGATTTTATTAAATATATATATATATATATATATATAAGTATGATGAAGTAAATTTTAAATTGTATATTAGGCATCATCTATTTATTTAGGTAGAGCGCTCGTTTATCGTTCAAACCGTGTGTTGTAGCTATATTTTACACTGGGAGGCAATCGAGACAAGCCTAATCGAATTCCAAACTCTTTAACGTAGTTTGTTAACGACTAGATATTCCCCAGGCACAAAAATGTCTCTCTTGCTAATCCTTCTTGATTATGTATCGGACTTTAAACAAAGACCACTACGAATTTTGTTTGCAAAGTCAGTTTGCAGGATCACATCGACAAAGAAATTAAATTGAGTTTGGATGATGAGAAGTTTTAACTTAATTGATGTACAAACGTTTGTCGAGGATGCGATCGAAAGCAAACTGGACTAGTCAAACCAAATCTACTCAACGTCGATCAAAGTAGAAGCTAGGTCTAAAATTATTTACTATATGAACTGTCACAAAAATGACATATTTTTTTAATAAACATCAAATAACCTAATAATGTACTTGTGTTAGTACATTTGATCTAAATTAATTTCATTGCATTGTCAATAAAATAAAATTAATTTTACATACATTATTACCTAAAATAATAACTTAATACAATGAATAATAGTGTACTTATATTTACTTAAAAAAAATAATTAAGCAGTTCAAAATTGTTTGAATAGTAACAAAAATAAAGGAAAACAAAAAATTAAAAATATGTGTAACTAAATTTACTATACTTTAAATTCATCGTTTTTGGCATTTTTTATTCTTTTTAAGATACAATTTAAATTAAAATAATAAAAAATATTAAATATTAAAATGTTTATAATGTATATTAAAAAAATTATATTCCGATGATCTATAGTTATATAGTAAAATAAATTATTCGTTGTATTATACAAATATTAATAATACTATCATCAAATATTTGGTAAATAACTAAATTCACCTATTTATTTATTAGTTAAAATTTAGATGTTTACATAACATTATTATTATTAAGTATATAGAAAAGTTATTTGTTAAATATTGATATTTTAATATCAATACAAAAAATAAAAATTTAACTATATATGTAGCCAGGAAATAAGATAGACTGGTAGCAATTACTTAACTTAAAAGTAATAATGTAAAAGTATAGTTTCAACTTATAAAATGAAGAATTAGTAATTTAATCGTTTTAATGACAAAACTATTAATTACTCTATACACGTATTTTTGAGAAAAAGAATGTTTAAACGATACAAACATTTCGTGAATTAAAAGAATCCTTTAAATATTCCATTTAAATAAAAATTAAATTATTTTTGTAAACAAAAATAACTATTTTCAAGAAAAAAATTCGTTTTTGTTTTATCCTCAAATAATATTCCAGATTGAGTTAATATTAAATCATCAACAGAGACGGTTCAGAGCTTAGTCAACTAATTAATTATTTCCATAGAAATAATTTCACTAAATATTTTTTACAGTATAGAATTTCGCTTTTTTTTTTATTTTAACTTAAAGCATACTCAATTCTCAAAAAAAATTATGTTTTCTAATTATTTCTTTTTCTAGAAAAATAACTGTCTACAAAACTTTTTTGACTTAAAAAATGAATTTTAATCTTTAAATGGAGATTCGGTACCAATAAGACTGAAGTTTAAATATTTAATGTGGTATTTTATTACTAACAATTCGTATTTTGTTATAATAGGATGTCGCGTAATATGTAATACACTATATTATATTCCATTCTTTGAATTGTATGATTACTGCATTTGTGGAAAAATTGGTAATGATATCATGACACTTGTGACATATATGTCACACTCGTTATTGTTTGACTATCCTTATCATAATTTAGAATGAGTAAATGTGTTTAAAGCAAATCTAAGTAATAGATGAACTCATATATGCAGTAGCATAAATATAGGAATTGATTTTGGTGGGGGTGGGGTGATTATTTTTATTTTTATGTTTATTTTTGAAGCGGGTTCGCAAAACATGCAACGTGTACCATACCAACAATATATTTTGGGGGAAGGAATTGACCTCTCTCCGCATTATACGCCACTGCATTCATGTGCCTAAAACGAGCATGTAGGTGGTTTATAATTTATATAATTTGAATTCTTGACTTATTGACTTCCATATTTGATAAAATACTATGGTCAAATACCTTATGGAAGAGTCACAATTTCTCTTTACAAGGTAAATCCTAGATTTGTGTGTGGAAAATAAGCATTACAGTGAATTTGTTTGTTGGGAGTTTTACATCACTTTTATTTGCTTTACGCTTAAAGTTTTATTTGGCAGACTCGACTATATCACTTTGTCTTATAGATAAAAGAAACTGTCTAAATAATATATTGCACAGTTAACCGGTGGTAGTTGCAATAACGAAATTGAGTTTTCTGAAAAATATAGTTAGTTACGATAACCGATAAGTACTTAAATAAAATATCTATATCAATAATGTGACTGACAATAAGTTAATTGAATAATTATGGTTAAGTATTGGTAACTCGAACCTTAAGGAGGTGGAGGTACATATAAGTGAGATTCATGTAGAAAATATTATAACATAGTATAATATGTATTGTTCATCAATAGTTCGTCTTGGAATGAATAACACGTTGAAAAAGAAAAAAATGACAAACAGATTTCAGTACAAAAATTAGTTTTATAAGTGAACTGAAATATTTAGAGCATATTTCGTCTCATTCGTTTAGACACAATAAGATAAGGAGTCATTATATTATATTGATATGTTAGGTTAAGTATTTTTAATTATGAATCACTTGGAATTAATCAAACAATTATTATTAAAAATTGTGCACGATTTTAAGTAAGTACGGTGAATAGAAATTATATAACTGTTTTAATAATTATTACATGTTTATATTATAAAAGTCTATTATTGGTAATTAAACAATTCAAGAAAATTGTAAGTATTTCAAGTAATGACTAGGAAATAAACTTTAACAAAATTTATTTAAATGTTTTAGATTTTGCTATAAAAATCATCATTTCTTTTTTTTTTTTACTATTGAATAATTTCATTGCACATAGAAATACGGAAGTTTGAAGAAATCGGAAAAAATACTTTTACAAAATATCAAGCATTAAAATGTATTAAAATACTTACATTTATAAATCAACATTCAATTTTTCACTATTATTCTTTATTTAGATAAAAATAAGTGTCGTAGAATGAAACAAATAATTGTAAAACATTGCAGTCCAATACTTTTACATTTCCACTTTTATTTCTGTCAGGAATTTGCTGATCACTAATAATTTAATGTCAAATAGCAAATGGAACCAACTTCGAGAAAATAATTTAACTAATGTGTACTCACAAATTTAGGTTATCTAACAATTTATCCCACTTTTGTATACAAATATTTAAATTTGTATGAAATGTAATTAGCTAAAAAAAAGTCAATGATAAGAAAAATTGATTTGTGTGTAATGTGAACAAGAACTTTTGGAAAATTTAAAAATGTATACAAAGTAATAGAAAAGAAGCTCTAATTAATTTATTTAATTTGCATATTGTGCTTAACAACAATGAGGTATACTGAGTTTTGTAACGTAATTACAATTTTTATTATTTTTGTTTAATATAATAATCAGTAACATTTGACATAATTTTATTTTTTAATAATAACAATATTATTAATAATGAATTATATACATATGAAGCTATTAGTTTTATATTAAAATTCATTATTCATTTAATTTTTAAATATACACTTTTTAAAAATGAAATTTCACTAATCGTGTACATCAGCGGTCTTCACTGGGATTTTAGAAAGGGCCATTTTTTATTTTTGAAAATTACTTGAAGGCCGCATACATTTTTAATGATAATAATTAAAAATATAAAAATGTAGAGTTGTTTAAAAAATTTAGCAGAGAATAATAAAATGAGACAGGATATTTTGTTAGGAAA
The DNA here is from genome assembly GCF_020184175.1 of Aphis gossypii. Classification (NCBI taxonomy): domain Eukaryota; kingdom Metazoa; phylum Arthropoda; class Insecta; order Hemiptera; family Aphididae; genus Aphis; species Aphis gossypii. The sequence goes on from NC_065530.1 coordinate 79,297,973, forward strand.
AGGTATTATAGTAAAATAGAGAATTGAAAATTAACAGCTATTACTCATGGAATTAAATATTATAACGACAACGCGTGATTAAATACAAACGGACAATAAGCGATAACGGATGAACTGTTCATACAAGACTATGCGGTAGAAATGAATAAACTCATAATCGTAGGTAGGTGTCTACTTATATGTTCAACTATTCAATACAAGTCAAAAATAGAAATAAAAATAAGCAAAAAATAATAAAATAAGATGAAAAGCGACGATCATTTATTTTATTCGCCGTTTATAGGATTTTAGAATGTATATTTTAATTTTAGTGTGGGCCGCATTAAACTTGTTTAAGGGCTGTGTACTGGGGACCGCTTGTGCACACTATTTGATTAATATAAATATTATGGATATTGATATTTTTAAAGGTTTCATTACAAAATTTTACTTAAATATGTTGAATAGTTTATCTACAGCCATCCACCCTTTTATTCATTAGAGTTTTGGAATTAAAAATTTTAATCAACTATATTTTATCACAGTTATGCAATATCTTCTTTAGTAACATCTATAAACCTGATATAAAACTAAAAATTAAAGAGTTTGTTTTTAATACAAATTTAAAAATATTGATTTATCAAATTTGTAATATATTTTGTGTAGTTGTGTAAAATTATTGAACTCCAAAAAATATACATTAATGAATCACTGATTTTTCTGAATATTATGTAGAACTAAATGTGAGGATAAAATACGTGTGCACTATTTTATCATTTCATTATCGACAAGGATTGTATTAAAATAATTGTTAAACTACATATTTATTTTATTCGGATTTAATAATGTCAACAAATAATGATAATAATGCACATATTATGTGTTTTGTTTGGCCAGGTAACTCGTAACGTATAAAATATTATGCATATTTTTTTAATTCGAAATAACGTATATAAAATTACATTTTGAATTTAAATAAATACTCGTTTTTAATATAGATAACTGTTTATATTTTAGCATTATTTGAATATTATTACAAAGTAGTATAGAATGATCAGCACGCATCGCTCATCAGCAGTTTATAATTTATTCATACATTAATAGAAAACATTTATTTGTACTGTAGATTATTTTTTTTTTCTTTAACTGATAATAATACTATTTATATTTTATCGTTTATGTTTGTTTGTACAAAATATGGTTATTATTATGTTTTTACGTTTTTCTATTCATCAGAATAAAATATAAATTATACAGTTCATTGAATAAATGTTATATTGAGAATCCGGTCAGAAGCCGTGGTCCTCATACTAAAGAGGACCGGTAACATAAAACGGATATCGTATTAGATTCATATCGATGTCGACAAATACGCCTTAAACGATTTATAGGTAATTATTCAAATTTTACATAATGTATTCACTCGCGACAATTTAATACAATTTTCTCATATTTTGAATTCTCTTTGGATCACATCAAATGCATAATATAATTAATATATCATAATATATTTGTGCATTATATACTTATACATCTGCACTGAGAGTATTTTGCGGTTTATTCGGAGATCACTACGCCTACGTGTTTTAATACGCCTTCTGTCTATAATAATATGAATGTTTTATCCCATATAAATGCGAGTTCGAAATGATTAATTTATGTGCGTATAAATTACATTTTCCACAAAAACTATTACTGCACGCGTTTTAAAAGGCATTTACTACATCTGATATGGGAATTATAAATGATTGTATACTTTTGATTCGGCATGTCATACGTGTTTATCTTGTGAATCCCGGTTGTTTAAGTATACGAAACGGGAATAAAACGTATTTGAAGAAGAAAAATGTATATACGGGAGCTTACAAGTTTATTAAAATTTTAATATTAACTCATTAGGTATGTACAAAACGAGCACTTTAACTACATAATATTTCATTTTATATAATATAATTTAATTATTTTATAGCCTAAGAAACGTATTTAACTAAACCATTAGTGTATACAATTGCTATCTACTTCTGATACCTACAATTTTTAAAAACATCATACAGGTACCTATAATTAGAAAAACATAAGGATAGGAATTGGGCCACATTTTAATTACTTGTTTTGTATAAAATATTTGTTAACATTTTTCTACCTGGAAATTGGGCCACAAATTAAATCTATATTTTTAAAGTGTACCCGGAGATTGGGCCATAAAAGTATAGCGCACAAATATACTAAGTATTAATACGAATATAAAATAATGTTTAATAACTAATTATTACTTTTTTAGCATATAAAAATACAATTCGTCAAATATATATTTTTTTTTTTTTAAATACTTCCATATAAATTTAACTTATTTAATATATAACAAAGTCCATAAAATTAGTCAAATATGAAATAATTTTTATAAAGAATACCAATACTAATTTTACAAATATAATATAAGGACCATAAAGTTAGTCAAAAAATAAATAATATGAAAAAAATCATTTTCTAATAGGTACATAAAAATATAATACAAAACATTAAGATCCATAAAGTCAGACGAATAACAAATAATATTATTTAATAATAATTTTTTTCTAATAAAATACTTAAAAAATAGAATTTTTTTTTTTTTTAAATAACATGATACAGATTGTAAAAAGTACATATTCAAATCGGGTTTTCCCCCTTCTTCATATTTTTTAATTTCATTAAGAATAAAATTTTGTCGAACTAGAGTTCGCTTTCTTGTTTCTTTTTGTCCTATACTTCTAATCTTCTAATATAACTTCTGATTGAAGTTGCAATAAAACATTTAAAAAAATATGTATATTAGGATGTGCCATATAGAAATTATTTTTGAAATGTGAATGAAAAGAATCGATAACATTTGTAGTTCGAGTTAGGTTTCATAATCTTTGCATACTACGCGTATGACTATTTTTATCCATTTCATTTGATGACAATTAATAATTCCATATCATAAGATATTGGATAATTTATTACCTTTTGATAAGGCATACGTAGTCGCTTTGAGTAAAGTTTCGTGTGCGCTGCAGTATTAGGAATTGTATCCATTTATATAAAACGATATATTATATTAAATATTATTTTCTAAGAATTTAAAATATAATAGTGGCCCAATCACCGGGTCTGCCTACTATAAATATAAAATTTAAGTGACCCAATTACCGGGCCTACCTGTAATAAATATACAATTTTAGTGGCCCAATTACCGTATACCTTTGGAAAAAAAGGTGAATTGTGGCCCAATTCCCGGGCGCCCAGATAATTTACCAGGTTGTGGCCTGTGGGTTGCACATTGAACCGCCGCATATCTATAAAATGTAATCACTCAATGTTACCATGTTTTTGTTCGTCAAGATATTCGAGATATGATATAACATATGATTTTAATTTTGTTAAGTTCTTATGATTTGTGCATACATTTTTTTAATAGAAGCTATCCATTGTCAAGTCTATATATTTTTCCATGTAATTTAAACATTTATCACATAGTTAAACCATTTTTAATCGGGAAATTTAGTTTGATCACAATTTTTTTTTAAAAAAAATGCAAAGAAAATATTGTGTTTTATTATAATTTAATTATTTTGTATATCTAATATCCCATATTTACGTATCGAATTTCAGACTATTGCTACTTGGTGTATAAAATATTGATGTTATAACATATAAAGTAAGCTACGTTTCTGTATTAAAAACTTAATTATAGAATTTTCACAACATAATACAATATCATATACTTAGTACCATTTCAAATCATGTTAATTTTTCCTTACTATAGAATATTAAATTTGTTGTTAACATAATATGTATTGATTATGTTATTTATATATAGCGTATATTTTAATGTGATTTGGTACTGCGTGCTAGTGTTATATTTATCATAAAAACATAAATTACGTAAAATATTAATAATATTTTGTTTCATTGGTTCAACGACTGTTTCATCGTTGGTGATTTATTTTAATATGTGTTTTGTGGATTCGTATACACTTATTTTTTTTTTTTTGTAATAGATATTACAATAAAATCTGCATATATATTTACGTTAATTTTAGCATACAGTTTATACTATTGTATTCATTATAAAATAATGAGTCGATACTTCACGCGTAAAATATATGTTTATAAATACGTTATCTTTGAACTATACTAACGCTTATATATTTTCGTCAAAAGGATTGTTTCCTGACTGAATTGCATAATTTTGTGACGGAAATAATTCGTAAGTCATTGAATGTCCACTAAGACACTGCACGATCCACCGAATGACCTAACCTGAAGCTAGGCCGTAAAATTATTGCGGCTTATGAACTGATTGTCTAACGCTCTTTTCATTCATCCTGGCGGCTACGAACTAATAAAATAAAATATTGGTAAGCCTTGCCGGGGCTTATACTGTCAAATCACGGATATTTGTCGGTCACCATTAACGCACAGCAAACGTTCACATGCGGATATGTACGTATATTCGGAACCACTAATGTTTTTAGAAACTGCGTACAGGCGGAAAGAGCGGCAAACATCCGGTGACCAGATTCGAACGATATACGCGTGATGTAATAATAACAGCGTTATGAGCCGCGGTGATAAAATGTAATGATCGCAGTGTAACGCAAGTCGTTTTTCTTCGGGATCCGCGATGGGTAATAGCAAAGAGCTATTATATAGTGGCCAGTTCGGATAGTATCAACGGTATCTGCGCAACGGGTTAACTGAGAATTATTATTTGAATCTCGCCGGAGTGTGCCCGGGAAAATGCACACCGGAAAACCGGAATTTATAGCTCGGGGTATGGTGCCAAAAATCCCAGACGCACTCGGGATTTCGACAAAACTTTAAGTTCACCGATTTTCCATCCCAATCTCTCTTGCACGGGCGCGAATAACATACTATATTTATATATTTATGGGCACACGCATGCGCGCGAGTGAAAACATTACCGGGTGGTCACTATGAAAAAATATGCAATAACTATTGTAATAAAATATCGTACTATGACACTGTGTGCAATAACAAACGTAGGCACTCACTTGTTTTGAGTCGTCCGACGTGTGTACAGCTGACGAAGTATAAAAATGATATTATATAGGCTCTCCTTGGTTTTTTTTCCGCAGCACGATCAAATTTAAACATAAAAAAGTATATTATCGATAATTCGTCGGAGCGTTAAAAACAAGTCACGTGAATGAATCCCTCTTTGGGGTGAATTTGTGAGCGTATCGAGATCACCAAAACAAACATCGCGAAGTTATTATAATACATTTTCATACTGTTTCGTTTTCTTCAAAGGGCGTTTCTCCATGTCACCGGAACGACCGACGTTTTCGAAACGAACTTTGGGTAAACAATATTCATATACGAAATAAACAAACCATGCATTATAATATTATTATTGTTCCGTTTATAGCACATAATCAATTATTGATGTATTATTATTATTATAAGAGTATTGCGAACGTATTACAAAGCCGTTCGTCAGTTATAATTATTTGTCTTTCATTGGCGAGAACTATTATTCGGTGGTTGTTTAAAACGTGCTGGAAGGCAAAAACATACTTTTAATGAATATCGAGTGCGCTTCAATGATAACGACACATAGTTCAATAACGGATGGAACGAATTATTGAAGATATGCCGTTCGTTTGAAAATATATGATGATAAAATAATTATTGATTATTAGTGTTTTAGTACAAAACGAGTACTATGTTTTTTTCTAAAACATTTATATAGACAATTGTAACAATGGTTTCGATTATTAAATTGTATGTATACGAGTATATAAGTCATGTAACATACGTATGTAGTTATAATTCCATATTATACATTGTCAGATATAACATATACATAAAAATAGGTACTATATCTGCTTAAGTTTCGTATTAATTATTAAATATGAAACATTATATTATATGAAATATTCATTTCCGATTATTATTACTGCCGTTTGTCTACATATCTCTATTATCGTCCGTTTAATTAGGCTTTATGCATCGCACAAAAGACGAAGCCGTCTTGGCGTGTCTACTGACATTTACTTTTATATTATTTGTACAATAAAACGTAAATCAAATGGACGAGAATATCATTAGTTATTGGTTTTGGTAAAATAAAAAAAAAATAAAAACCACCAATCAAAATATTATATCGTGTTTCTTTGGGTTGCGTTTTATTTACACGACGTACGGGGTTAATTGTGCGGGGTTGTTAGGGGGCATTCGTTAAAATGTCGACCACCGCGGTAAACCAAATGCAAATACCTAGTCCGTTGATTACATTCTTTTGTCGAGGAAAACACTCCCGAAAAAAAAATATATATAATATATAAAACATTTTTCCGCGTAAGACTTCGTGTTTGTTTAGTAGCAGACCGTTTTTATTTCCCCTCTAGTTTATGTTACGATTACAACTGCGCCATATTATAGTAGTTGTACGCTTATGATTTTTCTTTCTTTGTTTTTTTTTCTTTATTATTATTCTTGTTATTTTATTCATATATTTTCCGGGTATTGATTTAGTTAATTAATTCTGATTAGGTCCTTTCAGAACGTTTTACGTAACTATACTTAAAGCTGTACAATATATATCTTCAATTAATATCATTTTAACATGAAAAATAAATTAACATTTATTAGGTTTTATGAATATAATTGCTCCGTTCTGAAATAATTATACAAAGCACATAGTCATTTATTTTTCATATTATCAAATCGCGTCCTAATTTATTTAAAAATAACATTTTAATATTAACTACTATATGCAGTTTATAATGCAAAACGCGAACTACTATCCGCATGTTATACAATATTATTATAAAGTATTTTCATTTATTTTATATTTTACAACAAACTTAAAAGTAAAATTAAAAAATAAGTTGGTTGTTTTAAACACTTTGATATACTTTCGATTTATTTTTTAATGCATGAATCCTATGTTGTATTAAATAAACAAAATGATGTATTAAAAAATGCAAATATTAAATGTATATTGAAATATTATAAAACGTAATATTAACATAATATGCATGCAAGATAATAAAATACTATAATTAACACAATGTTTCATCATTAAAGTCAATGAAAAATATTCGATTAATTTTTAGATTGTAAAAATTAATTATAAATAACTAAATAAACTATAATATAAAGTATTGAAGTATACAATCATTTAAAATCAAAGGTTAGTCTACAACTCAGTAATTTTCGGTATATGCTTATTAGTAAATTATAATAAAATATTACCTATTCATGTTTTTTAAGGCACAGTTTTTCAAATATGTTTGTTATATATTATCATACGTTGATATTGTTTATAGGTATTAGATAACTTATAATAATAATTATGAGTAAGTAATTTTATTAAAGAACCAATAATTGAGGTTTTTGATAGTTTTTAAAATTTAAAGATTATTTTATATTTTATTTTTATAAATAAAGAAAGAAGTATGAAGTATTTTTGTCTCATAATACGAATTAATATTTCATCGTGTATTTTGGACACTAAAATTATTACCTGATGCACGTAAGAAGCTTGCAATTGTCATATTTATAATTACCTATGTGATATTCAATACTTAGATTTGCACACAACGGTCTACTTTTACATAGTGGCAACAACGACCTAATAAAATGAAAGAAATCACGTTTGAATATCCGTTAACAAACACGATAAACAAATAAATAAAAATAAATAAAAGTTTTGACGGGAAGTTTTGTTATTATATGTCTAGAGTGGTGGAAGCGTGAAGTCGACTGGGTAAGGGTAAAATGGGGGTCGCAATTAAATGAAATTACTTTGGATCACGAGAAGTCTCCCGCTTGGCTATCGTTACGTTATTTATATTCGAGTTCTCTGGTGTTTTCGTATTCCCCGGTATTCTTGGGGTGGAGATTGTATTTTATTATTTTTTTTTTTCGTGAGTTACTGTTTTCACCGGGCTATCACAGAAAAAAAAAGTTTTTTTTATTATTATTTTTATTTTAATTATCGGTTTGAAAGAAAAAAAAATCGCGTGACGTTTTTGCCACTATATATGTATGTACATTATTATGTATATATAAGAATCAGCTACAACCCCTTTCTCATAAATAGGTATATGGGAAAACTGAAATAACAAAACAAATCACGAATGACCTTTCCGAAAATGCGATCGTGTTTTTTGTTTTCACCTCCCCACCATGACCAATACGTTTGTACTTTTCTATTTCTCAATATTGTATACGCGTGGAAAATATATTATTTCATGAATTTCGCTCTGGTCTCAGGTATGGTATTATGCTCATATTATACCTAGGTGAGATCTTTTGAATATTCGACTTGGATAAGGTATACATGTATTACTAATGCGATATGAGTAAATTGTTGTTATGTTCGTCTACGACTACTTATAATAATATACCCGTTAATTTTAGAACTTTATTTTAAATTTTTTCACCGTTATTTGATGGTCCATCGCACAGATTTTATAATCCGTAGCATTATGAAATTAGGTTATTTATTTTTTCATCATAATAATACGCCGTACAGTTATAGAATAACATCGATGATAATAATATGACAGTAAATTTTACCATCCAAAGAAAAATACCTTCGAAATTATACCTACTTTCATATACGAGTAAATACTTACAAGTAGTAAGTTACAACTATTGTTAAATCATAGTTTTGAAAAAAAAAACATGTAATAACGACGCATGTTCCAAGTTGTTATATAAATTTAGTTACAATATTATAATATACTAGCTACAGGTCAATAAAACCCTATGAAATATTTTAGTTTTTTATTGGACTTAGTCAACTATTGTAAATCATGAAATATATAATATGTCCGTGAGCGAAACAATTAAAAAAAATTAAAATTAAATACAACGTAGGTACATATTTTAATACATCGTATGCACATATACTTGAATTAACACTTGTTTTGTTACTTGTGTTGTTAATAACAAAAAAAAAAAAAAAAAACGAAAAAAAATACGCTGAAAAGCTATATATTTTCTTCCTCGAATTTGTTTTACGCGAATAACAACTGCTGCTCGAGGATTTTCACACTATAAAATAAAATAAGATATTGTAAAAAGAAACGTATAATTCAAGCAATATTGTAATTAAATATTCCTGCTTTAATCGGCTTATTTGTAACCAATTCTCAGATCAGAAACAACGTAATATTGTAAGACCGCAAAAACAATAAACTTGAATTTTGTGTGACTGAATTAACTGTAATTCGACGGTTGCCAATTCTACAATACGACAAATACATACCATATTGTAAAATAAAACAATAAATATTTTATATCTGTGCAATTAATATAAATGACTTGATTATAAATTCGCTGGAAGAATAGTTGATTCAAACACACACACAAAAAAAAAATTATAAGTTAAAAACATTTTATAATAAATTGTTTTATGGATAATTTTTACCAGATATTACACGAACTACTAATTATTTAGTTTTATATAATTTTCATTTAAAAAAAAAATAATTTTTAGAATCATAATAACCATGATAGTACATCATTTTTTTTTTCTTGAAAGTGTTTACAAAAACAAATAATAATAAATTATAGGTAGTTAAAAATAAAATAGAATTTTTAAAAAGTATTATGTATTGCTTGCCTGGCTTTGAATATAAAACAAAAATATATTTGTTTAATTTATACAACCCTTTATTTAAAATTATTATAGTTTTTACTACAATTATTATTATTAAAATATATATATATATAATTTAATTTGAATAATTTGTTTTTCAAGGATATCACATTTATTATAACACACATTTTACATTTAAAACGTTTTCTAACGTTTTATATTATGAATGAAAATTGTACGCATGTGAGGCCGCAACTAAGAGGTTTGAAGTTCAAATCTCTACTACCTAGAGTTTTTTTCTTTATGCTAAGTAAAAAATAATTCCAAAATTATCATTTTTTCTTCAACTTTATACTAATATTATATATTAGTAATATTATTATATTATATTAATATTATAGTAATGATATACCTTCATTTTAATTTTTGTACGGACGATATAATATTGTATGTTTTATTATATTGTGTATTTAATGTTATTAGATTTTTCTTTTTATTTAGATGGATTCTTTATTAATAATATTCCATTACATTTTGCTATAAATAATTAGATGTCAATATGATTTAAAATCTTGCATGATGATATTTATTTTGTATTATTTTGATCAAAACTGTTAGAAGTGTTATTTTTTTTTAATCCATTTATATTTTTTCGAAAAAAATAAAACGTGATCATCTTGTTTATCTAACCTTATATTGTAGGTACTGCGGTTCTCCAAAGAGTTAGTTTAGTATTGTTTAACTAACCTTAAGTCTACGAAGACAACAATGGAAAACTAACAGGTTCGTGTGTTTGTTGATGTTTATAAGTGCAAAGTTTTGAGGAGTAGATCGTTAGATTGCACCAACGTTTCATTAAATTTTTGTTTTTGAAATTAAAATTTTTTTTCTACCCTCGTACAAGCACATTGGCATAAGGCAATTGTGTACATTGCACCAACCAATGTTTCTTTTCTCCTTTTTCTCTTATATGGTACCTGCTCCACTTCCATTATTTCAAAACGTATTTCCATTTCAATACTAGCATAAAGAAGTAACTTAAAAATTAATTGGCAACGCACAAAATTACGACGGTTGTGTCAACAGCACTTAACCTATAACTTGTGAATAAATCCACCGCTATTCTACAGTAGTTGCATGTACCTATATAGTATTTGAACTTATTCAAACATAAATTAAACTTGTGCGTTTTGTTTTCATTCTCAATACTAACTAAGTTTGATCAATGTGCCATCATAATATAATTTTTAATACTCGTCGTTTGATTAATTTAAGATAATAATTTTACATTACGGTTGTGGTGAAGGGCCAACTACCAGTAAGTTGGTATCATGTGGTTGACAGTAAATACTGTGAAGTTCTGTTTATATATATATATATATATATATATTAAACATTACGTGACTTAACGTCTGATTAAAAATAATTTGTCTAGGTTAGGTTAGGTTATAGGTTAGATTAGATTTATGCTGTATGGCGGAATTTAGTTGTAAGAAAAAGTTGTTATGAGAGGAAATAAAAAATACATTTCATTACATTATCTAAATATTCACCTAAGGATAACTGTAAATAATAAAAAAAATAAATCATGATTTTCTATTCATCAGTGTACTAAGAAAAAAATCAAACACTTTTATTTACTACTTGAAAATAAATAAAAGTAATAGATGTATCATAATATTCGATATACGCATATACTTAGTAAGTTTAAATAACTTTACTTAAATGTTTAAATAATATAATATGTATGAAATAATTAAAACAAAATATTTAATAATGATGTGTATAGTGGTTCATATGAAATTATTCTACATAAAAAATGGATATTATTTAACAATATTACAATAATAATCATGCAATCTAGCATTGAAATATAAATTGCTTTTTTTTATATAATAGATTCATTTTGAAAATTAAATATTAAATTGAATATAAAATAATTATATTAAGTAGTTACTGTTTACTAAAATATGTATATTTTATAACATCTGTGAAATAGAATCACGCATTTCACATTATAATAATATATATTTTTTGTCTTTGTCTTTAAAATACAATATATATATATATATATATATATATATATATATATATATATTTTTTTACTAAACTTAACCTTATGAAATAACATTCGGTATTGATCTTGTAACACTGTTTTTATTATTTACATAGTGTTATTGTTTCTTTGAAAAAATAAAATATTATTTAATACCATAAAATATTGCAAAAAGCTATATTTACATAGCCAGTAAAATTAAATGAAAACATCTCATCGTTAAACTAATGGTTTTTAATTTGTTATTTCTGTATTACACCTTTCACCAACCGTTTGTTTGGATAGGTCTGGAATGATGGCCCATCCAAAGGGGTCACGAATAATATACCGTGCATGTGCGATAAATTTAAAAGGAGTGAGAGATAGAGATGGAGATATGTGTGTTTATATGTATATATATATTACAGAGAGAAGAGTAAAACATTTAACTAAACTGTTCGTTCAACATACTATTATAATACACCATCGTTCCTTGTATATCTTTAGACTATATTAATAATTTGGACACGAACGAGTCTTGGTGGATGACACTTAATTTTCACATAGGCCACACTTATATATACTATCTGCAGGTCTGTCAACATTAATATCATGAGCAGGCATAGTGAGTACATATAGTTTTGTTAATAACAAACTAAAACAATGTTTACAAAATATTATAGAACCTTCATCAATTCTAAGTATCCTAAAGAATAAATTTGTTTAATAATCCATATAAGTACAATACATGTTATACTAACAATTCCAAACCAATAGGTAAGTTTTGATATCGAAAGGAAAATATATATCAATATTTGAATTTCAACGATCGCGCGATAAAGTGTAAAAAAAATGTGAAATCGTAGTAAAAAAAAAAAAAAAACAAAAGCAAAATACAAAACTACGATGACAATCGTAACGAGGTGCATAAACAAAAACCGAGTTTTCGGAGCCAATGACAACGATTGTCGTCCAATTAAAATTTCTTCGCTTCTGGCCGACAGTCGCGCGCGTAGTGGTACACGGCAGGTATTCTACTCGGCGACGCGACGGTGGGCGGGTACATTATCGTCGACGAATATTATCAGATTTCAAGAGTACCTATACATGTGTATATACACATTTGAACCCGATGCGGATGTATATTGGCTTCGAATTACATCGCGTCTCCGGGGACCGACGACCCGTCGAGTGGAGGAGGCTGGGCGAGATGGAGATACAGCGGCGGCGATACAGAAGGACGAAAAGGATACGAGGACGAGAGTGCGCTGCAGCGCCCGGGACCGTGTATAGACGCTGATATATTAACGGACGATGGAAAAAGAAGGAAATTTAATTACAAAACACTATTCCTCCCCCCACCCACATGGCCCGCCGACCTGCCACCCATCGCCTCACCGCTAAATCCGAATGCCCCGCCGGGCCGCCACGCGTCTGATTGGACAGAGAACAATATAATATAGTACACGAAGTGTATATGTGTATGCGTGTGTATTTGTGGGTGGGTGCGGGTGTGTGAGTGTGTGTGCGTGCGTGCGTGCTTTCAATATAAATTAGGTGCATACGTCAGATTCGTTTTACTGTCTTATTAGTAAAAGCTTTTATTTATTATTATTATTATTTTCACCCCCATACCCCTGACCATTTTTTTTTTTTTTACATTACACCTAATATCAATTCAATTTTTGTTTTATGATACGGGTGGATAAACCGATAAACTAATTTACTAAAATTATCTCTTCACCTTGATTAATGCAACGTCAACGTTTTTACTGTACAATATTTACGCAAAATCGCTGGATTATAATATATACATTATATATATATATTTTTAAATTTTTGACATACTAAATAAAATCATGCTTTTTTATTTGACAGTAGAAATGCGTTATTAAAAAATCATTTACAAAACCGTTATTCCGGATTGTATATAAATCTACGACACGTGTACAAACATTCACCAAACATAAATCACTACCGCGACGGAGTTTGAAAATTTTGATGTGATGGATGACAAAATATTAATTTCACTATAAGATTATTATATACATATCAATATTAAATAGACATCGTTTAAATATAATAGAGACAAGACAAAAATTCATTTTTAAAAAAAAAACAATTTTTAAGGATCAGTAATATGTAAAGATTAGAAATGCAGAAAGCTGTTCTAAAAAGAATATACCTACCTAACACTTGACGCTTTCACGCCAATAGTAATTCATATTTATGTTTAACTAAGGAAATAGCTTGTTTTCCAGATTTCCACAGAGAATAAAATGAAAATAAACTGCAATTGTAGGAAAAAAATGTTGCTGTTACCACATGTATTTTCATTATTATAAAATGTTTTTCAGTTTATTTAAAAATCATTTTCAAAGATATGATTTTATTTCAAAACGATCATATACATGACATAATAATATGACTCGATGATCAATGATCATCAGTTATTTTTTTTTATAATTCAATAGTGAGGTATTTTATTATTTTTTTTATTTAATAATAATTACTTTTATATACATATTTTTTTAAGATTCAATTTTTTTAGTTGATTTAAACCAAATCTTATTTGGACTCCAAAATGAATATTTATATATATATATATGAAAAAAAAAATAGTGATGTAAACGTTACAACTCTGCAACCATTAAATTATGTACTGTTGTATTATTTAATATAACTTTAATATTATGAATAAAATAAATCGTCTGTGTTACACAACTTACATAAGAGGTATTTTCGTTTGAATTGATTTTGGTTATTATTATTAATTTATTAATTTACATTATATTTTAAAATTAATTAGTAAAATAATAATAATATAAGTTTTATTTTGCATTCTGTATATAGTTATATATATATATATATATTATATTATAGTTAATAATAAATATAGTTCTACAAAATCATTTGATTAAATGCCAAATGTAATAAAATATCACGGAAAAAACGAATCGTTATGAATCTGCAATGTATTAATTTATATTTTTATAATTGCCATTATGCAAACCATTTGAACTTAAATCATAATTTTAAGTCAAGTCATTTATTGTGCTCAGCATCATTAACCGCAGTCTTTAATTTGGAGTCACTCAACGTTTATATAATTGAATTACTTTAATTGCCAATTATTTGGTATGATAGCAAATGTTTTGATGTATTAATGCATTTTTTATTTTTGTTAACAACATTTAAACTGTTATCATGTTTTTAATAGTGATTGATTGCAGAAATAATTGAATAATCTTAAAAATATAATTATTAATTTATAAAATTATGCAGATGTTTTTTTTACTGATGTCCTAACAAATTGATATTTTATGGAAAGGTTTGTATTTAATTAAAAAAATTACTGATATGTCCAATGAGAGGTTATTGAATTTAAATTTAGTTTTATGCCAAAATACGGGTTTGGTTGCACGACGAGACGAGGGCGAGCGGTCCATTAGGGCCTATTTTAATCAATTCGCCAGTGTTCAGAGGTTCTCGAAGCGGATTATTCGTCCCGAACCCCAGTGTTCTAAACCAAAATACGACCGCGCCTTTGGATATATTAGACGCAACACAGAATCCATTCCGCGTACAATTTCCGTATTTATATCACTAATTGCTTACCGGCTATTTTATTATACTGGACAAAAATCATAACAACGAATTGCGTTTTCTCGTGACAAATATTATACTAAAATAGAGGAATCGTAGCTTATAAGCGGGTTATTTTTTATATCAGTATTGCACACTGTATTGAATTTATTTCACTCACAGTGTTAAATAACGTATTTAAACAATAAAAATAAATAAAATAATATTGCTTAAGCCCTTTTGTTGAAAAATTTTCGACGTTTTACAGTATAATGTCTACATACATAATTAATATCCTCGAAATAATTAGTTTGTTTAGTTTGTTATAAGTTTATCAAAAGTATCGGATCAGTGATCAGTGTTGTAATAGGATTTGAGTTCAAATTATAAAATTAAACTTCAACGTTTCAAAGTTTGTAATAAACAAGAAATGTACATACATACAAAGCACAGCAGTATCGTAACAATTACAATTTACGTATTATGGCGTTACTAAGACTATGCTATTATTATATCGAATAGTAAGTAGAAATAAAATGTATTAAAAATAAATAGCAATAATAATTGTAAAATTATTCACACGATCAATTATTGCGTACGATAAAATATTGTATCTCTAACATCAACATTATGACTTTATTTTGGAAAACGAATGTAAGGTTGTAGTCCTTTATTATTTTACGATAAGCAATTCATTTTATATATATAGTATATTCTAATGAAAATAATTAATATTTAATATTTAGTCAACTTCTTAGAACACGACGTTATTTTCACTTAATATAGGTATGTATGCCTATTATTATAGCAGTAGAGTTGTGTCTAAATATTATCATCGGAAAATGGATTTTATGTTTGGGCTTTAATAATGGCTCCGTTACACAGCTCCTAATGACATACACGTACTGGGTATCCCGAGAGGATTCGCTAATTTAAAGTGTTTGGGTAATGGAGTTGGCACTTTAAAATAGTAAATCTTCAGTGGATACCCAACATACATAAAGGTATATATACGTACGTTTATATTTAAATAATATTGTTTGCACACACCGATATAAATCATTAAAATGCACACCATGCGAAATGTAAGTGAACACAACACATTGCACGCTGTCCAAGAAACTACTATACAGTTCTCCTCTTAACGTCGATCAAGGACTCTGAGTGAGACTACACAGTGCAAGGTCAATCTGCACCATTTTAAAGTTTATATCATCAATTAGTGTATTTTAGTATAGTAAAGACAGTTAGATATTTCAGTTATTTTTGAAGTTGGCTATTTGTATAAAAAAAAAAAAGTTATACGATATAAAACAATGATTAATTTGATTATCATTCTCCGCATTTACATTGTTAGTTGGTTTAGTTTAAGTTTTACAAACTTATACCTATAATACGAGTAAGTAAATTAGATTTTTTAAACTCTTCTACAATAAATTATAAATTATACTCATAAAGACAGACCGTTATAAAAACCTTAAAACAGTTTAAACGATGTACACAGATAACTGATTTGTATTTTAAATTGATGCACCGTCCTTGATAAATGGATGACATGTTTATCTAGAATGGAAGTGTTGGAGTTTGTAAATATATAGGTACAAATATACGTGTGACTAGTTTCACTAGTTTGTTGTCGAACTATCTACCCTTTTATGAACCTGCAAACGTTGAACTGACAATGTTTTGATTGAAAATCAGACAGAGAAAATGGTCGGCAGCCAATGACTACTTTTATCGACAACACTATAACTGACAATACAAAATATTGTTTTTTTTTCTGAGTGATGATAAGTTTATGATGGTGGTTGAAGTATAAAGTCTACAGCCACAACTGCAGTTTTAGTTTGACGACTTTAGTTAAAGATGTAAATGTTACACATACGAACGAGTAACCTGTTATCGGTCACAATAGTTTTCTTCACGTCTGCCACACCAATTTATAACAGTTTTTTAATGATCAATGGTCAAATCGTTTTCGTCATCGTCTGTGAGCAAGTATTGTTATTAGTGGTCTGTATTTCAATTGAATTCCAATTAAATGACTAACATAAGTATTACCATTTATATATATATATTTTAATTAGCCCTCAGCAGCAAAGACCATTAAATTTTACAAAAGAAATTTTCAGTATATAACATAACATAGAGGAATATAAATTGTATGCAATAACTTAATTAATTAATTTTACAGTTTATTTATTAGTTTTGACGAGAATATGAAGCCGATTATTGATTTGGTTGAGTCCGAAGAATTTCTAAGTGACGTGGGCTTACACTTTGATATAGGTTTGCCTTTTCCCTAAACTCCTTGTATATAAGGGGGTATTCTGTTAAGATATGTTTAATCATCAATTGAACTTCACATGAAGGGCATTATTGGGTCTTTTTTGTTCATTAGGAATCTGTGCGATATTTGTGAACGACCAATGCAAAGTCTGTTTGCTACTTTATTTTTTGCTACTTCAAGTTTTCTTGGCATAACCGGTGGATAGGGTTAAATATATACATTTTATTTTATCGTAGGGAGTTGAGAAATTTAAAGGTTTTAGCTTTCTTGCCAAGTGTGATGGAATTTTATTTTAATCAATAATTGAATACCGTTTTAGATTATATTATTGGATTAAAAGGTTAATGGAAATTCCATTGAGTTTTTCTATTGATAAATTATAATATTAGGTGTGGTATATTTTATAATCAATTTTATTACTTTCTATACTTGAAAGGTTCAACGTTACGGTCCGATAAAATGAATAACCTAATTCTCCAGAATTACATCAGCTGAAGGTGGTTATCAAAGCTATAAGAATTACATTATATTTTTGTAATAATAATACTATTCACAGGTTCCTAGTAAAGATTGACAGTTATTTATGAAATTTAATTTCATTATATTGACGTTGTATAAAATGTATTGTATTTATATATCATATCCTTTAAGCATATACCTGGATGATTAATTAATAAAATTTAAGTTGAAGCCCAATAAAATGGTTGACGCTGTATGACGATTTCAAAAAAAAAACAAAGGCAACAATACACATAAAATTAGAAATAATATTGTGGTGGATTATACAGAGCTTATAATTATTTTGAAAATATATTTCAAATAATTTCTGTGGATACTTGAATCAAACTAATTTTAAAATATTTTTTCTCCAAAATCTAATTATAAAAAACCCTTAAAAATAATTATTAATACTAGTTTAATAAATAAGTTTAGTTAAAAAAAAAAAATAATAATTAAAATAAATTAATTGTAGCAACAGAAAAATAATTATTTAATCTAGGTAGATAATTTCCATACTGATTTTAAGTCAAAGTATTTATGCAGATTAATTAATCGTATTTAAATAAATAATATAACGAGAGCGTAATTAATATGCAATTTATTAACAAACACAGTTAGAAAATAAATTCTATAAATTAATAGAAATTTTTATAAGTATTTCGAATTTTAATATTTAACATTAATTAATTCTTAACATATAAAATATAGATGCAACACATGAATGCAACGAAATTAAATATTTAATAATAATTTACCCCAAGACAAAATTACCCAGTTTAAAAATAAACTATTAGATTATAATACAAGTGATGTAATAATATTTACAACAATAAATTATCAACGGAAATATATCCTTATAAAATGTGCTGCAAGAAAAGATTATCCACCTCATATTCACTATCATTAATGTATTTGTAATTATTGTTGTTTACTCATTTCTGAATAAACTATTAGTAAATTTATGTCATACTCGTCTACTGACAATACCCATGTTCTAAGCTTTTTCAAAACCGTCAGCTAGTCGAAAACGTTTCAAAATGAAAATTATGATGTGTCGTGTTCGCAGTGAAGTACCTAAAATATATAACATCATCCTCAACTTTGTTTGGACAGTGGCTATTACGCTACACGTAAAGCGCTTTGGTGAACGCTCACTATTTAAATTATCACATGTAGTGACATAACTCATTAAAATTGTTCAAAATATGCACACTGAAAGTTTAATTTAATTAAAAAACGTTATGAACATGGTTTATACTAAATAAGTACCTTATTTTGTAATACATATTTCTTCGTGAAAACCAAAAATACAATATACTTAAAAATATTTAATATTAATGTATCATAAATTATAACGATATTATTCTTGTGAATAAATGTAAAATAATATTGCTTGTGTACCGATTTCATTATATTTGAATATAATTTTAAAATACTTAAATTATTCATGTATAACTTAATGTAAGAAATAAAATTATTACCATTAATAGTTTAATATTAAGTGACAACAATATAATAATGTAATTTTATTTTAACTAATTAAGTTATAAAATAAACTCTGTAGATACGAGGATTTATAAATCCAAGTTATAATTATTATTATAATTTTATTTTTAACGAGTTGTAAAAATATCAATGACAAAAATAATTAAAACACCTTACGCAAAATATTATACTTGGTATATCAGTTTTTATCATCATGGTTGTAAAATTAAAAACATAATTTTAATGTGCTATTTTAAAATGTAAAAAATATATATATTATATTGAAGGTATTTTACTCACCATGATATTATGAATAGTTGTTAGTTGCGAATTTAATCACAAATTCCATAAAACGTATTAAATAAATACATCCAAAGTCAACTTACCTAAAAAATAAAACATAGAATTAATTTTTTTTCAAAAATTTAATAATTTGGTTGTACGTCTAAATTTTTAAAATCATCGGTTTTATATAATATAATACCTTTATAGTCAAATTAAATAAACTTTTTATTTGAAGTCAATTACAATATCTTATTTTTCAAACAGATACATACGTATTCATTCAGTTGAATAAAGTTTATTTAAGTATTCAAAATATATTATTTAAATTAACACATATTATACTACATACTAATATATAATTTCAAATATATTGAATATCCTAAAGATAAATTTATAAATATATATTATAATCAAATAGAATGAAATTGTTATTTTAATTAATTTTTTAATCGAGGTTAAAAATATCGCAAGAAACCACCAAAGCATCTATCTTTCACACTTTTTTCTTTTATATAATTATTATTATTATTCAATTTCTGATCAATAGTGTATATTTGGAATTTATCTATTATGTTTATGAGCTTGAAACCATTTTGAAAAATTAAACATCATTGGGAAAATAATATATAACCGTCAAAGTTTATTAAAAGTGAAATTTCTTTTTTTTATCAGTTTTAACGGGAAAACATACTTGTACATTCATGTATACATCGCATATATAGTTTTTAAGATTAGGTAGAAAATATGTTCTACCTTTATATTGATAATAAATTATAAAGACAGTACTACTACTACTTATGTATATGTATATTATATATACATAAATATATATCTTAAAAGAGCACACAACTAGCCTAGTTAGATGCAAACGCTTGGCAATGGTACAACACGTGATCGATATCGGATAGCATCGTATGATTTTCGTTCCGACCGTGTGGGAACAAGATGGTGCTAGGGCATAACAGGAGGACGTGAGCACTCGTATGGTTATGCCCGAGTATCGGCCATGCGAGAGACACTGCAAATACATCTATATATATATATATATATTATATATATATATTGGTACCGGAAACGCGAAACAAGAGCAATGTTTACGGATTTGTATTATATTTTATATCAACTGGGTGGAACGGACTGGGACGTCCATTAAACTCGCCATGTTTTCCAGATGGTCCTGCGAAGAAGACGAATATAAGCCGGAGAAAGAATTTTATTAATGGACCATGTGCAAATGTGTTTCGTAGATTTGACCGGAGAATATTCTACATGAATACATCATATAGCTCGTTCGTACTTATTTTTTTTTTTCAAAAATATACATTACGGCGGAAGTTTTGAAATATTTAAATGTATTTTGTATTTTAAACATTATCACACGTGTATGCAAAGATTATTACAATGCGTTACTACACATACAGAGTGATTCTTTTAACGCAGAAATCAAGTGATATAATTAAACCTAATTTAAGGTGACTTTTAATATTAATCATAATATGTTGTGTGCATTTAAACTGATTGTTTGATTATTAAATTAAACAGAAATTCAATAATAACCAATATTCAGTATAATTAGTCAAACTACGCTCAATAATGAATTTACATGGATTTTTTTTTTTATCAAAATACACAAATTCGATGTGATTTGATTCATATTAATGTAGACTTGAACAAAATAATAACATGTAAGATACCTTAACGATATCATATAAATCAGTTATACATAATGAACTTGGATTTAGCGAATATTAATTCCTATGTATTCAGTATAAGATGTTGCGAAATTATATAATATCGAGCATGCAGCAACTTAATAATGTCTATTGATGTGAAGCTAAGCACATATACATATTATGCTCTATAATAACTGCATTTCAATTGTGTTCTGATTAATGAATTTTGTTATGACTTACAAATCTTGACAAATATGTACCGTTACATTTTCTATTTAGTATTCACATTATAATATATTATTATTAAAGCTAAACATTTGCACGAGAAATTTCGATAAAGTTTAATATATATTTTAATCGATTAAACGCATAATATATACGAGTACAATTTATGCGGAAATTCTAATTAATTTTCGACGATTTGATGGACGCACAAGACATCAAATATTAAATCGACTAAAACTATAGGTTAATAAGTACCACGTTAATTAATATAACTACGAATGAATTAATGGAAATAAAATATTACCTAGCTATATAAATAAAAGCGTATTTCAGGAAGTGGTATATATTATATTTATAGCATATTATACTATAGTGTATATTTTATTCAATTTTAAATGATTGAACCACATTCTTCTTAAAATAGTGTTATATTTTTTTATGTTTTTAAGGTGTTATTAATATATATACAACATATTATCAGTATAATTTTTTCCAATATCACATAAATTTATAGTTCAAACGAATCATAATTCACAAAACTTAGTACTAGATTAGATAATATATTAAGAACGATTTGTTTTAATTTTATATGTCATGGAAAGCCAAAGAAAATTATATCAAAAATAAAATAAAAAATAAATATTGAATAGTTTGAAAAATGGACTATAATAAATACAGCGATAGTATATCAAGTCCGTCCTTCTAAAAACAATTTCGCATAATGGGTTGTAGTATGGCGTATGTTTATTAATATATAATGAACGGATGAGCAGTGTAAAAATATTTAATAAATAAAAAAAAAATCGCTCCAACGCTTCACTAAGTCCAGCAAAGTGATGTCCGGTAATTATTATTCCGTACGGACGTCCGGTGTTCATAAAGTTCATACAAGCATGAGCTACGCGCACTCGAGAATTGTTCAACTTCATATCAGTTAATCTCAATTTATGAAAGCTTCCCTGAAATTAGTGACCATTAGTCGGTTAAAATTTATGTTTAATTCATGTTATACCAAGATAAAACATTGTTCAAAGTAAATTACTCCTTGTCGACTGACACGTCCATTTCAATAATTACACGTTAGTAAATTCGATAATTTACTAGCACATTATTATCCGAAAAAAATTAATATATAATATATCAACGTTTACAATATACAATTAAAATAGTTTACAGAACGTTAAAGACAGTGATATTTGTATTCTAGACAAAAAATATGAATGTCGGTCAAAATTAAAAGGTTATGTTATTACAGTAGTTGTTATAAATGATAATATTGAAGGTAGAACTCTAATGACAATACTATTAATAAAATATGCTATATCATTATAAACGTAAAATTAAGGGTAACAAAATAATATTATACTAATACTATAGCTAAAAATAAATAATTTGTCGTCGATTATACATGGTAATTTAAGTGTTTTAGTACAATCTTGATAAGCCTACGGATAAACATGGTTTATGATATAATTTGTCAAGTCCGACTTTTTCAGGTATATGGTATTATTAATGACTTTTATAATGAATCTAAAGATATCTAAGGAGTTTCTTAAAAAAAAAAAATGCTTTGTTTTCTAGGTAATTACCTCGACTTGAATACATAATATGTTAAAGTTTATTTTAATATCAAGGTTAATTTTTATATTAACTATAAATAAAATAAATATAAGTAAAATTGATTTTTTTAAGTAGCAAGAAAACAAATCTAACCACACGAATAAATCAAGTATAACAATACTGATACTGTTGTAAATTATAATTTATATGTAGAAAATTAAATATAATATAATTTATTTTTAAAATGTATTTAAATTTAACCAACGTAGACATCGGTTGTGCTCGACGTGAAACGCAATTACAAATTGAAGTTAAATTTTTACAAAACAAGATTAAATTGTGAAATAAAATCCTATAATATGTATAGTTTATCGATCAATTAAAATTTACAATAAAGCATTTTTAATAAAAATATTATTATGTATAATCGTATAACGATCTGATGATCAACAATGTCGAAAGATTATTTTTGTTCAAAACAATTAGGTATCTACTTATTGAGAAAAAAGACAATATTTCGAATGATATGCTACAGGTAACAATGCCATTAAGCCTGTCATTGTTTGCAATAGTGGACCAATTCAAATAATTGTTGTGACAATAGAATAAGACAAATGAATTCATTCAGAAGCGTAAAAGTAAACAAAACAACAGATTTGTCAGGGTACCTTGTTTGCCGTGTCGAGTACGGTGGCGGGAAAACGTCTTATTATGCCCATCAAGTTCTCTACCATTTTGGTGACCGACTAGATGGAAAAGTGTCAATTACTCAGAACCTTAGGAAAATAATTGGCGTTCTTGCAGAGAAGAACTCATTTCTACAAAATAGTAGACAAGATGTGAAATAGAAAAGCATAACAAAAACATGGCAGTACAAAATAATTATAATAATAACAATGCCATAGTTGCATCTAATTACTCTAGAGACTTAAGTAAACAACTCATCTAGGACCAATTTATATCGATTCTAAATCGACCCTGCTTCTACCGTAGCATTTGAAAGCAGGACGATATAAGTATTAAGTCCATCGGGAGATTGAATAATATTGTATTTATTACCCAATAATATATTTGTACCGTTTTTGAGATTGATAAGTAAACATAATAATGGTAAGCAGACTATATCGATAGGTCTTTTACATATTTTTATTTTTATTTTTTTGGTTTTTCATGTCTGGATTTTTCTTTTACTTCCTTAACGACTGACATATTTCTTTTAAATCGCATACAAATAGACGATTTACGCGTTACAAATAGTTTATAGGTACTTGTTTACTTTGGTCTATATACACGGAATGGCACTTGTCAGTGTTATCAGACCCACCATTTTATAAAATCAATACATACACACAACTTTGCTATCAACCAAACATAAATTTGCGATTTCATGAACGCCTTGTGTAATAGAATTCAATTTCTCCGACACAGACAACTGTTATAAATCATTATTGCGAATACGTAAATATATATCTATATATATATGAATATTATACATGAATAAATAAAAATAATAATAAACAATAAAACAAAAAATACGTATCAAAAAAAAGAGTATCTCAATGGATATATTTTATACGTTTTTTTTTTATAACTTTTCCAATTTTTTCGAGAGCTGGTGAAACTTTTTTTCGTTCGGCATCACAGCACTCGTTGTGTTTGTCTTGATGTGGGAAAACTTTAAATTACTCAACGATTGTTTTCTTATACTCTTGCAATGTATATTATTAAAATGTTTATCCTATCTGAAGAAACCATTTGTTGCGTCATGCTAAATGTATACCATTCGTGCACAATATATTTTTCTATTGTTTTCAATTAAGACACATGTACAAATTATTCGTCATAATATTATTTAATTTTTAATACTATTGTCACTTAAATATTAAAGTTATTAAACTGTATTTTTATCAATATTTTAGTTCAAAATAAAATATACATATATAACATACTATAGCAATGTAGCTATAATATTTTATGAGTATATTATACTACAATAATAACCATGACTATAGTAATTCCTATTCATCCTAGTTTGTATTATTGAAAAAATATAATATATGAACTAACTATTGAAGTCGATCCGCTGTAATCCATTATATGAGTACAAAGTATTCAAACATTACAATAACTATTTATTTGATAATATTTTGACCAACTTCAAACAACCCTATATCATTTTTAAAAATCCCATATTTAAATATTCAACTATGGTCAATATCATGCAATAATATATAATATAATATAATATTTATATATCTGAACTTTCACTGTTTTTATTTTTATTATAGGTTAAATTATAAAATTACTCGCCTATACAATAATGCAATACATTTTTTTTTCTGTTGTTGATATGGAATTTATAAATACAAAAAAAAAAAATATATTAAAAATTGCTCATTATCTCATTTAAACACATTGTTTTAAGTCATAAATGTACACTTTGAGAAGTTTGGTGAATTATTGCATGACAATGTAAAATACTATTTATATCATATTATTATGGTTTATTGTCAGTTTTTTCGTTAACAAAAATATAAATAAAAAGTAGTTTTTAAATACAGAAAGTTAAAAAAGCTAGATATAGAAAAATTTAATAGTAATTTAATAAGCATAAATTATAAATTCTAGATTGCATAATATACCTAATAATAATATTGTAATTTTTATAGTGATTTACCGAAGGTATCGAATTACGTACAAATTATTTTAATAGAACATAAGATAGACAATTTGTAAAATATGTTTTTCATTTAATTGTAGTTTATTTTAATCCTGATAATATTATGAGTCTTTTCTTTAAGTCTATTTAAAATATTTAATTTGTTTTAATTATTTAAATGTAAATCAATAGTTTATTTAAATTATTGAAGAAATCATAACACCATAAAGACCATAAAAAATATTATCATAAATTCTCTTCTATGAAAATATACATACTAATACTATGTTCTACAATATTTCATCATCCAATAAATAAACCAATATTACACTAAATTAGTATATTCCATTATTCCATCTTAAACGAATGTGTAATGCTATAGATTTTCTATTAGTTCATAAAATATATTATATACAAAAATAACAATATTTTTCATATTATTTTGGTTAGTCTAAAAGGTTAACAAGTACAGTAGCTAATGAGATAATATAGATTTATTTATACTGACGTCTTTGGATTAATTATGGTTTGAAAAATAAAATAACATGATATAATGTGACAATTGATTTTAATGACGTTAAGTATTATTGTTTACGTCGATCATAAGTCAGTAAACACTTGTTTAAACTTCCAACGGGTATAATCTGATTGTATTAAAGCAAAAAAATCTCATATATTATGTAGATCTATTGTGTTACGGGTAACTACAATATGCTAATCCATACGCTGTTTGTGAACTACATACCACATATATCATTTTTTTTTTTTTTGCTATTTTAAAATTGTTCTCAAGTATTTCTATAGTAACTACCTAATATACTTACTACAAATAGGTTCACAATTATTGTTACAGTTTTGAGTTCAAACGTTAAGTTTTGTATGAAAGTCTCCAATATTTAATTTAAAATATTAATAATAAATATGAATACTTCAGTAGCTATTTGACGTGTTGCCAGTACTTTTGGCACAAGTTATCGTAAGATTGAAACAGATATCGATCTTAAAATGTTAATTTTTGTTTATTTACCAAGATATACCGTAACAGGTCAAATAGTTCAAAACCAACAAATACCAAGAACTCCTCGAAAATGACGATAAATGCGAATTTAAAATTGTCTCTGAACATATTACTTTGAAGTTAGACAACACTCCACAATCAATAAACAAAATATGTTTGTACGACAAATAAACTGCGATTTCCAAAAGAAAACGAGAAAAAACCAGCAAACATTTTAATGTATGTCAGTAATAAATGTCTAACAGGCCAATAGAGAAAAAACCAATGAAACATTTTTAAAAGAAGAAAGTCTCAAGTGAAAATAAAATACAATCAATTTCATTATTATATATGTTTGCTTTTACTTTTTATAATGTTCAAATAAAAATAAGCTATGGATAAAATAATATCTCCATTATTTGTAATAATATTAAAATAATAATAATGTAAATTAATAATCGATTTATGGGCGAAAGGCCATACAGTGAAATCGTGGTCACATCCGATGTTACCCATAGGTATTATAAGTAATTTAATAACAATAAATATTTAATGAGAAATTTGGTGGTAATGAATGGTGACGAGAGAGAAAAAAACTGAAATAAATTGTAAATTCAAATTCAGAAACGTATTTGAAAACAAAAATGCAAAAAAAAAAAACAAAATAAAACTATTGTTGTTCGCCACATCAAAAATTACAACATAATAATGTTAATATTACAAAGGGAAAAGATAACAATATAGGATTTATGACCAAACAAACGGAACATAATACACCAGCGTGGTCTGGTAACCATGTTAAACCATCGCCAAGTTAATATACGATCTTCGAGGGTTTGCAGTGGTGGTGAGGTCGGTGAATATACGTTAAATCCCCGTCAATAACAATCACTATTCATTTGTAGAGATCAGAACGGAAGGCGGTTAAATTAAAAAAAAGAAATATGTTCAATATAATCTATTTATTAGCTTATATATATATATGAAATTGTATTAAATAACGTGATTAATTCATAAATCTAGACGTTGAATTATGATTTCAAACTGAAAGTGAATGATTCTTCCCATAATAGAACTATATATACTATAAACCCAAGTAAAAATTAAATTAATAATAACAATAAAACATCTCGAGAAAGGTCAATAATATAACACAATAAAATATGTTCTTGCTAAAAATCGTATCTACAGTAAGTTATCAAAAGTTTTACGAATTGTATTGATTAAAAGATACGGAAACTTTCGGTTTTTTGTAATAATTATTATCATTATTATTATTAACAGTCCGATGGAAACGAATGCGTGTATATCGTAATAATAAATCGTAAATTACTTTGCTTACTTTGTATTTGTATTTTTTGTTTTTTTATCCAAGCCGATCTTTCTGAAATAGTTGAAATTTATGACTATTATATCTTAACGTTACTATATGTATTTGAAGCATTGTAAAGGTATACTATGTCTGTGTATAATGTGCATAAATATAAATTTAATTAAAATCAAAAATTAAAAATAAAATGATTGATTAGTTACTTACAATTAAACTATTCTATTTCAACCATTGTGGTACATAATTTCTTAACACTATTAATCTCCTTACAATTATAATATACGATTTTTATTTAGGTACTTAAAAAAAATGGTAAAAGCTTTTGTAAATACGTATTTCTTCAATCAAACCATGATTGCATATAATTTTAACCTATGTAAATTTTAAGTTGTAATATTTGGTACTTTCTGCGTGTCTCAAAATATTGGTATTTATAATTACGAATTAGATTAATACATTTATAAATTCTAATGCATATATTATTATTTTTTGAACCTATTTTCGATTGTATGCTCTAAAAAATCGATTGAAATATAATCATCACGTTATTGATTTCAAGTCAAATTAATTGAATTCAAAAAAGTGTCAAAAAGTAAAATAAAAAAAAAATTATATAAGTCTGTTGTAGCGTGTTTCACGCGCTAGAAAAATAAGTGTAGGTACACAAACGTTTTGCTCGGAAATCCTCTTCGCCCCATGACAACATGAGTAGTTTATAGTCCAGACATGGTGGGTAATGCAGCCAGTTTAATTATAAAACACTTTTTTTCCCCGGAAAAATTGCGTAGTTCAAACAGCCAACTGAAAGAGGTTAGCCGAGACTATATTATGTATATATATATATATATCAGCACACTCGTTTAATCGATGAAAAATATTCCAACGCCATGGTTACGTTTTTTGCTACTATGTAATACTACTGCATGGTTCAATCGCTAGCAGTGTTTCTTAGCGTACTTTGAAAATGTATATAGTAATATGATGATATTATGCCCGTGGAATAGATCGAGAGTGATCGATCGCGATACTACCGAGTGTATCGTAATAATAAAGTGACGGGGCGTAACACGGTTTATTCAGACTTTTTATTTTTGTTTTTGCTTTATTTTTCGAAACAATGAGAAAAGTAACGTGGATATGTACCAAATATAACGATAGTTGTACGTGGAAAACGTTTCGCATCATGTAGTTCCATTTATGATATTTGTTATGATGGTTTAAAAAAAAAAAATTAAAAAAAACTGTGTTCGCTTATCTAAATTACATTTACTGAAGAATACGTGTATTGGATTACCATGAAAAAATGATCGTTTTATTTTTTTATATGTAAAATTATAAGTAAAATTATTATTACTAAATTCGTAGAATTATTTTCTCTTAAATATCCATATGATAACAATAGATCGTGTTACCAAGTACATTGTACACAGTGTAACACGGCGCATTGGGTATGCAATTTCACTACACGATATCGCGTCGTTAACGAATATAGTGCTACGTTTCAACTTTCAATAATACCAATAACTATAAAAGTGAATGTAATTTATTCGGAATACAAAACATATCGCATAGAGAACAATTTCATTGGTGTGACAATTTTCATGGTGCACTTTTAAATTGCATATTATTATAAAATAAAGAACAATGAATGTGAATTCTGTAAACCCGTGTCTTTAAATGTTGTAACTCCACGACATGTGTTTTTTAAACTGCCATTTTCAATAGACAATTTTGCAGTGTTGAATATAATTTTATAATTATGTATATATTATGTATATATATCATATAATTAACTCATGTTTATAATACAAAGGTAAATATCATTCGGGAACACTCCGAAAGTCCACTTCTTAAATTTTGCAATGGCACTAATTTATACGATAATTAGACAAAAATTAAATAAATATCGATTAAAAATGTGATATATAAAGAAATAATCATAAAAGCAATAAAACTTTTCTGTCGACAATGTGTTAGCAAGTTCTATGGACGGTCGAGCATAAATATTATATTTCTAATTACCTCGGCGCACACCTGCTGTGAACGTAAAACATTGCCACTTACCGACTTGAAGACCATTATAAATTACATTTTGCAATAAAAGAGTAATAAAAATAATGAATACAATAATAATACAAAGAATAAACAAAAGACAAAAATAGAAAAAGGATAAAAACCGGGGATATTGGTGACAGAGACGAGTGAGAACAAGCGGACAGAGAGAACTGGGTAAATGAACGCAAACATTTTGAGGTTAATAAAGTATTTTATTATACCCGTTGCGATACAAATTTCCAAAGTTCTTTTTTCGTTATGTGTATTTCTGCAAAAGAGAGAGTTGTGTTATATGTGTGAGTGTGTATATTGCTAGTAAGAGGAAGAGGAAGAGAGAGAGAGAGAGAGAGAGAGAGAGAGAGAACAAGTGTAGAGTCTCGGTAGCAGCGAGGGCAAAGCATAAATATAGCATATATGTATATATGTATTTGGTTAGAAACGGGTGAGGAAGTGCCAGTGACACAAACGAAAGAACAGAGAAAGAGAGAAAGAGAAAGACTCACAAACACTTCATGAAGAACAGAGATAGCGAGTTATGAAAAAATGATGAAGGGGTGGCAGAGACGCAGTGTTGGTGGGAAGAGGAGACGGAGAGCAGGGAGCGAATAATACGATGGCGCTGCGATTTCTCTCAGTCCGATGTCCTATTTATGGACGGCACTTCTAGGCGCCAGATTGTATCTGGACGAGACCGGGAGCCACACATACAACGAAACCGTTTGTCTTTCGCCTAATAAACTTCATTGCGAATAAACAGCAGTAAACAGAAGACCTTCGTCTCCAAAACGATCGAAAACAACGCTACCGAATGTGGTGTTTATGTTCCGGTGAATTTTAATATGACATCGAGTCATAGAATTATCTTTGCAGCATGGCAGGTGCATAATAGTATAATACACAATAATATTATGTATATTTCCGACTGAGAAGAATTATTTTATTGTTCGATGTTTGATCAGATCTATGCCATCGTTGTAGTGTTTTAATTGTGATGATTTGAACATTGAGCGATGATAATTGTTTATCCGCGGTTATATTATCTTATTTGGTTGAAAAATTTCGTAAAATACTAAAATTTTAGTGTTGTGGGGCTTTTAAATTGTTTTTATTTACTCCAAGAGGCTTTTGAAAATAATTGTCTGTCTTCGCATTGTCTGTTCGTTTTATTTGCTTATTTATTTATTTTTTATTTTTAACAACAACAAACTACTTTATATTATTTTTAATACGCTTTTAAATTAATCGTTCCGAGTTGTACACTTAAACAATACTTTCAAGTCAAAACGTATTCGACTAATTTTGTCTAAAATGTATATTTAAAAACACTAAAACAGTGTATATTCTAGGTTATTTATTCTCTCTTTGTATATTTTTTTTTAGTCAGTTTAAATACAAAAATATACGTAAAATAAGTTAAAATGAAGTATACTTTTATTAATCTTACTCGTAATAACATTATTATATTATAATATATTATATATTTTTTCTAAAATAACATATTATTTAGTTTTATTTTTAATTATTGAAAAAACTCAATTATTATTATAAGTTACTATCCAATATAAAAAAACCATCATATATTAATACATTTATGTGACTATATAATTATTGATATCTACGCAGATTTACATTCATTTTAGTATTTGGTTTTTTATAGTTGTGTACATGAATTATAACTTACAGTTCTCTACATTAAATGTTTACAGTACATCCACATAAAATATAGAACCGAGATTTGTTTATGTCTTAAAAAAAAGTCATAAAACAAAGTTGTTCAACCATATAGCTTTCACATTTATGATTTCTCAATCCACTTTTATGTTGGAAAGAATATTATATAGTAGCTTTTTCAGTGTTTTTTTATTATGATTTTTTAGTATAACCTTTGATGTGCGTACTTTATTTGAAATTTAAAAAAACATATTTTATAATTACAATATGTAATTTAGTATTTCAATAATGTACTCAAAATACAACGATAACTAGTTTAAATATTATTATTTCAAAACAACATTACAAATGTAATTATTTACCAGTAACTATTATCCTGGAACATAACAAAATAAACAATATAAATATATAAATACATTTTAGCGATGTTATTGATTTAGTATCAATTTCCTGTAAAATCTATTACATATTATTGTGATAATTAAAATTAAAACTATTATATAAATAATTTACAATGGATGATTGTAAATGTATTAATATATTATTTTAGTAAACAATGAAGCTATTAAAGTGCATAATATAAAATTCAAATTTAATTTTATCAAATTTGCAATGCAATGTATTGAAACTTCATTTGAGCTAGTTTTCAACAGACTGGGTTCATAAATATTATGCGTTTAAACCAACATAATCTGCTATCTGGTATAATTAGTAATCTAAAATAATAATATTATTAAAAACATCCGAGTACAAGGAAGTACTTAAATGTATTAAAAAAATAATGTGTAGGTACTATTATTAATGATAAGAGTACAAAAAAATATACTTTTTTAATTTTGTGATGTGTCTGATTAAATAATTACATAAACTGGGATTTTGTGTTAAGTCTTATGCTAACATTCAATTGAAACTAAGAAATAATATAACATAATATAATATATTTGTGGGTAACAGCATATAAACAGTATACATAGAAAAAACACTTTTAAATATGTTTGCGTGTGTAAAAACGCTTTATAACAGAAATAAGGTTCAGCGGGACCTTTAGGATTACGTTATTTATATAATCGTCACAAAAGAGGAAAAAGCACGTAACCATTTTTTTTGAAAATATCGTTGATGACGACAGTATAAAGATAAAGAAAACTTTACAGTATTTAAGGATAATATTTTTGAATATAAGAGTAAGTTAACAAATAATAACTGAATACAAGATACTATAAAATATTAATAAAACATTAACATATCATTTAAACAAATTAAATAAAAACATTTCGGTTTTTGGAAAATGTTTTTAATTACATTGGTTATTTCTTAGTAAATAAATAAAAGAATGTATTTTATTTTTTTTATTTTTGAAATTTATTTAACCATTATACATTATAATATTAGTTTCTAACGTGAATAAATATTAATTATTTATACTTCAAGTTTATCGTAACAAAATAAGATTTATAATTTAAACGAAAAGTAAATAAAACCTCAATTTGCATTTGAAGTGAATAGTATTTTGAGCGAGTATTAAAAATATTATATACAATATTGATGATTTATAATAATATAATGTTACCATATTATATAAAACGTTATATAGTGGTTTCACGGATTAATTAATTGCATATATTTTATTGTTCTCCCAAATACGTTATTTACTTTTTAAATTATTATTTAATTACAATTTAAACCATTGAATATGCATTCTTATTAAAAAGCTGATAAATATTTCAAATTCCATTTCCAATTAAATTCTTCTTTGAATATAGCTACCCAATAAATTGATTATTTATTATTATTTTTTTTTATTCCCCAACGTACATAAAAAATTTAAATTCCAATAGAAATCTAACAACGTCATTACATTAAAATAACAAATTAATTTAACTTATCAATAATACTTTTACAGTTATGGTTAGTATTGGTTGTTTTTATTCTTGAAATAATTATTGTATTTACACATGTAAATTACCATAATAATATTCAATATTTAGTGTAAATTATACGATTTTACAATGAAAAATAAAATTGATATAACTTTATTTTTTCTTTACCGAATAAGTAGCTATAGGTAATTGTTTTAATTCAAAACAAATATTTTACTTTATAATTCAAAATTCCGTTACGAGAAATTTTCATAATTTACTTATGGTATATTTTAATATCATTAAAATGTGTAATAATACGTTTTTTAGTGAACATTTAGCAGAAATGGAATTAATTTATTTCAATACATAAATGTTAGACGATAAAAATATTACATAACATATAGAAAAATCTAGTATAAAGTTTTAAAAGAATGGATAATCCTTTAATTATTTTCGAAAAATACTTTAGTAGATATTTTTTAATTATAACCTAATCGATGAAATATTTCAATCATCGAGTACGTACATTTTTTCTATACTTTGTTCTATTACAGTTAGTTTTAAGTTCAAGTACTGGTTAAGAGAAACACATGACGTGTTAAAATATTATTTTGTATAATAATACGAATATTTGATGGTTAAAATCGAATGATGCATTTATGAAATAAATGTATAATTAAATATATAGATATCATATATAACTAGAACAGACTAAATTTAGAACATAAAAATAATAGTGTAATTGTAGATTAACCTTTGTTTTTGGAAAATTTGCATCTTTCAAAAGAAATGTATTTATAACATGAAAGAAATTACAATGTGAATGATAGAATTTCAGTCTGAAATCGATTGAGATAACACATGTAAAATATGTGTAAATAATAATTAGAATTATCTTTTATTTATCTATATATAATAATTGTTACTTAAATTATTTTTTGGCAAGGAGACTTTATAGTTAGTGGAATATCTAGAAATATTTTTAAGAAATCGAGTTCAACTTAAACATTTACCTACACTATTATTAATTGTATTAAATTCAATTGTCACAGTCAAAAAACTTTTTTTAATTATGATTACAAACACCCAATGTGTAAATGTATCAGCTGTAAAACTTAATAAAAAAAATATATAAAAAATATAATTCAAAACTTAAAATATGAGAATAATATAAAATTAAAAATAAACTATTGCTATGAGAACTTTATACAACTTAAGGTATTAAAAAACAAATTTATTAAAACCTGTTTTTATTTACTCGTTAAATTTTCGTCAAGTACTTTTCAAGATGATGGAATAATTATTAGTTTGTTTATAGTACGTGAGCACGATTATTTTATATAATTCCGGTAGGAAAATAGTAAAGGAAGACTTGAACGGAGATGGAATGAGAAACGAGAGAGAATTGTATAATTATATAAATGTCTATATATTCACACACATACGTGCGCACACACAATTGTGAAATGCATGCTCAATCGTTTTCCAGCTTTTTTTCGACCTTTACTAAAGGACAAAAGTCCTACCGTTCATCACGCCAAGATTTATACAATTAAACCCACCCCCTGTTGTTACTGCAGCAGCCGTTCCCTTATTATTACTACAACGGCTAGCAGGTCAACAGGCAGAGGTAATGAGAAACGAGACTATCACTGCGTAATGGTAGTGGGGAGGGTATAGAAAAGAAAGAAACAACGGCGTGCGCTCATGTCCCGGCTAAATGATAATCCGTCTTTGTGCGAATTAACCGTGTACATCTGAGAGAAAAACTAGAGACCGGAGAGACGAAAACGAAAAAATAAAATAAAATAAAACAAACTATAGGCAAAACTATAAATAGGTAACCGAAACTACAAAATATATAGGCGAAACTAAATAACCACATAATATATTATTACTAGTATATATACCTACACATTGGTTTTCAAAATGTACCGTGGTATAGAAGGTTGTGATTAATTAAAATGAGAAACGCCCATCAAGACCCTTGTTAGACATTGTACTTGGACTTAACTACACTTTACGAAGAGCGTGGTCGGTTCCTGGAACAAGTCGTATTTGGCAATCCGGTTCATGTTCACGGTGGCGAGTGGGTGTGTGTAATATTGTCCTAAACAACCGACCGACCACCGTTTTAGTGGAAAGTACATTATTAGGCGGAATAGAACAATAATTTAAATAACTATACTTTACTTCAATTGATTTGCTTTAAAGACACAGTGGTCATGTAACGCTATTGATTAAACAAAATATAGCATACGTATGGTTTCCAATATTTATTTTTTTAATTAATGTTCAATTAATCATATTCAATTAATTCATAATTATAATATATATATTGTATATAGTAGACGTAAATAATTAATAAAAGTACTCTTGATATGTTATGCAAGTGAATTCGATCATAACATTTTGTGGAAAAATTGTCTATTAAAAGGTAATTTATATTATTATTATTATATAATATATAATATTATATTATATTATACCCCTCATTATATCTACTGCAATATAAATGCTTATTGGCTTATCAGCAATACGCACAATATTTTTTAACACATTTAAAGTTACAATTTTTTAATACCAACTTACTTTTGTTTTCGAACGTTAAGACAATATTTAACAGTTGATCAGATAAATTTAATTTAATCATTAATAATTATGATGATTATAAAAGTACTAACTGTTAATATACATAATGTAATAGACATTTTCATCTCAAAACTATTATTAATATATTATAATCTCGTAAGAGAAAACCGAAGTGAAATAAACAATCTGATAATGGGTTTTAAATAAATTATAAATCTTAGAACTTCAAAGTTACAATACAAACGATTAACAATTGACAGTGTAGTAAATATGTTATTCTAGTTTTAAATATTAATATATATATTATGTATCTTAAAATAGTATCTACATAATACCTATAACAATAAGTCATATCATAATTATTAAAAAAAAAAATAAAAATAAAAATTTTATTTTAAATATTGAAATTATGTCAAAATCATTTACTTTGTATAAAATAAAAATTAAAACTTGAATTTATCCGGATTTAATTTGAAATGACAATTTACTTTTAAACAATTTATAGTTTTAATTAAATAACTGATGATATTTTAAAATAATATATTATTCGTATAAGATTATTATTTTTTTAAATTTAAAATGGGACAAGAAATCAATAACAAATCTAATACATATATTTGATTTAAATATTAATTCAAAATAGTTTGATGGATAAAATATATTAGATGAAGATTAATTTTAATCTTATTAATTATTTTACCAACTTATGGCTTGGAATACGAAAATAGAAAACAACTTTATAAATAAAACTCTTACATTTATCAATATTTTGTGTTTGTATATTTTAATATAATATGTCTGATCAAATAAATTTATAAATTTCTTTGACTAATTATAAATTTGCATAAAAATTAAAAACTGTAAAAATGTATTTTATAAAATAAAAAATTATACTCGAAGGAATGATAATGTTAAATTTGATTATTCATTACAGTGGCATATTATATTTTATATTATTTATATGCTTGTTATAACTTATATATGGTTTCAAATTTCTTGAAAATTATCGAATTTTATAATGAAATATTAATGGAAATATGCACCATAATGAATTACAAAAAATCTATATTTGAGAAAAACAAACTACATATATTAATAATAATGAATTTATAGAGTGCATAAAACAACAAGGCTGTCAATACATTAACGTCAGGTAACTACATGAGATTGAATCAAACAACAATATTGCTATACATTAAAAAAACGTAACTCTTAGTTATTTTAGAAAACCCATGTGTTTCAATTGAGAAATAAAAACCGTCTAGAAAAGTGACAGTGATGTGTACCTACTTCATTTATCATCATCTAAAATATTTCTGATTAGACGAACTATTTAAATCTATATTATCCCTTAAGCAAGTATCTAATAAAAAAAAAAAAAACATATTAAAAGTTTTGAATTAAATTATATTTTAATTTTTAATATAGAATAATAATTTAATTAAAATAATCATTCTAAATAAATAAATAAATTTAACCATCATCATTATAATATTTAAAAAACATAAAATATAATTTATTTTAATTTTTTATGTCAGCTAATTTTGAAATTATGTATAAACACAAATCAGTTATACATTTTTATAAGCGTAATTTAAATATGGTAAGTACTATTATTGAATTAAATGCAATATTTTACAGACCAAGTTTTTAAAATATATTATTTTTTCGTGAAATATAATTTTTAATTTCAAATGTTTAAATATATATTTATACTCTTGTTTTATAATATATATATTATATATAGCATATTATTCATTATGATTTATTATAATCTCTATAAAATAATAAAAAAGAATCTAAAGATCTTAAAATGATATTATGCATTTCATTAATGATTTACTTAAGAAATGTAAGCTTAATTACGCTTAATTAAATTATTATTAACTTAATTTAAACTCATCAGTGTTTTTTTGTCGTCTCCGAAATTAATTTTCTAGTAAAATCCTATCCTTTTTATATTTCTTGTAAACTATTTAATACAAAATAATGAATTATAAAAAAATTAGTAATCTATATTTATATAAATATTGAAACAGCTAATTGACATTATTATTTACTCAAACATTTTTTTTTTTTTTTAATAAGCTTATATTAAGCTTAACCTAACTTATAATTAAGCTTTATTACTAGATTAATTTCAATACCAATTTATTAATACTCATTGTCATTTATTGAGAAAATGTAAATTTTCATATATGTCTAATAAACTTTTTAAGTTACAATATCATTATTTCCTCCAAGCTGTTAACTTAAGAAAATACAAATTTTATTAAATATCAACAGTTATATTGACCACAGTACATGCTTATAGTAACTAAATCTTAAACATAAATGATAATTATTTGTTTGAGTGTGATATTTTTTAATTAGCGTGATCTCATGTTTCTAGATTTAGCATCCGAAGCCTAATATTTTTTTTAACATATTTATACAACAGTTTCTGTTGAATAATAAACTATTCAGTAATAGTATATATAAACGTTAAAACTTGTTAATTTCACAAACAACACTTAGGTATATGCTGTTAGTGTTTCTATAATGTTTTCTTTAAAAATCAGAGTGTAACATACTTTACATTACAATAATGATTAAACTTAATCAACGAGCAATTATTTTATTAACATATAAGTTATGTTAGTGGGTTTAATGGAACTCATCCGAGATGCCGTTTTGTTTCTGAGCAACTGTTCTGATGGTTTTAATTTTAACTCGAAGTACGCAATTATTCCCCACCATTTAAACAACTTAAATGCCTCTATTATAAGAACTTATGCAGCTCTACAGAGTAATCACATTAAATTAGAAATGTTGCACGCAACAAGATTTGCGACACAGATCTCATTTAAAATGGTTTCATACATCACTTCATTTGAAAATGGTACCTATACATCACATATTATGACTTGATGAACTCGAGTTGTATTTTTATTTAAAATCCAACTAGTTAATTGAAAATTGAACGCAAAAATAAAAATAAATTAACAATATAGATTAAATTATAATGATATAATAATAAATTGTATTAAGCCTTAGATAAATATAGATAAATTATATTGATAGCATTGATAATGCATAGTAAAATTATTGTTAAATGTATAACAGATAAATATCAATGGCTATTGAATTAGAAGACTTATCTTTAATCGTTATCATTTGTGGTCCCAAATCCCAATACACGTTCATCGTTTAGGGTGTGCAAACTTTCTAAACGTATTATGTAAATATACTTGGTTATTTTGTACGTCTTTTTCCCCCAAGGGAAATAAATAAATAAAAATATTATTGCGATAACCGAGTATAAATAAGTATAAATAGGTTGATGCTTTGTATAACATGCCTACGTTTGTTATATCTTTGTAATATCTGTAAATATCATAAATATCTAAACTTTGTAGTATGAATACTTTTTTTCTTCTTTCTTTACATATAACGCACAACTTTTTTTTAACAACATCATGTGTAAACACTTAGAAAAAATGTTTTGTGATAGCAAAATATTATGTTAACAGTTGAAACATAATACTTAAATAGAATATTCAATGATAACATGCATAAATCAATTCATTTTTAACATATCTAACAATTACAATTTTGGTTTTGTTTTTAAGAGATTATCTATAAAATAGTCTATCTTTCCACTATACAGAGTAAATAAACTGTGATTATATTTTAAGCTTTAATTATTGTCTATACTTAAATAATTAATCCTGTAAAAAGAACTTCGACTTTACTTGTGATTTTTTTTTATTTACTTGTTACACTAAATAATA
The DNA here is from genome assembly GCF_020184175.1 of Aphis gossypii. Classification (NCBI taxonomy): domain Eukaryota; kingdom Metazoa; phylum Arthropoda; class Insecta; order Hemiptera; family Aphididae; genus Aphis; species Aphis gossypii. Next base: position 79,338,134 of record NC_065530.1, read on the forward strand.
TAATTTATAATTATTACATATATGTTGAGGCATAGAAGTTTAAATTTGTACAATACAATTTATATACTTTCATATTTTCAAATATTCAGATTTTTATAAAATAATATAATAATTACTTTTCATGTAGTATTTCGAACTTTTTTATTGCAATTTTTGAGGAAATTGTATTTTTTATTATTATTATTATTGACGAATATAAATTGAAATTTAAACTAGAAATTTCTGAGATATTAAACTCAAGTTAAAATAAGTTATACGGATAATATTCCATGATAATATATTTTGAAGATTTTGAAGCAATGATGATGGTTTGAAAAAAAATACTAAATAATTATAGTATTATTAAGAGATTATAATATAGATATTATATACACGATTTATAAATTTACATAGTACTCGTTAAAATATCAATTTAGATGCATAAATATGAAGTTCTTATATTAAAAAAATAAGCTCACAACGAAATACACCTTAAATGTCTTAAAGGATTTAAATATTCTATAAATGATTTTTAAATATATTTAAAAATTTAAAAAAATATATATTTTAATAAATATTCAAAAAAATGATGAAAGAAGGTGAAAAGGTCTGTATACCTATATTATTGTTAATCGCGTTTATCGCAGAATCATTGTACTTGCAGTGTGTACCTGAGATTTAGGAACCCCACACACGTACGTGACAAAAGAGCAGAGCTTAACGTAGGTATGTGCAGTGAAAAATATATTTAAATCTCATACTTAGGTATATTTATATATTTTTTATTGTATTATAAATATATAAATATACATATATATTTTGTATTTGTGTGTAAGACATATTTATATGACTGTGAATTGCGTTTAGTTTTCCGATTTTCGTCATTAATGGTAATTATTTTATTTATTTGATTGTCGTGATAGAATTACCGGAATTTAATCAAACATTGATTTGGCCACCACAATTACTTACGGTTTTTAAAGCACGCTATAAATTATATCGGAAACGCATATCGGGGTGGACTGATAGCCGATAAAGGTCTGTGTGTTTGTAGTAATACATATAGTATATGAGTTGAAGGGGGCGTATATGTAATTACACAGCAGGTTGAAAAAACGATAACAGGTCAGAATAATGGGAAGGAGTCGGGCGTGAAATAGAAGAACGAAGCGGGAGGAGAGAATATACACCTTAATTGCCTTTGGGCCATTTTCATCCCGTCGAATGCAAACATAATATAAAATATGACGTTCGTAATATTATTCTTACTCTTATGATGACAACTGTTCCGGCAGTGCCGGTCGCAATATTAAATTTAAAAGGTATCCCCAAAAAAATATACTGAGCGTTGCACTGTGAACACCACGCATGGTATGACATTTTTTCTTAAAAATATTTTACTATATTCTTATGCTAAGAAAAACTTTTTAAGTCATAAAGAAAATATATTTTCAAAGTACCTATATAACCAATTAGACTGGTTTTGCAATAGACGTGTATAGTTTGAAAAGCTTTTTGAGTTTTGTTTCTAAAATGTTGACATCAAAAGTTAACAAAGCAATAAAAAAAAAAAAAATATAATAATTTGTAAAATCAATAAATGTTTTAGTCCAATAAGAATTTGAAAATCTTCCAACTTTACTTCGAGATAAGTAAAACGTGTCTTGTTTGATAATGATGTAATTTCAATGAGCATACTCAAAAGAAATATACTGAACTAAAGTATCGTTTTTAAAGCTTTTAGGAAAATAATAATAATAATGGTTATTAAATCTAATTTAATTTATGACACTATAAAGTATAATATTATATACTAATTTTTTGATTTGCATGATTCATTTTTTTACACTTTCACAACGGTTTTACTTGATAATAAGAATTCATTTATTAAAACTGTCTAGAGTGGATTAAATTTGTTTTTAAAAAATATTCAGTGTACAATTTATAAAATCAAAAAACGCCAAAATCGCTATAATAAAAACTTAAAACAATAAAACAAGTTGTGAAAAATATAAGCATTTCGATCCTTTATCAAATTAAGTTTTAAATATGAACCATAATAGCAACGCTTACTATGATTCGATCTTTCTCTTCGTACATTATATTATTACACAAAATATATCTTACTCGTTTAGGTTTAATTATTAATATTGTTTAGGAATATAAATTCATTCGCAACGACGACCGATCGTTAAACCGTGAATTATATGTGAAAACAATATCTTTTGGGCACATAATATTATTATATTATAGAATTTAATGGACCGAATGAACATATTATCTTCTCACTAAAATTGTTTTACTGTTTGAACACTAGAAATTTAATCAAATAATCCTGAGAAATAATTATATTTTGGTTATCATACCGAGTATTATAATATCGTATTTATCATAGTCTTTTGAAAAAAACGGCAGCATTTTACTTAATTTTTTTTTTTTTATTTTATATACAACTTAATTTTTTCTAACTAAAAAAAAAAAAAATGAAGAATATTGTAATATCAAGTAGTTAGAGTACTGAGAAAAATACATTATATTATTTTTATGGCATTTTAAAAAAATTATCATCGTCTGAACGGCTAGATTTGCATTTTATTCAAACTGCAAAAAATGTATTAAGAAAACCAACGTTTATTTTTCTGAAATCAACTAACCAATACAAACCGTATTAAAATAAACAGGAAAATAACTTTAAATAAAAATAATAAAAAACATTCGCTTCAACTAAAACATTTTCACGATATACCTAAGTTTATTTATTTTTTATTCGTGTTGCGTGTTAACTATAGAGTTTCTTTGAAAATAACAGTTTAAATATAAGTGACCTTTATGGATATTAAGTAAAAGTGTACCTACCACACCTTATATCATTATGTATTTTTAGATATCATGAAAATATTGTAACGTGAAGGAAGCTATAACACCAAAATGTGTCTATACTGTAATACGTTTGAGTTAATAAATATATAAAAAAAAAAAACAAAAATGTCAACAATATCGCTTCAAAATTGACAAAGATATTAAAATTTAATAATTCTTTATACTGGTTAAATCAAATTACAGTTTCCTCCGCTTCTTAAATTGCCATTACTATTATTATTATAATTATTATTTCCAAGTATCTGAAAATATTTTTAAATTATATGATATTGTGGAAATATAGAATATGAGTAGATACGTTGTATAAATTAGAGTTTGCTCTATATGTACTTAATATTATATATAATACTATCAGCTATAAATTATTGGGTATTAGCTTTTGGTCTGTTTTTGTTTAATTTCTATTAAAACATTTTACCATTGTCACAGGGAAAATAAATCAATCACACTGCCGGTGTATAATAATCAATAAATTAATATAAAAAAAAAACTGTGATAATAAATAAATTACATTATCCCTATGAAATATTGATTATTTATGTTGCATTTAAGTAATTTTGAATTGTAATAAAATATGACAATGCAGAAGGTAAAATGTAATACAGATAATGCTATATTGTTACGCTGATTTAAAAACTCTGAAATAAATATTGAATAAACTTCAATTCGATTATCTGGATACTTCGAGTTAAAATAATGCAACAGTAACGCAATCTATAGTGTATTTTATACAATTTATTGTATCCAAAGTAGATATTTTAAAAATCATTGAATTATTCATCGTTTCTGTTTAATATATCCCTATATAATATATTAATAATGCTGTATATCTGAATACGAAGGAGAATATTTTTACGTACTAGTTCATTGATGGCACCAATTTTTTGTAATATCTCGTGGAATTAACCGTATATAGTCCGGTGATTTGATGTTAAAATGGGTTTTCACGGTTCAGGGGTTAATTTGTACGCATGGAAGCTGTTTTAACAATTAAACAAACATTAATAACGGGTTCACGATACGTTTAATAATATCGGATTTTCGTCAGGCCTACTGCTATTTATGAAGATGTATAATATTGGTTTTGTGCACCTATTCCAACGAAATTATTAGCAAGGCAACGATTGGGAGATGGAATTAGATGGGTCACTCACCCCCTCCCACTATTATAAAAATTGCATGAACTTTTAATTTAAAGAATGTTAATTGTGAAAGTATGAATTTGTTTTCATTCAGGTATCAAATATCAATATAAAACTTGATATAATATATTTTTTCATTTATACATTGATACCTACATTTAAAAACTTTATTAATTAACCTTCATTTTCATATTTTGTTGTTTTTCAATCCTACCACCCTCAACTAACCAAAAAAAAAATAAAAATAAATATTGTACCTACTTATGATTCCCTATGTTTCCATCAGAAACAATTCATGCCGATTGCGCAACATGAAGTGTACCGCATTTTATACAAACACAAGATTTATTATTCATCTAGTCTTTTGAATCAGTAAACATTATTTTTTAAATTATCACGAAAATTGATTCAATTCAAATCTGAGAAGTTCGATATAAAGTAATTTTAAAAAGTGGAACACAGTAAACATAATAAAAAAAAACCTTAGGTACCTAAGGAAATGCGTTGTTATTTTATTTTATTTTTATTTTTCTCTGATAAAACAAAAGTAATTAAACAAATAAAAAAACAAAAATGCTCAGATAAGCATATAAAAAGGCGTTTTGGACAAGGAATACACAAACCGGAAGAAACCCGAAAATCTAGGGAATCAGATTTATTCGAATTTTTATCTGACTCGAGTAATTTTGTTGTTGTTTTAGTTTTGTCATTGCAAGCTTTTGTCCCGTACGAAAAGCGGGTTTATTGCAATTGGATTCTACTCGTTTTACAACAGTCGAAGGCGATTTGCTCAGATTATAAATTATTATTTTATCGAATCGCGAATAATATGCGCGAACAATAAGAAAACAAACGCACTCCAAGTTTTAAACTGTATAGGTACTATATTTTATACACAAACTAGCTTTGAAATTGTATTTGTTTCCCAAAAAAACTTTGAGAATGCATTTTTTTTTTAATTTTACAAATAAACATTACGCGTTTCTCTGTTGAACGGTGTCGTTCATTTCGAAGAATGGTTTTCGAGTTGGTAGGTTAAAACGTCATGGAAATACTGGCAAATAAAGATTTTTTTTATTATTCTTATCGTACTCGAATGGTTTTTCTTGAAAACGAAAACTTGACATGATTAGATTGTAAGGTAAATTGGATACCTCGGTGTTGAACAAAAAATAACGTCTAAGACCGACAGTGTTTCTATAAACATAATATTATATCTATCGAAAAGTCCAAATGATTTTCGACGTCTTATTCGGTGCATATGTTGATCTCGATGGTAACCACATTTTCAACATTGTGGGGAGATAACACGAGATTCAAACGTAAAAACCATTTTCATTGTAAAACTTTAGTAAATTACTTAACGAAAATGGCGCATCCGTTTAGTTAAATTGTGTGGATATAACAGAATTTACAACTTAATTTTGAGAGTTAACCATGTTGGTTTTTTTTTCTTATAAAGCGTTCATCACGGCCATTAGACCGTTTCTGTCTTCAAATAATATAATTTAGAAAAATTCAAGTATCGACAGGTAACGCCGAAGACAAAATAAAAAAACACACGAATACCTGTAATAATAACCAGTTAGTCGGTTATTATAACAAGAAGTCATGCAAACGTTTCAGCACACGGTTGTCAGTATAATGAAAAATACATAGACAAGCGTGACACTCATGTTATAATATTATTGTAATGTAATGTTTTATGGAAATAATACATGATTATTAACTGAGATTTGACAATTTTTTTTAATAATAGTTATAGCAGATGCAATTTTTCGCAAACGATTTACAAATGTATTTCGATAATAATATTATCGTTCATCACAAAAACTGATATCGATATCGATTTCACATGCTTGGATAGAGAGTGAATGTTTATTTTCACTTTTTCGTCAAACTTTTCTCCATACATATGTACCTATATGAACACATTTATATATTTTGTACAAGTAATAAGTACATTATATTAAAATTCACCGCGGTGATTGTAAAATACGGCATGGATTAAATTGGTTTTTAATTGAATTGCTTACTTCCTTTTGCACGAATAACTTGTTTCTTTGTGGAGAAAGTTATAATTGAAAACTAATGAAAATAGTTTTGACGACGACACGCCACCGTGACGCCGCCCTCTTGTTTGAAAAATATATTTCAGTGGCCGAAATAAATTTACAACACAGAGTATACACAGGCGACATATCGTCATGGGCAAATACACACAGGCACAGATCTCGTGAAATACCAAATTACGATGTCCACGGTGTTCTAAGAAATGTTATTATTGCTTCTCATTAAGTTGGTCCAAAATTTAGGTGTTAATAAAGGTTACTACACACCAAGAAGATTTCTAGTACCTGCTTTATAAGTATCATCATGTGTTTTTTTTTCAAATAAAAAACTACGACAATATATTCATTAAACACGTTTGAGAAAATGTTACTAAGTACCGAATCTCATTTAAACCTTAAAATATGTTTATTAAACCCATTATCTATAAACTCACCTGTTTTATGGAACGTTATCATTTTTGTGAGAGTATTTTACTGCTGCTCTATAATACATTGCGTGTTGTAATTTAAAAAAAAAAAACGAATTTTCTCTGATAAACCAACACAATGTATAACCAAAATACTAAGAACTTATACGAATTTCTAGCAAATTTAAAATCTATGTAACAAAATAATACTATAATAGTGATTGATTATTATCGTATAAGAATTGTGTAGCTAATTCTAAATGTTGGACTATAGCTTAGCTCAAAAAGTCACTTTGGCATAGTATTCAAAGTGTATACCTACCGTTTATAATATGGACGATTATTTAGTGAAAAACAAAAGCGTAGGTGGAACAAACGTTTTTTCTCTTGTTTTTTTTTTTTTTTTTTTTTGTTTTGTTTTTAATAACAGTGCCCGAACCACCGTATATATGTGCGTGTGTGGGTGTATGGGTGTAATTGTGAGTACGTGTATGTTTGTATATGTATGATATCGGAGGTCAGGGCTGCGCTGCGATCGGCTCCGACTCGGTTTAATTAAATAAAAAATAATTAACTCGACGTACAGCGAACGCGCACTCGAATTTTGAATTCAACGACCGTATCAACCGTATTGTATATATATATATAAAAGCTATATATTATTGTATATTATATCAGGATGCACACAACGCGCTCTAATCATACCAAACGTCGTCGACATCGTACAGTTCCGCGAGAAAGGGAGGAAAACTCTTTGTACCACCGCGACAGCCCCGCATTCCATTATACAGACAGATATTATACGTATCCAGTCTCAGAAGGCCGTCGCGGAGTGTGTATCGTGACAATTAAAATAATTACTATTGTTTTATGTGTTACAGCAATGATATTATTGCGACGGTTTATGATGGGTATAGTAATAATAATAATAATAATAATAATATGACGGTGTGAAGCTAGGCGCGCGCGTCGTCCAAATGTAAACACTGTCCGGTTGACGACGGTCGTTTAATTAAGCGAAACGTCGAGTTTATTAAATTTTCAGACCCAATTTGAGGGATGCGAATACTACTCGCCGAGAGCCCGCCCATACATTTGCTCGCAGTGGACGCGTGCCCCGCTACCGGCACCTAACGCCGCCGTCTTGCAAGCCGAGTTCTCTTGTAATATAATATATACATATATTAATTATTTGTCAAAACACGCCGCCGCTGAGAATATTCGATTGCTCTTCGCCGTAAATCCTTCCGAACAAATTACCGCGACGATAACGTTTGACCGACAACGAGGGAAATAATAATAATATATATATAAAATAAATTGATTTCACCGCCAGCGGTGGGTACGTGCGGGTGTCTATATATGGGTGGATGTGTACACGAGTGCGAGTGTGTGCGCGCGCGCGCTCCCGTCTAAATAATAACGGTCTAGCGTTCCTGCACAACCCTCTCAACCCACCCACCCGAGTCACAGCCACCTCTCGCTCCTCGGTAATATTCTCGAACAGCGAAAGTATACGATATGTACCCGTATATTATATATTATAATATCCCGTTGATCAATATAACACACTTGTATTTGCATTTCCGAGAACCACCGCACACACGTTAATACGATAACCGCGGTCGGCCAGACGTATTATAAATTCACATGGTAATAACAATAATATGATCGAGAGAGCGAATCTTTGTGTGCTCATTATTATTGCTTCCGTAGGTTCCTCATCCGTTCGACGTACGCGCCGCTGCAGTGACGTGTTCCTTCTCTTGTCGTTGAAAACTCGGTGCGAATCAATCTCATTCGACGTTCGGCGAGAATCAGTGGCGTTTCTGAAAGTGGGTTAGGAAATAAAGCCGATTAATGTGGGTCGTTTCCGCATCCGTATCAAGAATTGATCCGTATAAACAATTTTAACCCACCTCTCGCCACATGCATATTATGTTCGGCCACTGGACTCGCCCCCGGGTCGAATCGCGTACAATAATTCACGAATCAATTACGTAAAAAAAACCATTTTACATTTTTATGTGTGTAAATTAATAACAATATTACAGTTTTTACATGGTAGGCGTTAAAACGGAATAATATTACAAAAGTATCCATTCGAATGCCGAACTGGAATGCACGCCCGTCGAATATATTGTTCGACAGCCATCACTAGTCGCATGTCAAATTGTATTTTTAAATATCATTAAAACCACAAGTTATATACTTCAAAACATACCACACACACACACAAAAATAAAAATAATATCTGATAATATTACGCTATACTCAATTTAATTATTATAATTTTTATACATTAAATGCAATGTACAGTGTTTATAATTTCCAAATTTGTTATTATCTGAAATGTTTTTAATATCTGCTTTTATTCTTTGTATTTTTTTTTTTTTATGTTTTTAGCGCAGTTTTTAAGTATGTGTTTGTTCAGATCAACAATAATAATCTAACATGTAGACAATTAAATGTTTTCTTTTAAATATATTATTATAATGAAGTGCCAAACATCAAAGTGAATATAATTCAATATTGAACTGAATGCATTGTGCCACCATTTGGGAACTATACTTATGGAACGATACAGACCGTTGAATGACGGAGGAGAGGAAAATATAGATAACGATTTCCTTGGATTCCACCGAATATTACACACATCTTTTTCATTTTAAAATGCAATCTTCCTGCCCTCTTTATGCTCTCCATAAACTCAGACGAAACGAACGCTCGGAAAATCTACATGATCATCCCTACTTATACGCCATGCCTCCTGGCACAGAATCATTCCGTCGACTATTTCTTCTCTCGTTTATGGATCCAAGGTATTACCCTACCCGCACAAACATAATCGTCGACCAATCCTGATTGCGTCTCGTATACCTTTCTCCAAAATCATGTATTCCGCATTTATCTATGAATCCTTTTATGGCTTGTGCGCGTGTACCATATGCGCCGTGACGAGCGGTCTTCTATAAATCCTTATATACATTCTCTATTCGAAAACATTTTCCCGTCCCAGCGTCCGAGTAATATATACCACGTTTCATCTCCTGGCATTAATCTTGTCTTCAGAACCCGTTACCTTCCCGTAATGTACAGCACGAATTCCGTAAGGCGTGATGCAGGTTCTTTGTAAAAAAAAAAACAAGAAAACAAATAGCGAAACTCATAAAAACGACAGAACTCGTTAGTTCGCCCTGTATACAAATATAAATTGTGTATGCTCTATTCGAGTTCATTAATCGAAAGTTCGCGCATCGAATATTAACGCGTGTAAATAAACTGTTTCAAAATAGGATTAAAATGTATTGACAAGACGAATAATAATAAAACAATTGTGTATACAGAATTTAGAGATTACAAGCGTTATAGTTTAATATAATATTATGTACATACGCTATACAGGATGAACCATAAAGTTTTCCGGTATTCCGTATCGAACCACATTTACATATTATAACCACATGCAAAAACATGTAATATACAATTAACACACACTGTATCTGATGTATGATGTACAACATAAATGCTTTTTGTAATATAAAAATCGATACTATGTTTAATGAGCATAAAAATATTCATACATTATATTTGCAGATTAAAATAACTATAAAATGTTGGAATAAAATCTGTTAACATTTAGCGTAGCACATGTTGATAAATAACATTTATGGTTTTCTGATGCGAGGCGTATAGATGGAATTTCTAATGTATCAACATTACATAGCTCTTGCCCTGAGTTGCTTTTTTTCTGACCATATAACAGCAATTTCAAAAATAATTTTTCTTTTTTTTGCCCACGAAACAAATTAGATTTCCTTTTCATTATGGACCAAAAACCAACAATTCATAAAGCGTGAACCCAAAACAGTGAAAAAGTTTTATACTGTTAAACTACATCAACTATTCACTAACTAATTTCTAATAATTACTTACTAATAATTGGTAACATAGATAAAATACAAATATTGTTATATGCATATTTTACAAATATTTAAAAAATGCATACCTCGATTTTTTATTAATTTATAGAATCGTAACTAAGCTTAAAATTTTCTTCGCAATGAACTTTTTCATTAAAAAAAAATCAAGATTATCGGTTGAAGAGTTTCAAAAAATATGCTTGACAAAGATTTCAATTTTCACATTTATATACTCGTATATAAAGATTTTGAAATAAATATGAAGTGCAGAGAACTTTTGTATAAAACTACTAAAGAAATATATTTTTAAATATTCATCTATATCCAGCGCATGCAGATAAATCAATGCATCATCCCATTTTTCTCGAAATTGGTTGATACTTATTTCACATTAAAAAAATATTATTTATTACAATCAAATATTATTATCTATATAACCTATGACGTTCAGGCATAATTTAGGTTTCTGTTAGTGAATACATTTTCAAAATCGAATCAGTAGTTCTAGAGATTACTTCTTGCAGACAAACTTACACATTAACAAACTTTAACTCTATAATATTAGTAGAGATTTTAACAAGTATCTAGTTAGTATAGTTTAGTAATTTATTGTACAATCATAATATTATTATTTCTTATGGAATTTGATTAACAAATTGACTGTCAAAAACATACAATTTTAAATATCGTTATTCATAAACTGTCACATGGTAATACCATTACTCTTCCACGTTTTCGTGATATTAAGTTGCTAAAATAATCAAAATGTGTTAGTTTTTTTTTCAGACATTAAACTGATGATAGAATTTATATAAATTGAGACCAGAATCTGATATATTTAATTTAGTATTACAAGTAAGATATTACTTAATCATAAGTTACATATTGTGATACAAAAGGAGTAATGTTTAGTTTTGAATCTTCTGCTTAAAGAAAAATCAACATAACTAAGAGCTATTATAAATTCTTAGTTTAAAATAAAAAAAAAACTAAGCAAGAAAACTCAAATTTAAAAGTTAAATATTAAATTTAATTAAATTTAAGTAAAAATAGATTAACATTTGAATGTTTAAAAGGCAATAAATAAAAAAAAACATAATATCACAAAAAATTATATAATATATATATAATACTCATATAACCAAATTTTTAGTTATAGAACTATGAAAGTGACATAAAACCGTATAAGTATTATTCAGAAGAAATATTATTAAAAAAATAGAACAACATTTCAAAGTAAAATATTGTTATAAATAGAAACATTTTTAATCCGTTAAATAATAATATATATAATACTTTTACGAAAAACGTTATATTTTAAATCAAAACTTTTCCATGTTAATGATTATTTTTAATTAAGCACTCGGTACTTGTAATGCATGTTATAATATTATATTATTTTATTTTCAGTGAGTCATTAAAAGGAAGTAATTTAAAAAGTATAGTCGGTGATTAAGAAAATAATATTTGTTTTAAATATAAAATATTAGTGGCTTTCAATTAACATGATATCATATTTTTAATAATCATTACTCATAAAACCTATGATTTTAATATTTATACGATGAAATTTTAAAATTGATTCCTGTGAATGTATTTATAAAAGTAAAACTAGTGAAAAAGTCATAGAGATCACTTGCTTTAAGTTTTAAATTATTTTAACTAAACCACATTTTCACCATACGATACATATTTTTTAAATAGGACATTGACAATTTGGGACAGTATGTTAAAATAATGACATTTCCTATTTCGATTTTCGGTCACCCGTCAATAAGTCCAACCGCATAGTTTGAACATTTTATGTAAATTGCGAAAATACCTTCGGTTGTGCTTGACAAATACACATGAGCAAACAGAAAATATGTCCGTAATAATATTGTTAGACATTTTACACCATATATCTACAATTAGGGACCAGAGAAATATTCAGTTTCGAGAAAAAATGAATAAAAAGGTATTCATACAGATAGAAAAAACACTCATTGCTTTGATTTACTATGCATACTTTCAATTCATATTAAAAAATAATGTGCCAATATTAAACATTCTTAGACGACTTCTTACTAATAAATAGTTACAAAAACACTGCAATGTAAAATATATTTTTAAATTCTTACATATTTTGTAGTGAAAATACTATATTCATAAGTATGTTAAATATTCGTATAAAATAAATAATATTTCACTCAATCAGTGTTTGTTAAAAAAAAAAAATATTAAATCGTCCACGAAATAAAAAAAAATTCAAGATTCGTGTATGCACAATATCATAACTTATAATATAGTACCTATTACACATTGTACGAAAAAATGGTTTACTAATAAAAATCGAAGACAACTGCAGCAATCGATATCAAATCATTACATATATTTTTATTATACACGTGTGGATAGATAATACAAATAAAAAAAAAAAATGTGCATAACTGGAATATAAGGTCATACAATTATGTTTTAATGTTAAGATCGTATCATTATCATTATCACGTAGTACGCATGGTCAAACAATGATATGCAGTTTTTTTTTATTATTATTACTGTAGTGGTAATCGTAAATCCAAGATCTCTTATTGTTTTTGAAAGTTCAACGGAAATTCGATGTCCTACCCCCCCCCCCCAAGGAATGACCAAAAATCACCAAAATCATAATTTTATTATTATTAAAATCAATATATACTTAAAGTATTTAATGTGACAATCTAATATTGGTTGTATTAGTACAGAACAATATTTTTTTCGAGTAAATATTGTCTTTTTAGTAGAAAAACAAAAAAAAAACGGTTAGACATAAAAAATGTAGTTATACAACACTGTATGTATATAATACGTATCGATAAAATTGAATAATGGCTCTCGGCGAGTCTCGCCACTTATACATTGACCGCATTGTTTAATGTAGTGAAATCTACATTTCTTCCGAACGATCGATTTTTTCCAAATTTTTTCTCGTGAATTGTCAATTTCCATAGTATAAGACGGCATTACTTACGATGCATCTTTTGAATTAGGGACACGCCTTCTAAAAATAAAAGCTATATTTTCGGGTATTTGGTGTACGAAAATCTTAGAGTTCTGTCGTCGAGGTTCGGCGTACGATCGACGAGCGAGTGTTTCGTCCAGCTCAAGCTCAAATTCACGTAGTCGGTAAACTAAAAAAAAAGTAGGGAAAAATCGAATTTTGGGTTCCAATAAACAGTGACAAACATACGTGGAAAGTTTGAAAAATCATTCCAATCCGTTATCTTGTCCAAAAGTTTGTGTCCCTCGATAACGCGGTGTATATTATATTATGTAACGTGCGATACGTATATTATACTTTGTGCGAGTTGTATATTATCGTCTCGTCGGCACGGATCGATCGGTGTCGTCGACCACCGCCTTCGTCCATAAATAACAATAACTCCTTTCGCTGAATGTGTCCCGACAATTGTGATGTATTGTTGTAGTTGTTGCTGTCCTTGAAATTATCGTTACATTCGAAATAATTGAAACTCTTCAGCTGTGCGTACATATAAAACGCAAATTTCAAAAACCTTAAAAAAGGCATTGTTTAGGGAAAATTATACGCACAATATTTCTAGTCAGGTGTCCCGGGACGATGACAACCCTTTCTTCGTCGATTTAAGACTGATTCGCGAATTCGGCAAGTTGCACACGATACCTAAATATAATGTGGTTGTCCATCGATAATAGTTTACGTAAACACTATATTTTAAAATTGAAAATCATACGTAAAACCAAAATTGATTTTTCACTTCCCTCATCTTATCTCTGAAACCGTATTAACTCCTTAAAGGACCACTGCGGTTGGACGCGGTCTCGATATTTTCGGTCAGACGATTTATAGCTAGCCCATACATACTCGTAACGTTCAAAACCTCATCGTCGTCATTCCGAATGTGAGAACGCATGCCTGATAATAATTATTAAACATTTTTAACGAAAACCAGTCGTTGTACTTAAAAAGTTTAAATTAATTTCAGTATCGTACGCGTCTTAATAATGTTATATACGTATATATCAGAGCATACGACCGGAATTCACACGGAAACATAAGCCGAAACCGATGTTAAGCCTGTCGTGTTTCCGACTGCGAAATCCGACCAAATATATAATAATACATAAACGATGATAAACGCCACAAACAACTGTTTAACTTATATGTATAAACCATTTGAGCGAGTATAATATATATATTTGTATTAACAAATTAACTAGCGCACTACAGTTTCTGTGGCTCGAGATTGGTATTTAACTCGAAAACAATTTTGCGGAAAATAATTTTTTTGACAGCCATTATTCGCAGTCGTCGCAGTCTTCGCCGTGTCCGTTGCTCGATGTGTTCGCCGACCGCGTTCACGCGATAACAATAACGCGTACACCACCGTATTGTTAAAATGTCTACAGCGTCTGCCACAGCATACACATTTCTCTTTTCGTCCAAACGTTTAAGCTGTATAAAAGCAGGTTTGTTATTATATTATATACCTATCGTACATAACAAAAGAGTTTCGATAATTTTGTCACGAAACGATTTTTAATTACCTATAGTCATTATAGATATACCTACTTAATACTTACGGACAATAAAACTCAATTTTACAGACAAAACATAAAACTATTAGTGACCTAACGAGTATACACCGCTCGTTTATGCGTCGCTTTAAATGTAGTTTTAAAAATCATTAATGTATTACATTCATAAAAGAATTCTATGGCAAACATTATCTCATGTGTATTTGAGTGCATTCGTGGTATATGACATTACGTATAAATAATAATACGTACTATTACAATTAGTAATCATTTTGGCGAAAGTTTATTTATTTTCATGTAGGTAACTTTGTTGTCTGAACGCAGTTGGACAGTAATCAAGCTTACATTATTCAATTACTGTAGACGTCATTATATGGTCGGCCGAATTTTTCACTCAGGCACGGGCTACACCATAAACCTGACCGACGTCATAGACAACTTAAACTATTACAGCACTTATAAATGCAACCAAATTTTTCACCCTTGTTACACACTGACAATTGGAAGGCTCATGTGAAGTCTGTTAGCGATTTTGGACTTGGTCATTGTAAAGTTTACCATACGGTCTTAAACTAAATCTATAATATGACATTTAAATATGAACACTGGTTCGCTGACTTCAGTATAATATTATACATATTTTTTAATTGTTCAAAACTCATTTTGAACTCTCTCGTTGTTCCACAAACCTACACTTCAGCCACAGATCGTAATTGATTTAATATCTGTAATAGGTTAGGTGGAAATAGAAAGAATCGAAGTGTACACAATGATATAAATAATATTTTCATATATTGTTTGCACAATATATATTTGATATTATGAGTTATAATATGCGAGTTGACAAAAATTATTTTTCAAGTTTACGTAGACATTTTAATTGACCTT
This sequence comes from Aphis gossypii, assembly GCF_020184175.1. Taxonomy (NCBI): domain Eukaryota; kingdom Metazoa; phylum Arthropoda; class Insecta; order Hemiptera; family Aphididae; genus Aphis; species Aphis gossypii. The sequence continues at coordinate 79,353,964 of NC_065530.1, forward strand.
TTATTTGAATTTCGAATATTTAACGACGTATAATTATAGAACAAGTTTTTCTTTTGAAAATTAATAAACATAATTATATTAATATGTTTGAAATATATATATATATTATGTATTATGTACTTATTATTTTGGATAAAACACGACATTTCTAACAAGAGTAATCATCCACTCAATGGACTTGAAATACTAAAGTTTACATATTAATAATTTTATTATTCATTGAGTGTAATTGCATAAAGAATATACATCGATTTTCACGACCTTTTTGCACGATTGAATACTTTTTAAAACCGATAATAAGTCAAATTATACATATAGCTTATTTGAATTGCAAATTACTTTCTTTTTTTTTCTGTTCGTACACCTTGTTGTGTTATAGCCCTCATTTTGTTTCGAAAACACACCTACTTATTCACACCTCCTTTTTGACTGAATAATACAAGCACAGACCAAAGTTGCCATGGCGGAGCGAATTTTAATTTATTCACACGTCAATTCACCGCGCTTCAAATGCAAAGTTTATTATTATTTTCTATTTTTTTTTTTTTTTTTTGTTTGTTTATAATAAATAATTTCACTTGTTGATTTAACTTTTAAATTAATTTTAGAAAATCATGTCAATGTGGTTATAATGTTAATTTTTCAACACGTCGAGAATTTAATACGCACTGTGACGTTGTCTAATTTAAAACGACTATGGCGCAGTAACATAGAGCTCCGATAACAAAACGAATATTGGCGTAGCATATTATCGAAAAAATAATATTATAGAATTATTTGTTTTGTAATTTGTTCATTTAAACACCGTAAACGACTTAAAGTTATGCTCAATCACGTACCAGCGATACCGGTTTAACTTGACTTTTTGGAAAGCTGGCGACATTATACTCGCGTCATATCTCACAGATTGGCGTTTCTTTGGTTTTTTCACAACAGTATAGTTGTACCTTCAACACGGCGTCCGTCATCGTTTGTTTTCTTTGCCGAGCCGATTATCTCTTATTATAATACGAAGCGTATTTAAAACACAATATTAGATATTGTAATTGGGTACACAGTGTATCGCGCGTACTGTGCTAGGATTTACGAAAGCGACACGAAATCCGACGAACCGTTCCAACGACAAATATGTTACAAAACGGATATTGTTGAATTCCTATACCGTTATTTTCCGGTGTATTTGTATTTATAACCGTACACGGCCGTAAATACACATCGAGCGGGGCCCAATGTACACCGCGTGCGGGTGTGTGTTATGCACGGCTTAAGTACATATAATTTACGCGTATATAACAATATCATTGTGCCACTCATTCGGCCGCCAAGTCTGACAAATAGTTGGGCGGTTGTGGCGTGGAGGGTTGAAACGCGTCTAACGGATTATATTCATCCGACACACGAACGCGCAAACCCACTGGTAGTAACATTTTGCGAGCCACCTCCACCGCCACCGATTCAGCCACTGATACGCACATAAATTAATTTACATTAATCTCTTTGTCTCTATCTCTCTCTCTCTCTCCGTTTTCTCGCTAACCTGTCCGTCCGTCCGTATTTCAGAGTTTGTGCTAGTCTGTGTGCGGACGAACAATCATATAGCTGCCACGGTGGTACTTGCGGTGCAAATATTTCGAATTCATCCGAACGAGATTATAACAATAATATATCGCATATCACATAATAATGATAATAATAATAATAATAATAATATTATGTAAAGGTATGAATCGCGTCTTCAACGCTTTTGTCACCGATCTTCATCGGCAATGCGAGCAGCTGATGATGGAGATGACGTTGACGACGATAACGGTTAATTTGTTTGAATCTGTTTGTTATTCGAGCGCGAGCCGTTTTACTTGCCTCCAACCCGCTCAGCCACAGGGTTCGCACGGATTTCGCGTTTTTGATGGGTTTTGCGTCAAAGAAAAGTGGAAAGAAAACGAAATTTCTATATTGTATTTTTTTTTTTTTATCTTACCGAGTGTATATACAGCAATAATATTAATAATATAATACGTTTGTGAGTGGGCGAAAGTGCGACTATACAAAAACACATCGAGGCGGAACAAGTGGACTGTTATCCAAGGAGAGAAATAATAGGATTTTCACTGCCACTGGCGGCGCCGCCACCACCGCTGTAGAGTGTAATTGAAAACGTGGGTAAAGTCGACGACGCGAATAGTACGAAAAAAAATTCGATAAACAAAAATACAAAATAAATAAAATAATATCGTCGTATCCTACTCCCCAGAGACGCATCCACGAGTTCATAATTTTATTGCCGTCGCTCCTCGTTGCTGTGTGCATGTGTTAAAGAAAATATATAAATGTGTGTGTGTATATTTGATAAAATCCACAACAATCTGCGCAAGCGTTTTACAATTTTTGTACAACCTGAATATAAGAAAACGCGTATGCTCATTTGATACTTGCGCGGATGGACACTGTCCAGGGACACGAATGGGCTACTATAGGACCCAAGTGAAAAGTTACTCTTCTCTCTACATAGTGATGATCATAGAATAATATATTCAGCTTTTCGTGACATCGTTATCGGATTTTTTTCTTATTTTCCCGTTGTCGTTACGTTATTATGTTATAGGTTATAAGTATAATATAATAAATACAAAATATGACCCACGTAATAATTTACCATATCATGTGCGTACGAGAATATTGTATTTTTCACTCAGTTCGTGTCGATAAAATCCATCATAATTCATATTATACACATACATAAGCGCACGAAAACACAAATATATATGTATGAACAGGTAAAGGTAATTCGCTTGATACTTATATACTTAAATATTATACTATAATATTTTACCGTCTTACCGGTGGCCGTCTTATTCTCTTCCGAGATGATATACGGCACGATGAAGTATAACTGTAATCTGCATCGATGATATTTTATAATATAATATATATTTACAAGTAGAGAGAGTTAATCATCAACAATGAAACACTGCAGTTTTATGTAACTAATTGTGCGTTTTTAAATTTTTACAAAAACACATTTTTACCAAGTATGTTTTTAAAAACTGTTTATGACAAGCTATTATTTATTATTTAAATATCACAACCAGTAAAATAATATATTTGTGTATTATATTATTTATGTTAAATGGACATTTAAAACATAAATGATCGAATTTGTGGACCACAATTATAATATTCTGTAAAAATGTAGTGATATAATTATACAGTTCAAATTATTATATTAAAGAAAAACCATTTTTTTTCTATAGCTAAAAATTGACTTATAAAATGAGCGTAGACAAATGCAGACACACACTTGTTGGTGCACAAGTACATCTTGTTCGACCGTCCACTCAAGCGGCATATGTGTTTGACATACTAAAGAAAAAAATGATGAAAAATAATAAAAAAAATGATTACGATTCAATTAATAACACTCGATTTACCGCGCGATAAGCGGCGTGTAATAAATCATGACGTGTCGTCCTATTATATTATAGTATTTTGTAAAACGACGTAAATACTTATAAAATTTGTATAGTCTAGGACAAAATATAATAACGATAATAATAATAACAATATATGCTCGTGCACCGATAAAATATTATTAATACAACAGTAATATATAATATATGTAAGTATAAAATATTTTAAATAAAATATATTATATGCAATATGCATAATATACTTGTACCATTGTTATAAAATTTTACTCTAGCAACGGGATTGATATTTTCCATAGATATTGGGTAGTTTTACCAATGCACTTTTTATTTATTGCAATTAAATCGATCTACAATTAGAAAAAAAAACAAATATGTGAACTATAGCATTTATATTGTAAAAGTTTTCCTAGGTTTTAAAACTAAATATTTATCGATCCGGTATGAAGTAATACTACATCTGGGCGTAATGTACTTGAATTATATTATACACAATACGTGGAAATTAAGAAATTATTTTTCAGTGAAAACATGAAAACAGTCATCACTGAGATAAAAACATACAATTTACCTACTAAGATATTTTGAAAAGATATTAGTGATAGTATTGTCTTGTCAACATTTATTTTCATTTCAGTATTTGTAACTTGAATACATTCCATTAAACGAATATCGAATAAATAACTTACTGACAATGAATGATTTATGTTATATCCCCGCTTCATTAATTTATTTTGTTTTTTTTTTTTTTTTTGTACACTCCAAATATCTTCTTAAACGATTATCATATTTTTTAAATGCTATGTAATTAATTAATACTTTAAAATAAAATAATATTCAAAAACTATATATTAATACATTTTGTTAAGATGATTTTGATGGAGCATTCTTTATTAGAAATTATAAAAATGTATTTAGAAATAATGTTATAAGTAATATCAAGTTATACAATATAATAATACTACAGTATTTCAATCAATCTATTATATTTTGTGTTTTGAATATTTATAAAGAATAAAATGTAACGGTTACTAAACATCGTGATTCAATTTTATCAAAAAATACTAATATTGTTATTATTATTATTGTTTTTTTAGTACATTTAGCAATAATATACAACTCAATCATAAATAATATTTTAACACATTAATTATGACATCATTTTTTTTTATTTAGAAAATTAATGGATTTCCTTCTCTCATTATATCATAATATTATCATTATATTTTTATATCAGTTACATAACATAAAATATATGAAATTAATACTATACACAATAATACAATTAAATATTATCAAGACATTATGAATAGGTAATTTAGCAACGCCATTTACATATGATGTACAATATTATAGTATTGTTGTATCCGAAATCGCATGTTCTTAAATATAGATAATTATACGTTCTAACAACTATATTATAAATATAATGTTAATTTTCTTTATTTTATCTTAACAATTAACTTCTTTGCATTACACCATTCAATCAACAAGTTTAAATTTCTTTTAAAAAATAAACTCTGAAATTTCAAATGGTTCGACATTATTTGTATTTCTGAAAACATTCTAAGTAGGTTCGAAAATAACACGGAACATACGCATTTTTGACGAGTGCTTTTTTACTCACTACAGAACACTTGTATTGTGCTTAATAAGTGTAGTACGTCTGCATTCTGATACACTGATATAATAATTATAAAAATTGTAAACTTAAACTTAAATTATATTTAATTAATGTTAGCCTCTTGAATATGTATGTCATATTATATTCCATATTTATACTATATAACTTATTTAATAAATTTCCACTTGAATTAAAACTAATTTATGAAAGTTAACAAATTATCGTACAATAACAAAACAAGTTATTATTATTTTTTTTTAATAACATGTATATTAGTTATCTAATATTTGGAAATAATAATAATTAGTCATCTTAATAATTAGAAACATACGTTAGATTATATTTAATTAAAAATCAAGATACATTAATAATTGTGTTTTTATATTATATGGTATAATATAATATAAAATAAATTATTTATTATAAATTAGAAAACTTAATGACACAGTTACAACGAAATATCCAAAATGGACTTTAAAGATTGTGGTGTCTTAAATTTCACCTTTTTAGAATATATTTTCGTAGTTTGTCAGGTTATTAAAATCGTTGAAATATCACCTATTCATCACTTTTTCTCAATATCCAATATATATGCCTGCATATAAACATATAATAACTATTAAAATTAGTACATCTAACCAAAGAGAACAGTGGTTATATATGTATCCAATAAAAAAATAAGCTTCACTTTATACCAATCGGCGTGCATAGTATAAATCCCTTGATTCGAAAATTTAAAACCTTAAGCAGAATCTTATCCGGAGTATTAAAAGACACCAACGGTTAGCTAAGCAATGTTCAGTTTAACTGACAGCACAATTTGATCCACATACGGCGAAGACGTTGTTTCAAAAAATGAACCATCGATTTTAATAACTATATAAAATATGATCGATAAAATCCTAAGAGATAATTAAAACTCTTATACGGTTTTATAACAACGTTTTAAACGCCTTTGTGCTCGCACGAAATAATTTATTTTTTTTAAACACTCATTACCACTCCGTTTTTACACTCAATTAACACCGATTTTCTGCATCAGGTTTTTAACCGGCACATCTACAGTACACCCCGTGGGAATCAGTTTAATGGTTTGCGAGAGTCCAAAATAAGCTGGCTTATTCATTTTTTTTTTTTAAATCAAAAATATTTTCATAACTACAACAGTAAGATGCATTTTATAAATATATATACACACCGTGTGTTTGACCCGGTAACACAAAATTATATGAATGTGTATTTCTCAGACGGATGTCCGTGTTTTTCATAATACCCTCTCTTAATGTACTCTGCAATCCACAAAAGGTTATAATAATCCCTATAGTATTGCAGTATACGCACAGTATTACTATTATAAAGGAATAGCCATTTCGACATGTTTTTTTTATTGTTTTATTTTTAATTAAATAAAAAAAAAAATAATAATAATGTTTTTATTTGATAATATTTCTAAATAAACTATCACTGAATATGAAGCATAACTTTTTTTAACGCGATACATTCTTTATTTCGAAAACTATAGATGATTATGAAAACAATTTATGTTACAGTTATTTGCTACTGAATGATAATGATAGAGTAGTATTTTGAAGTTCGATAGAATAATATTTTTAAAACTCAGAAAACGTTAGTAATTATTATAAATAATAAGCATCTTACGTTAAAAAAAAAATCACTCTGCATTTCTGTTTCTACGTATTATATTATTTTAAATCATGTGCATATTCCAAAATTATTGCGAAACATAACATCATAAAAATACTGTTCCTCAAAAATTAAGGATTTACAAGAAATGTTGTAAAAACATTTTTTGTAGGTAATATAATATTCTACATTTAAAGTTTTTTACATTTTTATGAGGATCTTATAGTTTTTGGTTAAAATTTATAAAACAGATAATCAACACTCATTAGTCATTTGCGGCACATGAAGGAGGTGAGATATCATCACAAAATTTAACCTATATTATTTTATTATTGTAATGATCAAAATGGATGGGTCTTTGAATAAATCATTACTTTCAAATTTTCTAAATGATAAAATGATAAACATCATCATAGTTAAAGAGTATCTTCGTGCTTTTTGATAAAGCTATAACAGTTTTCGATTTTTTTTTTTTAATTTTTAGATAAACGAGTGAAAAGATAACTTCCTCACCTAAAAGTACCATTTAGTTAATTATTTTTTCAAGTAATAAAGACTTACAATAAACTTTTAAACCAGTATTTCTTAAAAAAAAAAGTTCTTGGACAAAGTAAATATAACCAACGAGTAACATTTTAAGAAATATCAATTGGAATCTAAAATAAAAAAAACTAATTACTCGAAGTATATAGTGGACCTTGATATTATCATTCTGCAAAAAAAAAGATCTTTATTTAAGTATATATTTTTTTTCATTGAGCGCATGTGCTATAAGATACTATAATGGCAGTCATTCCTTTTGTAGATATAGGTATAGTAATGCATCTGATGAACTATATTATTATCATAAATAACTAAAAGATTAATAATTATATAAAATAATTTGTATACATTAATATCTTGTAAATATACTTCATATAAAACACGCATAGTTAAATTTATAAATTGTTGAAACAACTTAAAACGGTAGTTTAAAATCTTTAAAACAAAAACAATATTTTAACGTAATTTCTTCTAATCAAATGTTAATTGAATCTTTATTCACTAATAAAATGCTGCTAACGATTAATACATTGTAAATCTATTAAATTGATTTTTATTCTTTAACGTGTCTTTATAATGATTTATTCGCATAATAAAAACCAAAACCGTAATCAAACATGGTCGGCAAAAACCATCAAAATACTTAATAATATAATATTTTACAATATGCAAGTAGTCACGAAGCGCTTTAGAGAAATAGACTATAATCGCGTGTACTGTAACTTTCCTATGACCGTTCTGCTATGGGATGCGTGACCCTAAGAATAATAATATATACAACGACTAGTAATTAGGTTAAACATTTAGCGACACAAACAAAGTTACGTATTTTAAATGTTTGTTGGTGATAAATTTTACAAAAAATTCAAAAAACCTTTTCTTGTAAATACGTTTAGTTATTAAATAGTTACAGACTAAACACGATAAAAAAAAAAGAGATTTTGTTATAATATATTTTTTATCGTCAATCTGTACATTAAATGATGTGATGGGTCAGAGTTCTAAAAACTATACATTACAGCTTCAAAATACGTCACAAGTGTCAATCAGGGTAATAGTTACACAGACTGAAGAGAATAAATAAAAAATATAATAATGATCTTCTAAACATTTAATAATTAATATAAAATATACTATAGTACAGTCTCGTACAAATATTTACGTACGTATAAACGAACATTAAAAGACGCCAAAATTATGTTTTAGACGACAAAGTGTGTTTTTGAGTGCTATAGAGGTTAGGTTATTGTGACTGAATTAAATAAAAATATCGAAAATATTATTCAAATATTACAAAGTCAACTGTTTACAGTTTAATAATTTATTTCCTTGTATGTACCTATATCTAATTTAATTATACTGATTTTCATATTATAATATCAATTTTAATATAAAATTTCGTAGGATTTAATATCCTTAAATGACTGTGCTTCAAACATTTTTTTTTTTTTTTAAATAGTACTTTTGTAAAATAGTTAATCGGGTTCAACGTATAATCAATATTTATACCGTGCGTAAATATAGAAAACACGAAATTATAATACTCCAATCTGTAAACTGCCTGATATAACGATTTTATAGTATAATAAATTACCTTATATCCGTGTAATGCAATTTAAATAATCATTTTTTCATATTTACTCAACTATTACCAAACGCATTAGGATAATATTCTAGGTCGTAACTCGTGATAAGTTTGCCCTGCACGAATTAGCCATCTTTCGTTTTGCTATAGATTTATAAAAATAACCGTCCTCTTTTTTGTCAAATAAATAATATTCAATATTATTTCGTAGGTACCTAATATATCACTTATGGTGTATAATAGATAAATTCAATAATTTTATCATTTGGTTACATTATTTTTAGAGAAATCAGAAGTATTGAGTTTTAAACCGTATGAACTTAATAGCTATTAATGATATTTTTTACGTTTTACGAATAATTTGAAAATTATGTCACTATAGTTGCAGCTAAACAAAAAAAATGTCAAGTATTTCACATGTGTTTTGAATAAAACTGCACATTTATATTATTTTCATTCTATATGATTATTTTTAAAGTGAATATTGCTAAATAAATAAACAAATATATCTCTGACACCATTTTCATAATTTCTCTTTTTTGACATTTCTTAAAACGTAGGTACTATTATTCATAAATAAAAACTTGTCTTCAATATTTTTATTACTCTTTTTTTTTCCTTTTATATGTCTTCAGTATCAAGTGTCAACTACTAAAACCTAACCTATAGTTTTGATTTTAAATTTTCAAAGACGTTTATTCTGATTCAATATATTTTTTTCAAATATTTATAGCCATAATTAACTAGTATAACATTAAAAAATTCTTTAAAAAACTTACCAACAATGGGGCATAACAAAATATTTTATAAGAATTCGAATTTTTATTTTAATTCGTGATTTATAATGTTTTTATATGTACCTATATGTAATAATAATAATTGAGTGTAATAACTTACAGTATTTTAAATTAGATTATTGTATTACTTAGGTATTCCAATTAATTGGAGTTTGTTTTAAGATAAAAAATAAAAATAACATTTTGTATAAAAAAAAAAAAAGATATTTTTCCTACATCTACTGCGTTCATAAATACAATATGTATTTATAATTTATTTCCCTACTCTATTTGAACGCACACACACATATTATATATAAAAGCGCGATACAGGGAGAGAGAGGAGAGAAAGAGTTATGAGTTGAGTTACGGTCAAAGCCATAAACGCTGGTAAATGACGTTTACGCGTAGGAAATTATAATATCCCGCTAAATTGGACAATTATTATAGTCAATGGCCGGCCATTGACGGTATTGGACAGGTATTTTGAGAAACGTTGAAAACGTTCGAATTGCCTAGTTATTAATGTTAATGGCCACTATTTTGACCGCTCGGGTGTAGTTGAAAAACATAAAAGTACACTAAATCAGTAGTCGAATTGCACAGAGACGTGGCTTGATAATAATAATGTTTGTCCGTATACACGGTATCCCGCCGGCATGTACGCCGTTGATGGGTCGCAAACCTAGAGGAAGAATAAACGATTTTTTAGCAGTAAATCACGTATGGGGATGGGATGATCTAACCTTGATTTATAGATCGATCGCGGTGTAGTTGCAGAATTCGCGTAAATTGGACGAGCACCACGTATTACGATGTATGTTCGAAAAGTAAATACACATACTACAATCTCGTAGATAAGCATAATGCAAGTTGTGTCAACGCTAATGAGACTATAATGCGTTGAAATATAAAATGGAGATTTTCGAAACAAACGACATGTAAGTGTCCTATTTTCTTTTGAAATCGGTGAAAACAACTCCAATTGATCGAGTTGACTTTCAAAGAAGTTTCCACGACCAAAACCTTTCCAACTTTATACAGAATAAAACGGTACATTTAAATATTATATTCATACATATAAATAATATAAATATAATATGATATATAAAATATACGTGTGTGTATCATTTGTTTTACATATTTTTATACTACATATTTTTTTATTTACCTTCCCCTTTATTTTTCCCCATCTTTTACAAGTTGACTAAGTTTACTAAATTTTAGTGAGTGAGAGTTTTTAGTATTTAGAGGTTTTAAAATAAACTTTAAATTGTTCGTGTCGAACATAGTGCCTAAAGTTATGTGGTTTGTGCGATCATCGAGAACGTTTCACGACAAAGTAAAATAGTAAATGATAATAATTAAAGCTGATTTCTTGTCAAACGATATTATAGAATGCCTATGAATTATAGCAATATAGATACCTATACACGGTCAAAGTTCATTATACAGTCGAGGTATGTACCCGCATGTACACGTGCTTTGCGGTAAACCTTAATCGACATATTATATAACATACAAAGTGATTCAACAGGGAAAACCAAATAACCTTCGTTTTAATAATGATAAAGAATTGATTGCAATTTTAATTATTTTTTTTATGCATAGTGACCACATATTTAAATTGGTATTGTTACTATTTAAGAAATTACGATACAAACTTCCTTTTTTTTTTAAATGTAAACCGACATTTTTAAAATATGTCAATTGATAAACAGATGCATTTTATATATATATATAAATCAAATATTAGCATTAACAATTAAAATATATATAAACTGTCGGATCTAAGGAAATATATGTGGTTATTCTTAAATAGTTTTCAAAATTTTTATTGTTAAATTAAATCTAATATTATCATAAACATGCATATATTACCATTTCAATTAATATTAAATATGTAATTGTTCAAAACATCATGTTACCTTTTAATAATAGACTCATATCTGGAATATTCATCTTATCTATATATATATAATATCAGAAATAATGGTATATCAACAATAATTCTAGTCTTACCTATTATTATTTGACTTAAAAAAAATTTGCTTAAATATTGTTTAGATAAATGATGGACATTGTTATTGTTTTACCCTTAGAAAAAGAACCATGTATTAAAAACCACGGTATTGTCGTATAGATAATATGTAGACATGTATTAAAATAGAGGGTATTCGTCCGGATTAGCCAAAGGCGTATAGTTTTCTGAGTGCACAAAGAAAAAGGGAGGCGCCATTCATTTTTCGAAGTGGATTTATGAACAGTCTTCTCGTCGCCGTTGAAGAAGGGATGATACGTCAAAGCTCCTCGTTTCTCCACAACTCTTCCTGCGTATACTTCCGGAAACAAGTACGGAGAGCTGGTGGTATAGGGTTTAAACAAAATTGTACTAGTATATTTTCTGCAGTGTGACAGAGCGTGCCGAAAGCCGACAAGATGGTTTTAAAAACTGAGAGACACACTAATTCATTTGAGCCATGGAGTTTTTTTTTTTTTTTAATTGCTGTAAGTACATGCCGCTATGATAATGGTGAAGTTTTTTTTTCTTGCGCCTACGGCGTGCCTTTGAACAGTGTAGTAGGAAATAATTCAAGGTACCTCGACATAACACCGCAGAAGCGGAGTAACAATAATATTATTAAATACACGTATGCGACGTTGGGAATTGTTAAGATAGATAATAAAAAGGTTTGATAATTATTGTGGTACATTATAATACATTATATTATTATTTTGTACGTTGCGCTATGTATAAGAATGAAATCGTTAGAAGTGCATATGTAGAAATAAAATAAAACGACAGTACAAAACATACGCTTTTGTCACAAATTACATAATGGAAACGAGAATTATTTAAAAACAAAACATTCCCTTTATATTACTATCTATGCCAAGTGATACATATTATGATATAAGACGCTCATCATTGCAAATACGATACATTTTGTTAAAAATATTTATCTCACATAATTTATACATAATTGTTGAAAATAAAGATAGCTAATTTATTAAAAATTGTATATTTTTATCATTTTTTTAAAATTATTTTAATTTTATTAAATAATTACTTAAAAAAAAAATTTGATTTTCAATGACTTAAAATTATGTAAAATAAATTTCTTTAAAAACCTTATTGTTTTTATTTCTATTATACCGAATGGCTTATGATAATTGAATGATTCCGCAAAAATTATGAATTTAATATTTATAATTATTTTAGTTGTACAATATATAACATTATGTTCTTCAAATAAACTTTTTATATTTTTGCTTGATTTTATTGTACATATCCAATGCCAAAAATAATTTTTTCATTGAGTCACTTTATTTACATAGAACAATCAATACGTAATATAAAATAATACTGTTCTTTTCCGAACTTTGGGATCAAATATAGATCTATTTACCGTATATTGTTATGTATAATATAGTATTATACAATAAATTGATATTGAGTGTATACGAAGAAACGTAAATTTACTTTACGCTTTGGAAATAGAGATGACAAACAAATTCTTAAAGGAATTTCTCTCCAAATACGACGCACATATACGTATATATCTGATGATGTAATTTCGTCCGCATCGCATATAACTAGAGGAAAAATACAATTTGATTTGCATCACGAACGGCATTCTACATTATTTATATTATCATTATTATTATATGGCACCAATTTGTACGAAAAACATTCATTCGCAACCTACCTAGTAAAAGTGAAATAAAATTATTTATTTTATCGTGTGATGATAATCAAACATGAGTGTTAAAAAATTGTGCCAACTGATATGAGAAAAAAAAATTTGAAATTAAGAATTGATGATGGAATTTGTTTGTTGTTTTTTTTTCAGTTTTTCTATTTTGCTTTGCTTATTTAGGCCTTGTGTGACAAGTGATTAACATTTATTACGTCTAAAGGTGGCAATTATAGTACAGCTTATCAACAAAAAATATTTTTGTGCTCATGATACATGACCGTAGTCATTATTCAGATCATAATCTAATTTTTGGGAAACCTGAAACATTATTAGCCGAATTGAAATCCATCAGTTTATAGATCGCAGATAATGATAATAATAATCAAGTATAATAAAACGGCAGAAAAAAAATGTAATTTTAAACTTGTCGTACAAATGCTCGTGTGGTTCAACGGCGATTTTAAAACGTCCTGAAAAAATGATTAAACTGTGTACTGTGGTAGAAATAAATGTAGTGTATACACAAAACACGTTATACAAATAATATATCCTATAGGACATAAAATGGTCGTTTTTATAATGTGGGAAACAGAGCTGTGTGCTTTTCAAGTATATACGATTCGAGATATCGATGAATGATAAAGATGATTGTTTTTAAATGTTTGTTTTTCAGACGTAAATTAATAAATTTAACATACTAATCCAATACAAAATTAAGTATTTAATAATATTATGCAAGGGGAAAAAAATATACTTGAAATTATTCTTTGAGTGACGTGAACATGTCGAGTATAATATAATATAATACAAGACTATCTAGGTATAACATGTTAACTTTGAATTTAAAATTCTGTAAAATTATTCTTAAGTATAAAAAATATAGGCTATGGCTTACAAAAATTAAAAACAATGTTATTTTTTTTATTTAAAGTACTATACCTTTTAAAATCATTTATCGATTGTATGTATATAGTATAGTTACAAAAAATGCCTATGTGTTTAATACAAATTAAATTGAATATTTAATATATTGTAATTTTAAATTGATAGAAATATTAAATTACCAAGCAATATTCTACTTTTACTATAAAAATCCATAAATAATGTTAGTTTCATTACATAATTTAATATACTGATTAATAAGTAATAACTGTGCCTAATAATAATATGAACTATATTGATTGAAAGCGGATAAACCGGGATAAATTATAGCTAACCATTTGATCGAAATACAAAACATTACATAGTATTATAAAATAATGATAAACCTATGACAATAAACGAACAATATGAATTGGCAAAACCGTGAGTACTTATTGTACACTCATTTTTAGTTGTAATTTCAAAAAGATTCTATAGATATTCTTCGTATAGAAGGAAATTCAGTCTATCTGCTTACCGACCACAATGAGATTTCTATAGTCATTAATATACCATGATCATGATATTATAATAGCATAACGCGTCTAAAAAATTGCCGCTATCTATGTATGATAATTATAATATCAGCATAGAAAAAAAAATTGATGTAAATATTGTGTTATTGTTTATCGCATTTTTATGTGATATTATTTTGCTGGTTGTTTTTTTTTCAACCCCAAGAACCATATTTTATTCTACGATGTGTGTAATCGTGAAACTAATCAATACACGCGGGCGGGAGGGAAAAAATTCAGTATCATGTCACCGGACCCAACGCGGTTACACTGCGCTTTAGTTAGAAATTAATTATACTGCACATGTAAACGTCAGTTTTGTGCTCATATTATTATCAGCTCGTCGATTCCCGCGGGAACAGCGCTCCGGAGACAGTTAATAATAATGGATGCGCTCCCTCGGAGACAATTTATCTCATCAGATTCGATGGAGATTTTTAAGGAAACATACACGAGACCTGCCACGCTTTCCGAACCTTAATCTCCAAGTACAATGATTATTATTATACGATGGTCACAGTGCGATCGGTCAACCGAGAGGTTTACACTTCGAATGCGGTCACGTTTATTATATTGATTACTCGTCAAACGAACAGCCGCAATTTACACCTATATTGTTATTACATAAGTGTAGATACGCTAAAAATCTGCATCACAGCTTTAGTGCATAATATTTTCATTGTAAAATATTGAAAACAGAATGAAGCGTTGACGTGCACAACAACAGAGTACAACACACGATGGTCATATATCAGTTGTTTACCGTTAATTATTAACAAGTTTTACGGACGAGTATTGTTTTTCGTATATTATTTTATTGTAGACGTTTTTATGTATAATATTGCGTGTTTAAGGGTCGAATTACGGTAATTTTTGACCGAATCGATAAGTTATTATATTTATAGTCAAAATGTCTTGCGTATTCCGTTATATAAATTATGAAGTCGGTGTAATTTTTTTTTCTGTTTGTAATACAATAATGCTTAAAAAATAATATGCAAAATATTTATTTTGTTTACAAAATAAAAACCTATATTATGTTATGTATTTTGGCTTTTCCGGTAATAAAATATGAAGAAAAATTGAAATCAATCAATAAAAATATAATTTAATTGATGTAAAAATAAATGAATTAAAAAACGCATTACTATCTGTGGTCGACGGTCGTCATACCATAATATTATTTTTACACGGTGAATACTGTAGTATTGGATTTGTTTAAGATGATTTTATAGTACTGCTATTTATTTTTTTACGTCCGACAATAATTCTGTAGGTATATTTTAATTAAATTGATTACATTTTTATTTCATCGTGTAAGAGATTCTGTTTAATCTTTTAAGTTTTAAAATAAAAATAACAAACATTTTAAATTTTTCAAATAAATTAAAAAAAATAAATTATTGAACTATTGGATTGAATTGCAACGGTTTGATGGTTTAATAATCAATTTGCATTCAATAAAAGAATATGAGTGGTGTTATTCTAGGAAAAAAAGTTAAATATTGTTATTATTCTATTCTTTAAACATAATTTATGATAAGTAATGAAGAGGGTCCATAACTGTTTAAAAAATGTTATTTTGAAAAAAAAAAACCATAAAAACTCTACTGGTATATGAATAATTTGTATTAGTCAAAACATATATGCGTACAAAACTAACTTTTGCTGTTATGATTATACATTTAATGAGGTAAATTACTCACGAATTAAAAAATAACATAAATTTTAGTTCTAAAAAAAAAAAAAACATTCTGATAATATTAAATACATAAATAAATGTCTATAATAATATGTTCGTCACTCGTTTCATTCAATTATTACACGCGCTGTTTAATATTATGTTCGACGGACGCGTTTTAGGGCATCGGTCCGCGTAACGGACTTAGGCAGAAATTTCATTAGAGCAGCCTTGTGCTACACGACATGCTATATTGTATGCCATTGTGTAGAAACCCAACCACAAAGGGGATGTCAGTGGCAGCAGTGGAGGTACAGTGGCGGTGGTCAAACGACAGCGCTGGTTCCGGGAAATTAAACCCTCGCGACGACGGCAATCGTGGAACCCGAAGTCAGGGTTGACCGCTACTATTGGCACTCAATGCACTACGTCTACAAAAGCTTTATACTACACTGCCCGGCAAAAGTGTTGTGTTTAATTAAGGATCCGTAAAAGGTGCCTGGACCGTTGCGAGTCCTGGACATGTTCTACTCGTTAGTCTTGTATACACACACGACGCCGTTACGGCGTTCCGGATTTATACGTAACAATATTATGCTAATCGTTCAATATAGCACTAACTCGTTTCTCCCGCAAGTTCTTTCGATAGGAAGTTTTTAGTATCGATTTCTTCTTAGAAAACGACATTGATCATGGCATGAGTGTCACGACGACTTGATCTGGCACAGCTGCAGCAAAAATGCAATTATCGAACTCTAAAACTAATAGTGTTTTAAATTTGATGGAATACTTCAAGTATTATATTAATACGCAAGATATAAGTCACAGGTACAGTGATAAGATGTACATCGAACACAATATAGTGAATTAGTGACGTTATATACATTACAATACATTTGTCGGCGATAAAAATAAGAAAAAAATATTAATACAAATATCATTGGAAAATATTAATTATTACTGTACTCTATAATAACAAACCAAACGTTTTCCGTCATTGTAAATATTTTAACGATGAGCGAATTAAAAGTTTAATGCAAACGCAATTTATTATATACTCCGTCATTCAAGTATGCCCGTTATGTTTCTCAGAAATAATTAATATTAGTATTTTTGGTTGGTTCGCCGAACACGATCATTATTTGTTTAATCGTTAAATAAAAAATAATGTTAATTTTATGCCATTTTAAAACCGATGTGATAAAGATTTACTTTACTTTTTTCAATCTCAAAATGATTTAAAGTGATCAAATAAAGAATAATTATGAATAATCATTAGTTTATACAATTTTATCGGACGGAGAATATTGTTATTACCTACTCACTTTTATCAAATGTATTTTAATACGTTAATTACTTTCTTGGTTTTTTTTTTTTTTAAGAGGAATTAAACGATATAATATAATGATAAGTATGCGAGTAAAATAATTATTAAACATTGAACTACATAATTACCATTCTTGGTAAGCCTTATACCCTTATTATAAAAGACTGTAATAGTCTGTAAAATATATTTTTTTTTTTTTTTAATTATTAAAGTATTATTAAAAAGGTTAAATGAAGTAATTCAATCAATCGGTAAAAAAAAAAACGAAATAAAAACATAATAAATTTTATAATTACAGTATAAAAAATTAATCTTTAACCATTTTCTTTTTTAACTTGGATTTTCGATAAACTAATTATTAGTTTGTTGACCTAGAATTATGTTGAATAATCTGATTGAAAATGATATTCAATGGGAGGATTATTTCCAATTTTATGTTTATAGTAATTATTATTTTTTTCTTGCGTTAATTTAATTATTCTTAATTAATAAAAATATAAATAATATAATAATGTTAACATTCTTAAAATAATTCATAATACAAAATCTGAACACAGAAATTAATTTGAGTTGGATTTTGTTTTCTTCTTTTTGTTTTTTCTTAAATACTTCCTTCATCGTCCACCTCTTAGTTACTGGATTGTTCTACTGTGATTTTTTATAAATGATATTCACCATAAGACAATATAATAAACTATTTAAATAAATTAACAATTATTTGGTTAAAAGTCATTGGATAACTTTACTATCCAAGAATAATGAACTAACGAGTATACTAAAAAACAATAAAACGATGCCACGCATGCCCCATATCTTATAACAATGGTTATTTGGATTTATTTATATGAATCGTATTATTGTGTGTAATGAATATAATATGTTAAATAACAATATGTTTATATTTTGTCATTTTTTTTTTTATAGCAAATGAATTGAACATGTGTATCACAATAATATAATGCGTGTATAATTTACATAGATATTATGTGCAGCACTTGTAACTTCGCATTTGTTTGATTTTTTTTCATCTTCTTATGACAGTTTACTCTTGAACTTCTAAAGTAGGTACGTATTATACGCGTTGCATTGTACAAAACTACATAATATTTGTCCCGTTAAATCTATCGGAACCTTGTTAATTGTGCACACTTTGTCACTATTACATCTTACGCAAAATCTGAGCGGAGCAAGAAAATAGCCGTCATTAGCACGCTAGATCTCCAAGCTATAAGTTATCCGCTCAATTGGCTAATTCACGAACACTGTCGTCAAATAGTTCTATTCGCGTACAATGCGACGGTCCTAATTGTAATAACCATAAGTCGTGTTTAAAACGTGACGCCAAATGCGGGTATTACGATTAATTTAGTTTTTCTTGTCTTAAATAGTATCTGTAAATGCGTTTTTTTTTTCAACATATCCGACTAATATTATTGTGTTTTTCGTTATCAACTGCAATACCAATTCGGTTTTATGATTTTTAGACATACACATCGTAGGTATAAACTATACGAGTATTTTACACAAACGTCTTTTTGTTTTCTTGTTATGATGCGACTATCTGAGTCTATTATTCTTCCACTCTTTTAGTCTTACCATAAATGGAATTATACAGTTTAAAATTTTGTACACTTAATTGGTATAATTTATTTTGCATATAACTCATAGTTTATTTTTCTAGTATTTTAGATAATAATTTATATGATAAAAAATATTTCTTCGAAAATATTATGGTTAAGTACTTTATACTAAATACCAGAATTAATTGTGTCATAATATTTTATGTAATCTACTAACCAGATATTTCTACGCAACTATAATTCCGAATAAAGACTTAGTATAATAATACATTATGTGTAAAACTGTTTTTAATAAACATTTTTAAGAATTAATTAATGTTAAATAACTATTTAATGTTAAAAGTAAAGACAAATTTCAATTTTATGACGTCGTTAGTACTTCGCATTGAAATTACACTTTTTCTATAAATGTTATCAAATTCAACTCCATCGGATTCATATATCTTATCTCATAATATCACAGTAAAGAGTCACAAAAAATTATAAAATATATTACACATAATTCAGAATATATGAATTTGACGCGTGTGTAACTAATATTGTAGTGAGATTTTTATATCCACAAGGGTACAAATTTAATTACAATTTGAATTTTAGCCATAAGCTAATATCTTGATTTACCTTCTATGCAAATTATTTTCAAGTGTTAAAAATGTAAAAATTACTGATTATGTTATAAATAAAAGTAATTTATACAAAATACAATATATATAATATTATGTATCAAATATGTCATCATATTATTTTGTGTATAATAATATAATCTTCCACTTGAATGATAAATTCTTAAATAGGACCTAAAATCCTTACTATTACAAAATAAAACGACGTAAGTAAAACATTTTTATTCTGAATTGAATGTTAATAAATAATAAAAAAAAAACAGTTAAGTAAAAAATACATTTTTACAACACACAGTCTAATTAAAATGGTTTTTAAAATTTTATACTACCCATGTGTTTATACTCATATGGTCTAAATTACTAAATGACCTCAAACTAAACAGTTAATTTTAAAATTTAAGGCTATACATTTCTTATCATACGACGTTTTAGACTAAAAATAAGATACCACAGTATCTTTGGCATGATTTGACGTCGATAATTATATTTGGTTAAATTTGTTAAACGTCGATAATTGCATCAATTTAAAATAGAGTTGAGCAGAATGGTAAAAAACCAGAGAGGGAAATAGCGAAAGAGAGAGAAAAAAAGATATACATAATAAATACATTAATAAAATTGACAAGAGTGGGTAACGTAATTAGCGATAGGTCGAACAAAAATGTGGTATCGTTTAGAAAAATAATGAGAGGCCCGCTACTAATGACCTTACGTTTTAAGCCTCCGAACACCACGAGCATTTTGATTAATGACACATTCAGGAGAAAATCGGTGATACCGCTCGCATATATAAAAATATATATTTATGCACTAGGGATAATGTGGTTTATTTTAATTTTAATTTTTTTTTTTGTAATATTATTTTTTTTCTATCTAGTTGAGAGGTTATTGGATTTGGGTCGCTGAAGGGAAGAATTAATTGAGTTAGACTTTGATAATGTTTAAACTTGAAAAATATGAGTTATTTTCAGCTTTATAAATCTCGCGTAAGCAAGGATGATTCATTAAAAACTCACTTCGATAAAGATTTGATGATTATTTGGGTCAACAGTTATAATAGTCTCTCGTGATGACGGTGTTGTATCGGAACTTAAGTTTCCAATGTAGTTTTATGAATAGTCATTTTCTGAATATAATGAGAATATTTGCAAAAGGTAAATCTGACTAGATTCTTGTTTCGTGTAGTTTAATAAACATGGTTTAAGTGTATAATATTTAAGTTATGGAATTTATATCAATAAAATTTTAATTATAATTATTTACTCACATCAATAATTCATTCAGATTGTATTGGCAATATTCATTTTTAATTACACCAAATATATCACTTGTACGTATTTACCTGCAACAAAGAAAAAAAAAATCTTATTATTAATACAGTACCACAATGTATCTATAACAATAATTACAATTTATTATTACAGTGTATCTACATTTTTATTATTTAAGTTTTATTTTAAACTATACTCCAAATAATATAACTATATGAATAGGAAATTGAATTATTTAATCACCAATAAGCTGATTTTTTATAGAAATTTGCAAGTTATAGAATTTAGAAATTATTTTCAAAAACATTAATTTTGATCAAATTATTATTCTATTATTTTAAATAATAGTTAATATAAGTTTTATTAAAATATCCTGTTCTACGTTTAATTAACATTTTTAAACATAAAAACATCGTTAACTTGAAATTTCCATAATCATACTTTCAGCAAACAGAAATCATATTCCAAGGAAAGGGTTTTACTTTGTTAATTATAATTATATGAAGTTTAGAGAAAATGAGAAAAATTAATTATATATTTTTTATAAAATTTCACATAGTTACACTAGTCTAAAAGTTCTCCGTTAATAATCATTTATTAATTATAATAATTAATCCATAGTATATTTTAATATAAATAAAAAACTATTAGTTTGAATCTGAATTTTATTCAATTTTAAATATTTAGATAGAAGGTAAAAATTAAAAAAAAAAATACTATAATACCCCAAATAAGCTTATAATTGTTGTTTTTTTTAATGAGGTTAATATTTTCAGTAAATATCCAAAATTATAACAGTGATGTTTTTATTTTTTTACTGGGAATATCTGTAAATTTTTATTTAATAAAGTACATTAAACATAGCGTTATATAGTATAAATTAACTCAGATACAGCCCCAACACATTAATATACCCCAGACCACCATCATCACCAATACCACTATAGCAGTACCAGTACTACTGATCCATCACTACTTCTATATAAATATGCAAAAAGTTTTATATCGTACTATTATCATTTAACAATATCATGATAAAGCCCTTAGAAATACCATATTCAAGCCACTGGTTTGTACAGTTTTTGAATTGTTTTTTATAAAGAAAAAATAGTTTTTTTTTTTTTCAAGTATTTATAGATGAAAAAATGGTATGATATATAGCTATTATAGAATATCACTTAAAATTAAACATGTAGTTTGTTAGATTTTCATATTTAGATTAAATTAAACATGATTAGTGATTCTCTGATACTACACAAATATAAATATAATACTATAATATTATCATTAATTACAATAAAAGATAAATACGATAAAGTTTTCATTCAATTAAAAATGTAACAAGTGTACTAATTGTATAAGCCAGTTGGTGATTTATTTAGTTTATCAACGATGGTAGATAATGTTAACAGTTTGATAATTTTATCATAATAAACAGTTAAGCATCCTTTATAATAATTTGCAACATTATTCGATTTGGAATATTTATGAACAATATTTAAATTCAGTTAAACAAAGGTAATAAGATGTAAAATATTGGAATATACGTCTATACGTGCGATGTACGTCTAACACTCGGTCTACAGTTCTCGTGCATGGATGAAAGTAAATGGTAATCAAAAGTTTTGTACTTCAGAACTTATCCAGTAACAGTTGTATCAAATGAAGGGTTGTTTAGTAAACTTGCAGAAATTACTCATCTAAGATGAAGGAATTAAAGAAGAATACTGTGGTCCAATTGTATATAAATAAATTAGTTAGACAATAGCTAAACTTCAAACAGAGTCGGAATCAAATTTAGTTTATTAACCTAACCCATTTCGTGCAGCTAACCCAAATTCATATTTAGAATATTGTACTAAACGTTATGAAATAATTTGTCTAAACATCGCTAAGTCGAGTGTTTTGAATTAATTAGTGAAATTATGTATAATAAATTTCAAATTTATTATAATTTTTAACTATAAATTATAATGTCATTTAACACTTCTATTACTGCAGTATAATATAAAAAATAGAGTAATAGTTTTCAACTCAATATTACTGCGATATACTGAACAATGTCGTTATTTGATTATATACTTCTCTGAATACATTATTTATATGATGTATACATGCGCGGAATAGAATAATAATATTATAAAGTTGTAAAAAATCATAATCGACACGTCGGTGGGTATCGTCGTCCGACGTTCCACCACAATAGTTCGTGTTTGGGGTCGGTACCGATTGAAAACACAACATAATATCAATATTATCATCAACGGTGGGCTGCACATCGAATAAACTAGTGATTAAACGAAAATTAAGACGTGCTAGCTAATTATGATGTTTAACTCGAACGGTCGAGAACGATATCTAAAGTCGGCGAGTCCGGCGCGTCGGAACCATAACAATGATGTTTACCATAGCGCGGCGTGTGCGTGAAATGATAAATTACTAATCGGCCCGTCAAACGATTTCTCGCGTTGATCGTTCCGATGTAATATTACGAATTATTACGTGTTATTATCGTTATTAAAACTTCAACACGGTAAAACGTGTATTATTGTTCCGCCGAACCTGCCACAACCTCTGTCCGCGGCGAAGGGAGAGACGCCGTCTCCGGGCCGAGCACACGACGGCTTGTGGCGGGACGCTATTGATTTTACCCGAAAGTTAGGTAGAACCCGTGTCGGGCAATCGGCGAACGGAGAACAACAAAATGGGATGGCCGACGCAACAACAATAATAACCATATTATTACGTTATATATGTGGACATTGTATAATGCGTTATTGTGGACGACGATGAACAAAAAAAAAAAAAAAAATGAAATAAAAAGAATACGTCCGCGCGAGGCCCGTCCTCGCGGCGATCCTCGCCCGAGCCACCGACACGCGACCGACGGTAGGTCGCAATTATCATAATCACTCCACCATGAAAAATACGGCTATTGTGTGGCGTAGGGGTTGGGTGAGGTAAAGTTAGGTATCTGTAAAAAATATTAAAGTGGCTAATATTTGATGTCTTATCGTTTTTTTCCTTTCTTTACACTGTTCAATTGTACTCAGAAAATCATTAATTTTTAAACTTGAAATAATAATCTGAACATAAAAATAAAATTCTATTGCAATTGATTACAATTAATATACTATATTGTGTAGCGACAAAGTAATCAGTCAGCCTGACTTTAAGTTTAACTATTAGACAATGTTAACGACAATGTTAACATATCTTTTTGGTCAGTCAGTTATTTGCAAATATTTTTTGTCGACTCTCTGAATATAATATATATGATCCCGAAAAACGTGATTATAAAATTTAATCACATACCAATCTGTTTAATTTTTTTTTTTTTTTTAATACAAATCATATAGTATAGTGTAAAAAACATTATTAGTTTTTACTGGTCGCCAGACGACTGAATTTTTTTTATCATAAAAAAAATAACACATAGTTATAGGAACGAGTCGTTGTGATAATTTTTTTTAATCCAGTTTCGAACAATTTATAACTCAAAAGCGTACTATCATTGGGTATGTTTATACGTATAATAAATAACTCAATATACTACTACAACATAGCATTTAGTCTGTCCGGTATACAATTCATTTATTAAAGTAGATAAGATATATCAAACTCTATTTAATAATATTATCGTAAATTGGACTATCTCGATTCAGGTGACATAGCGAATGATGTATCATAATATATATACTCGATGTTGTTTGTTTTTAGCACTTTCAAAAATTGTATTGTTTTTTTGCAGAAAACGTAAAAATGATTAAAAAAATTGCTATTGTTTACATATTGGATGCAGTGCATTTTATAAAATGATATAACATTTTAAACACTTGCCACTATACGATTGAGTGTTTCTACAACAGAGTTAACCAAAACTAAAATAATCAAAATCACATAGATAGTCAATAGAAATCGACTGTATTTTTATTATTTATACTTACACATTGAAAACTAACCACACATTTCAACACTTGTGAGTTTTGATCTGAAGTAGAATATTTTAACAACATGGGTAGTATTATTTTTAGATTTTCAAGCTTATAGATTGAAAACGCGTATCGCATGATTTCGTTCGCGGATGTAGCAAAACTAGAAAGGTAATAAAATTTTTGTTTTTCAAAATTATAAAAAAAAGAATTCTTTGAATTTTGAAATAGAAATACATTTTGAAAATGACGGTCATAGGTCGGAGAGTTTTCGTTCTATGATGACGTTTGTCGAAGAAACAGCATATTTTATGTGTTTATTTTTAGTTTTTTCATGAAAGTGTTAGGCACATGTATAATAATTCATAATGTTGAGTTCAAAGTCACCAATATGCTTTCAAACTAGTGGACGTGTTTCAAAGCGTTCCAGGAACAGTGCAGAGAAAAAGTGAAAAAAGAGTCGTTTTTTCAAATGGAACTTGTAGTTGTCTATATGCATATAGGTATATTGTCAAGTCAAAGGATATCAGAAAAAAAAATAATTCGCAAATAAAGTACCGTCATCTACACATACGTATAATATATATTGTGCGTGGGTTTTTATAATATTCGTTCACTATATAAAAAAAATATAGAGAACATTTTTTCGTATAATTTTAACTTAGAAGTCATTATCAAAACACAAAACAATTTAGTGTCGAAAAAAATTTTATTTAACTATGTATCATTCATTCTTATTATATTTTTATCATTTTTACTTTTCTTAAACTGAAACAAACATTTTTTATTTCATTTTCCTATACAGAATATATTTTTTTGGAATTTTCGAATATGAAGTTTGAACGAGTGATTGTTATAATAATTAACATTTTTACATAATTTATAGTGCGTTTATATGTGACACTGCAGTTTCCAAGATTAATGTTTGTCTTATCCAAAATTGTTTTTAGTCATTAGTGAAATCGTTTGTTTTGTATTACTGCAGCAAAAACTTCGACCAGGGTCCTAACCTAACCAGTGCAATATTTACATATGACGTGGCTGAATTAAGCTCCCATCTCTTAACAAGCAACTCACTATCAATTTTAAACCTTGTTAACATAATGTAAAAATAGTATTTTTTTTCTTAGACATTAATATATTATATTAGTGAACATGTTTCAAAATGTATGAGTAAATCGACAAATATAATTGTTGAAATAAATCAAATTCTTCTGTAGAATCTTAGTTTTTATTTTATTACTGTAACTGTAACGTTCGGTATTAGTATACATTGTAGTACATAGCAGCAATACCGACACATATTAAATTATTTTATAAATCTCTTCTAAAAGCTCATATAGTGTTTGAGATCTTCGGGAAAATTCTGAGATAAATAATTCTCTCTTTAAAGTCCAAGAATAGTAAAATTTATAATAATATGTTGGTTTTTTTTTCTTTAACTATATTTAATGATAATACCTTTTGTTCTATGTTTATAGAATACTTCGTGATTCTATAAAATGTTTTGTATAATTAAATTGTTTTACAAAATTAAACATCGGGATTGGGGCAAAGCCCCGAGCAGGCTTTGCTTTTAGAAAACTTTCTCCCCTCATCATCCCACACCACAACACAACCTTTAAAATATTCCTTAATACTCCTCTGCTTTAAACTGAGCATAAATATAATCCCGTTCGATTAGTTATATAGTTATAAGGATAATCATGATAATAAAGGGGTCGGGATGTTTTCCTTCTTTGTATTTCTTCCACAGCCGTTCACAAGAGGTTATTGTCATCCATACCAGAGTTATATATTATATATATATATATCATGTATACTGTGTACATACACAGTGCCACTGCAGGCACGACTGTCACGACATACTATTATTATTATTGTTATTATTATTATGTGCACTGCCGCCGTTATGCTTTCGTTTTATTGCTGTTAGACGTCTGCGATGCACTTGCGCATAACGCGCAAAGAAGCGTTCAAGAGTCTCGGCACTCCGACAATCTACGAACACTCACCCACGACCCACCAGCAATTGTTAAGAACTCCATCGAATTACTCAAGCAAACATTTGTAGGCGCCTCTGTGAATCGTAAATACTCACCGTCTGCCTATGCGAGAGATATTCGTTTTGCGTTCGGACAAGTCGTTGGACGAACGGTGTTGATCGCGCACGCGTGTGGAACGGGCGAATTTTCAGTATTTTTTTTATTTTTTTTTTTTCCCCCGTTCTCCTTTTATTCCGGTCCTTGCTACCACCGTCTTGTCACATATCTCACTCACCCTTTCTCTCTCTCTCTCTTTCTCTCTCTCGACCACCCCTCTAACTACCCCTTTTCACCGTCGCTACCCTGTATGCTACGCACAAACGGAATATAAATCCTGGCCCGTTGTGTTGTCTTTTAATAAAAACCAAAAAGTCCGCAAAGCGAATGCCCTACGGGTCGTCTATATATAAGTATATATAATATATTATACGATTGTACGAGAAATGGTTTCACGAATAATTTCATAAACGCAATTTTGATGATCCTTTGCACAGAAGGATGTGTTGTGGTAGTGGAGGAAGAGCGGATTTCGTATATGAACTTTCGCTATATGAAATCAACCTCCAAGAGTGGGAGAAAATATAATAACAGCATTACATAAAGTACGTAGTATATTATGTATACACTCTAGTAGAAATTTTATAAAAAAATAAAAATAAAATAAATTACAATAATGCAATATTTGTTCACGCCAAACACGTGCGTTAGAGTAATTTTTGCTGCGCTGTTAGAATTTTATTCCGTGCTGATTACGCACACTCCGTATGTAGAATAATATGTAAATCCGTAACGTGATCGTTTGAACGTGTTTCTGCGAATAAATATGAATTTCTTAAATTTCTTTAAGTGTTTATAAAAATCCCCCCAAAAAATACATTATAATCGAGTTGACCAACGGAACAAAAACGTATGTTTGTTTTAGTAAACTTAAGCAAATATTCGTTAATAATACTATATGCGTTTCTTTTTTGAAAGGTGGAGTATAAATAATTTAAGTAAAAACTTAAATGTATCTAAACACATTAATTATTTATCCAAAACTATTTTAAATGTAGATGTATTATAATATCCTATGGACCACGATGAATATTAAATTTTAAACACTCCTTATTTTTCCTTACGTATATCTATATACCACACCCCATACACCTTGATAGTTCAATAAAATTAGTTTTATACGATATTACACAATTTTATTTTTTAAGAATCTTCTACCTTTTTAAGCATATATTATGCACGGACGTAATAATGGTAAAAAGGTTCGAGATCCTTGTTGGTGACATCGCATAAACTTTTCAATTAAGTTTATTCCAGACGTGGGTTTCGCTTTTATAATATTTTTTTTTTTTTGGTTTTATGTTTTTTCGTTGTATTTAAATGATTTTTATTTTTAACTTTAACCTTGATGAATGGCCCGAAAACATATTATTCTTATTATTCTATTCACTTAGTCACGTTTAAAAAAGTTAAGAGTTGTATACTTTTATCATTAAAAGTTATATTATAAACGGAGTTAAAAAAATATAGTAATTATATTAATTAATATATATATATATTGTTTACTTAATAAGAATGTACAAGAATTAAATAAAATAGAATTATAACAAATTTAATGTCAAGTAAATCGTTATACAGAATTCATAATATTTAGGATATAGGAGATCAAACAATCTGATATTATGCAACGAGTAAAGATTAATTTAATGTATAAGCTTATACATAAAGGGTTTTCGGATATTGATTATTGCACAATAATGTTATCTTTAATCGCGTCATAATAATATTATCGTAGGTGGTCTTCATCATCTCTATACTTTGGTGTTTCAAAACTTTCTAGACACACTGATAGTTTATATAGGCCATAAAGTGTCCTATGAATATTTACTATTATTTTAAAGTGTTTAGAGTACCACATTAAAATAGTAAATCCTCCGGGGACATAATATTATGATATTAAGTGAATAATCCAAAACTTTGTACTTCGTGAACTGCAAAATAAATTGTTCACAACGTGGCTGAAGAAATTTTTTTTTAATTTCAATATATTAAGTGGAATTAATATACCAAGCAATATTTCTATATATAAATAGCATTATAAAATTAATAACAAATCAATAAAAAAAGTATGAACTTATTATTATTAAATGAATAGCCTTTTTCAAAATTATTCTCTCCCCGATAAAATATTGTAAATATAAGCTGTGCGTGTATACGATAAAATGAATACAATTTGAAAGCTGATGAAATAAACAGTGTTAATACCTTTTCATAGATAGATAATTACGTGTGAAATTGTGTGATAAATTAATTATTTTATGTACGATGTTATAATATGATATAATATATTTATATCTTAATAAATATTATGTAATACTATGATATACAATTTTTGCACGTGTACATCTAATTAGTTTTAACCATAATAAAACGGATATACAAACTACCTGCACATCCTAACAAATATGAGAATCATATAACATAACATATGTCCCAACATTTAGGTTCGTTTACACAAAAACAGAAATGCATGAGTTAAAGAGTTTCTTAAGTGAAGCAATATACCATATTATTATAAGAAACATACACCGTGTGGATAGCTAGACGTTTACACGGTGATCAATGTTTACCAATTTATCGTTTGCATTGTTCGTTTTTCGTCTACCGTTAATTTTTGGAGATTATTTAAATGTAGTTTTTTTTTTTTTTAATTAAGCGCAAAATTTTCAATAAAAGTATTTTAATAACTATTTAAATGTTTGCATATTATTATTTATTTACCTATAGTAAAATTATATACGATATAATATAATATACTAAAACCGATAATAAATTTTAATATACTAAAAAACAAAATAAAAAAAAACGTTTTTTTTTTTTGTACACTAAATAAAACGTTCATTAGATAGTTAATTTTTTTTTTTTTATTAAAAAACTATATATATGTTGTATGTATTTCACCAATCGAAATTCCATGGTCAGTTAAAACGGGCAAATAAATAGGCTCATGTAAACCATACAATTTTTTTATTCCAAGCTTGAAATGCAAGGATAATTAAAGTATATTTTTATTAAATATTGTTTTTTGTTTTCGTTTTAATATATCATCACATTTTTGATCACATTTTCATAATGTTTACGTATACATTTTAAGATAATTATTATATTTAATGAATCGTAAAAATAGAATTTTATTCAAATTGATAATAATAATAATAATAATAACAATAATTATTGTATTAAGATGGGCATAATTGGTCATTTTAAAAAATGAAAGTAAATGATGTAACACGGGGATATGTATATGCAATATTGGTACACGTAGGTCAACAGTCAGTCAGAGCAACGTTTTTTAATATAATATTTTAAAATATGATCATAAAAAAACCAAAGCATCATCATTTTTATTTATATCTAATAATATTATTGTATACAATAAAAAATATAATAATGTAGACTATTAATAACCTCCATCTTTGTATCATAATATATATAATATATATATATATATTTTTTGATTTTATATTATTATTATGCATATTATTCTACATTATATTCAATAAAAATAATATTGTTAATTATTACTAGTTATAAAATGTATAAACTCATCATAAACATAATTTATTTGCAGAACTTCACAACAAATGTTATTGTAACATTCAAATATAAATGGTTAATTTATTCAAAGTATTGTGGGAAAAAAGTATTATTGTTATTATTTAGTACAACTATAAAACTACAAGTTTAGATTTGATGACTAAAACGTACACATATATTTTTATGACAACAATTACGCATTATTGCGTTTTTACACAATAATTGTATTGTTACCTTGGAAAAATCGGGTAATATTTACATTTTTAGAATAAATAAAATGATTGAATCCATAACCACTGTGGCTATGGTAACATCGATATCCAATAACGCAATTGACTCAGGTATACGATTTGAGGCATAAGAAAACCATTGCCACCATATTTTTTAAATGGTTATCTATTTAAATTGTTTCCGAAAACATATTTTCTACACTATAAAATATAAATAACTAGTTGTTGATAACTAAACATTAACTAACTCTAGTATATAATATAATAAACTAAAACAGATACAATATAATATCCAATCAACTTACCCAGATATCGTAACCTTAGATATTTCAATATTATTATGATACGCAACAACTTAGATGCGTAAACAATTTAAAATTTCGCGTATTTAACAGATGTACGAGGGTTCACAAAATAAAAATTATTACATGTTTAAAGTCATAACAAAATAAATAACGAGATTTCTATAATTAATTTGATTATACATTGAAATACTATAAGTGCTATTAATTCAATTTTATGTATGATTTGAAGTAAACACATAAGTTTCATTCCTGATAAATACTATTAAATATTTTATTAATAATTAATATTCAATTACCATACAATATTATTTTGTTCTAAAATCCCATGAAAAACATTAGATTTAGTACATCATATTTATATTATATTTAGATTCAGTGGATGGTAATTATAATAGGACAGGGACGTTATTGCATTTGCATATTATTATACAGAATTTGCTTATATTTATTGCAAAGTTAAGTGAATGGTTTCGTTTACTTTTCATTTAAATAAAATTAATTATTTTTATTGCAAATAAAATGCAGTTTTTTAATTCAAGTGCGATTTTAATGAATTTTAACTCATTTTTATAATTATAAGGCATAATTTCAAGAATATTCAAATGTATTTAATTAGTGTAGGATATTAATGACAGATTTTTTTTCTTTTATTCGTGTACATTGCAGACCAATTTCTTATAACGTTTATTATGACTGAAAAAGTCGTACTTGTATATTAATGCATTTTTAATTATTATTAAATTTAAATGTATTATTTAATGGCATATTTCTTATATTCTTATATTATAATATTTATAGGTATACTTTTTATGGGGATTTATTATTTTTTGACTATTTTCTTCAAATTAAGATTTTAAAAAAATTATAAAATATACTTCTACTTTTATTATTTATTACATTTACTACGTACATAATACCATTTATTCAAGCTACGTATCGTGTTATACATGATTTTTAAAAATATTATATCAGCTGTAGGCATTATTGTGTTGTTACCATAACTTGCAAGCGCGGATTTTTCACTAAAAATGTACATGAAAATTTAAACGAATAATACAATATTCTTAAACGCATTTTATAATGTTATTTTTTGTTGTTTTAAATGTATGAATTAATTTTTTTTTTGGTTTTGATTCACTTGCTTGTTTTCAAATTTTTAAAGCCATATAATATATATTAATTAAAAAATAATAACGATGATGTGTATAAATGATATTTTTTAAAAATAACGTTTGACCACTAGGATGACAAAATAACTCCGCACACGATATGGTTAATACTAAACTAACATAACAATCACATAATATACGTTCGAAACTTATTAATGATGAAACAAGTCATTAGATTCGATAAAAAAATAAATATTGGAGGAAGTGATACCTCTGTGTATTAATAATTTCTATGAGTTTCTTATAGTGCTGAGGTCTGGTTGTTGTTATAAAAAAAAAGTACAAAACGATGAACTAACCCAAAATATTACTATCTAACATAATATGAAAATGTTTGGCTATTTTCGCGTGCACCACCCATCATTGGTATTACAGTTTGGCAACACAAAATATTAAAATATACATATAGTTATTCGCTATGACGAAAATTCAAAAATTCAAACAATTCGTTCATTTTCGGAGCTAGTCGGAGAACAACAAAAAAGATCACGACGGCAATAGGACTCATCGGTAAGTCGAAACCTCAAAACATCAACATCATGTATAGTGGTTACGACGAAATCATTACCGTAATATGACCGTTATTATTCGACGCACAAACACCGATTGTTATGTTTTGTCCGTACAGCGAAAATCGAAAAACCGTTTTGCGGGTTCAACACACATAATATTATTATTATTATTTTATACTCGTTTTTAATAAACGAAAATACCATACGCATCGTAGAGCAACCACACGTGGGCGAACATCCAATAGTATAGGGAAATTTCGCGCTGCTGGTCGTCTACGCCAAACAAGAGATTATTATTTCCAATTTTTTTTTTTCGAAAACATTTGCGTAACCTCTCGGTGCCTTATGGGTAAACGACGCGTGTGAGACCATTGAGAAATGCGAATAAAATAAATTATTGCGTGAATGTCAAAAATCGAATCTCGCGCGGGTCGCTACGGGTCACGCCAGGTGTGCTGCACACCGTAATGTTATTTCCCGGGTTAGTTGGATGCGTATAAGTACACAATATTATTCCTATCAGATCTTCGTCCTACTGCAGCTACTATTCGCTTCAAAAACCGTTGAGTTATTTCATTCAATTACAGTTCGATATCTATCTCAACGAATCTGTATAAAATTATTTGAAAATAATTGTTTTACAATAAATCACAAATGTGTATGAAATATACATTTCAATGCTCAAATAGATATGATTCGAAGTTATAAAATTGTTTCTACGAAAAATAAAAAAATTATCTAAGTTTGCGAAAAAATCCATCGCTCCAAAGTTATACTAATTTAATAACGATCTCAATCCAATAACCTTAAGACCTACATTTTATGGCAATATTTTAATACCACTTTTTGATTGTTAAAATTTGAATTTAATTTTGATATAATAAAAATAGTGAATTCTAGTGACCGTCACCACTGGTGCAAATATTGCTATTGCTATTACGTATATTATTGATGGGTAGCGACGAGGGAACCGCACACAAGTTTTTAGGCTACCATTATACATTTTAATTGATGAAACTGCTGAACCCGTTATATCCTCACGAATCATTGAGTAAGCATTTCCTTTGATCAATAGTGTGACTAAATAAAATATTTTATATTCATCTTGACGAATCACGAATCTTCTTTAGAAAATCGAAGTTGTGATCATTATCGTCTCAAAAAATATATATTATTATTATTATTTAAAATATTTTATTGATACTTCATCGCCGATGTTTATTAAATAATATTTGCTTAACACTTATGTAATGTTATGAGATTATAAATCACGAATGAAAATCTTGAATACTTACATTCTTACCATTTTTAAATGTTTAGCTTAGATATAGATTGCTTTTCCGAGTAATTGTTGTGTTACATTTGTAGATTTTTTTAAGATTTTACGTGTTTCAGTGTGTGTATTTAAGGAAATTGATCAGTACGAATTTTGCCAAAAATGATTTTTTTGAATATCATCTATGCTGACGGCGGTTCTTTTATGATTATTTGGTGAAACAGTATCCAATTCGAATTCTCGTGGTTATGACTTCCTCTATTATTTTAATGTCAAAGTTTTTTTTTTTCATTTTATTATGTTAAACTTCACATACTCGACTTTATTTGTGATAAATAAGTCATTTCAATTGATCTACCATAGTCCTATTGCTATGCCTTTATTTTATTGATGTTAAATGATTCTGATATTTTAGTTAAGCTTATTTTTGCGGAAAACTGAGAAAAGGAAGTATCATTGGATTTTAAGTTTGCTTTTACATTTCTGTGTATCCCAAAATAAAAGGGGTCCGACATGAATATCAATTGTTTATGAGTTAATGAGAAAATTATGCATTTATGAATGTGTTGTTTAATACTAGTTCATTTTTTTTTTTTTTTTGAAAGAAGGAAGTTATAAAGATTTGTAACTGACACTAAAACGTTTGAATTAAGTCACTGACAGTGACTCTATTGTCCAAATTCTGAGATGAAATAGTTTTTAATTATACGTGAGTTGGGTGTATTTCAGTTGTATAATTATTATTTGTGCCGATCGGCAATGATTATTCAAGATTTTCCCGATCCTTCTATGAATGCTGAAAAACGAACTATTTATATTTTTATAACCATATTATATGATATTATACTACCATGTCATTGAAAATGATATAGGTGGTATAAAGGTAATTGTTTCTTCATAACCTACATCAATTCGCTGGACCTATATTTTGGGTAACTTAATCTCTGACTCCCGTCGTGATATAATTGAATAGAAACGATTTTAAAGCGAACGTCTTATAATAATAATTATTATTATTATTATAATGATACAGCGAATATTGGGGCTATATGATGACGTAACGTACTTGTGAGTATATAATTATATGTACAGTAAATATTTTGTGGACACGACGGGCGGTGGTGACTGAAGAACAGAAGGGACACTTAGAAATGGGTACAATATATATATACATAATATTTTACACTGTCCCCACTCGCCGACCATTGTACCTCAACGTTGAAACGGTTGGTGTGTATATAATATTATTATTATGCAGCGGTGGGTTTCGTGGGCGATTGTGCGAAACGGGAAATTAATTCACTCAGACTAAAACCTGGTTTGGTGATTAAACGCATACGGGATGAATTATATTTTCGTCTATTATTCGTAATTATTATTATTAAATAGTTAATGTTATTATTGTTATTTTCGTTGTCCGATATGATTAAACGAATTAAACGTGTGTGTATATGTGTGGGTGGGGGATATATGTATTTCTTGAAACGGAAATTATTGGTTTTCTTCATAAATAATTGCTTTTATTTTTGTTTCGTTATAATAATAACAGAGTAGCATTTTTTTTACCACTGATTAAGACAATCGTTATGGTTACCAAAGCGCATTGTACGGTGGACTTGTACCGCGTATGATAGGCACCAATAATTATTATTTTCCGGACAAGATAGGACAACAACGGATTTAATCGTCAACACAGGTTTATTTTTTCATGTGTTTTTTTTTTTTTTAATTGAATATTTAACGTAGCACTTAAATAAATAAGCCGTACACGACGACCCGGCAAATTGTACCAAGCGAACACAAAATAAGAACTTAGGTATATATTATTATTATTATTATTATACCCTTACGAAACGAGCTCATTGCTATAATGCAGCGACCGTACACACGTTACAAGCCGTAAACGACTAAATACATTAATAATGTTAATGTAAAACAACACAACGCTCTGAAAGCATCATAAATAATTTGTCCTAGACTACTGTTACAGTATAGGTATGTTCAGTATTATATTATACGCACATTATTTCGTAATTGTTTATTATTTGTATTTATATTAATTAATAATTATTATGTGCCACGGCGAAAAACCGTATGTGCATAATATACCATATGGCTACTAGTATTCCAACATATATACCTAACTATATTATATTATATAGATATATAGTAAATACGTCATAACATTATTATGGCCGATTCAGGGTAAAAAAATCGATCACTTTTTCGTGATTGTTTCGTAATATTGAAACAAACATTTATTTATCAAATAAATATATATCATACCGTAAAATTCAATAAAGCCATTGAATTTGGAAAAGTAAAGCTGTTAAAAAGATTTTATTTTTACTACCGTACGAACGGTATAATAACATATAATGTATACATGGTTGTGATAAAAACGTAACTAGAAAAAAAGGTTTCCGAAAGAAAGGGGCCGTGATAAACATGTTTGTGTTAATGTTATTGTTACGATTTAAATATATATGGGAGAAAAAATACCAATCGTTACAAATATGTCTAAGCGCGGATAAAGAGGGGATATGGTACTTAACTGTAACCCGATCTCCCTCAAACGGCTGTTGCGCTGCTGTATGCACCAAAAATATCGAAGGTGTCTAAGATAGAATAATGTAATAATTAAATGACATCGAAAAAGTGGAAAATATATTTATTTTTTTCTTCCGTTTCCAAAGAATCAATAACTTCATTTACGCATTGCTTTAGGTCAGCTTTTCAGACTATTTCGTTGTTACAAATACCTAATAAAATTAGGACGACGCCTTTTTCGTGAAGCAATCAAAACCGCACGGTCGCTGTAAATTCCGTTTTCTCGAATTCTTTAGGGGCGCTGCTAAATGCTACTATTCACTTCTAAAAACCCTTTGCCGAACGACGTTGCTTCCTGCAACCGCCTTGACCGGAATCCCGCCCGAACGCGGTCGTGACCCAATATCTATTTCTTGTGTACAATATATAACGTATTTATACGTGCGACTACGCTCCACCGACTTCAATGGACGCGTGTGTTGAGCTATTGTATAACAACAACTCGTGGGCAGCTTGAAAACGATTCGGGAAAATTAGTTTTTTTGTAATCTTTCGGTAAGACTTCATATTGACAATTAATTGCATATTAAATAAATATGCCGTAAACATGTATTTTAATATTATGTATAATTAGCCTAAAACTTAGTGATCAGGCAATTTTAAGTATAGACCACAATATGATGACATCATAATACCTACCTTCAACATACTGCAGTATAAAATCAAAAGCAATTTCTATCGTTTTACTTTTTATTTTAACCAATGTATTCTCATTCGGTTGAATTTTTTAACGAAACAATTGTTCATAACTGAGATAATGAATTTTTACATGACTTTCTTAATTTTTTTAAATCACCTCGAAAGATTTATCATTAATGTTTTTTAAAGTATTATAAATACCCAAAATAATAATAAATGCATTTTTTAAGTATTAATTTCATTTTAGTTCCTCTTTTGCGTTATAATCATATAGTACCTTCTATTAAAAATAAACAGTTTTATTATACCCCATGCTATCATTTATTGAAGGGTGTTAAAAATATTTTCTTTTCAATAATTAGTTATAATTGTATTACATTTTAGAAAGCCAAATAAGTGGATGTATTCAGAATTAAGCAATTAGCTTATTAATTATGTGAGTAAATATTTAAACTACTACTACGTATCGTAACTAATTAGTATAATTGGACAATCTTCAAGGTATGAAAGGTTTTTATTTCATTGCATAGTTCATTTGATATCGATATTGAAACTCAAAACGAGTATAATATAATACCAACACTTTGTGAAATTGCTATTTGTAACATATGGATAGTGATCAAAAATCGAAAAGTAGGATAAGTTTATACGCATTTTGGTGCGAAGCGTTTCATTTTATCGTAAAAGTTTTTTTCAAATGTCAATTTTTAAATTTATTGTTCCTTAAAAACCAAGTTTTTATTTATTGCAGTTCGACTTTTGGATATAATGAAATACATCTTAAAAAATGATATTTGAATTCGAAGCAATTACTAATAATCGTATTCGATTAACTCACTTCAATAGTATTTTAACACTAAGCATAAGTTCTACTCGGTTATTGAATAGTTTTGAAACCATTATAGGTATCTATTATTGTAATGAACGTTCTAAAATTATTAGAGCAAGTTAATGCATAATTATACCCAAAAGTTAAATTGAGTTGTTTATTATTTGTACCATAATTATACAGTAAGGTATAATAGTATAAATCTTTAAAAAAACTAAAACCATTATCGTAATGTTTGATTAACTGTTGAGTCAATTTTTTTTCTCTATGGTTATCAACAAACTTACAATTTTTTTAAATAAAGTATTTCTTAAGGATATTTTAGCTTGAAATTTGCACACTATCAGTTTATATTACTGGATAAATTATATTTTCGGAATATCATTATAACAAGATAACAAGGTATACACAATTTAAGTACCTAGAAATATATTTGACAATATCTATATTGCTGATGTATTTTCCAACGGTGAATGCTGTTATTTGAAATAAATTATTATATACCCCAGTCTTTAAATATTGACAAACAATAAACAAGCTTATTACATTTTTCTTAA
Source organism: Aphis gossypii (assembly GCF_020184175.1). NCBI lineage: Eukaryota > Metazoa > Arthropoda > Insecta > Hemiptera > Aphididae > Aphis > Aphis gossypii. Next base: position 79,392,878 of record NC_065530.1, read on the forward strand.
CATCACGCTTCTATATTCCCAAGATCTCGAGTAGTTTATTAAATTGAATAAATATTTTACAATAATAAATATGTACCCATATAATAAAGCAAAGAAGAAAAAAATTGAAAAATTAATAACGTACAGAAAAAACCTTTCACAATCCGTCAGACTGGCAGTAGCTATAGGTGAAATAGATTATTTTTCGTTTTTTAGTACACCTACATATAAAATATGGCATTTTAAACTTTCATATCTTAGCCAGCTATTATTTATTTTTCCCTAATAATGAAAATTATCAAATTCCAAACATACAAATTGTTTTGTCATTCACAAACAAAAAAAAAAAAAGATAGTGGGAGGGTATACAATTATAACGCTCTTACTACAGTAGTAAATTGTAATTTTGGTACTCGTCCAACATGGTATCTAATGCCAGCTTACACAATATCGACGTTTATGTTAAATGTTAGTTTACGATGTCTACAAATGAAAAATCATAACAATAATAAATAGGACGCTGTGAAATACAAAAATATTGAATTTGCATATATTTATAAGGCTCTTTTTTGTTACTGTTCATTCATAAAACCATGCACGTCCGTCTTTGATATTTTCTGTAAAAACATTTTGATGGTCGATAATAAACTTCAATCGATACATTATAATTATTTATTTCTCCGTAAAAATTATTCAAATCGTATAAAATTAATCATTAAACGTAATGGTACACTGACACATATATATATATATACAACAGACGTGCACGAGATACGCAAGCTACTGATTAATGATTATTCAAATAAAATACAAAATGGAGAATTTGCAGCGTATACCCCGCGGGATATTATTGTTAATTTACAAATATCTAAACTTTGATTTTCATTTCCAAATAATATTATTTGGTGTTACTATAATGAAGTGCACGTGGATAACATTTACTCAAAATTACATTTTGGTGTAGCAACGTGGGTAACTATAATATTATTATAACTTATAAGAAAAAGTTTCTATACATTTTTTGTCCACTAAAATATTATAAATATCACCTTTACATACAATTATAATATTAAACTTAAAAAAAAAAATAATATGTCCAATAATAGCAATGTAAAGATAATTGCTTGGGTTTATTTATGATGTTCAAAATGAAATAAGTGCTTCGATGATAAGGTTTATCCTGAAACGTTAAGAATATTATGTTTGGCACAAATGTCGTTATAGCGTTTACCATAAATTATTCAATGAAAATAAGATACTAATAGCTTCCAATAAAACATATTTACACATAAAATGCAAAAATCGCCGTTAACATGAATTATCTACGTAACGTTGTTAAATATTATTGACCAATAAACAATATTTTAATTTCTAATTTCTCCGTAGATTCACGCAATTTGAATTTTAACGATGTCTTATAATTTTTGAAAGGCAGTTATTAGCGTTGCAAATACATAAATCTTATTATAAAATAAAAAATAATACTGGTAAAACGAATTGTTCAGTTGAATCATACAGCCAAACACTATAAATGCTTAAAAAAATGATCGCACGATATGCAAAGAACACACCATAAAGTAGTAATTATATTCTTCGTTCACGACAGTGTTGCATATTGTGAGGTAAACACCATGCTATTAAAAAAACTGATTTTAAACTCACTTATTGTTACATTTTTTTATATATATATATATATATATACATTTTTGATATAATAAAGCATAGTTATCATTGCGCCCAACGAGACTAAAACGTGATAATTGGAAAAAAAATCGGCTGAAAAAGACTCAATTCATTAGTTTATACGTACCTACAATACTAAATAATAGTATTATTAAATTATTTCATAAATTTAATTGAATATTTTTTTATTAAACACATCATTAATTGACATCTGCGACATTATATATTTTATTTAATATGTATTAAGCTTATTTATTTATTTATTTTATGTTTGTTGATTTGATTTTAACAGTGACGCAATTAAATGAAAAAAATATTTAATTTTCTCACAAGAATAATTAAAAAAAAATCGTTGATAGGTATTCATATTATATAGTAGTTAATATTTAAAAATAGTTCTTATCTATATTATATTATAATATTTACACTTTAGATTATTACTTTTTGTTTTTACTTGGTATATTTTTAGGTCCTGCGAGTGTATAATATTAAACTGCTATGTGTTTTATTAAAAATATTATACCGCGGTGGTACTGTTAAGAAACAAATTGTTTTACTGAGAATATATTAGTTATGTTTTATAATATATAAACGTTGGTATTGTAGTTTAAGAAAAGCAATAAATTACAAAATACAAACGACGAATCAATACTATAACGATTTCCGGTCTCGCAAATATTATTTCAATGTATTTTTTTCCACGTCTCTCGACGTGCAAGTTCTAAGCAAAGTTGTCGCCAGTCACATACTCACAAAGCTATAATATTATATATATATATAGTATCATATATCACATCATATGTTATGTGTACAGAAGCAGGGTACATTTTCGTATGCCCCCCTCCTCACAACGAAAGGTCAACATTCGGTGAGGAAATATTTCTTTTTACCATTTATTGAATACATTTTTTTTTCATTTTCATCAAGGGATACAGTTATTACATGATTATATTTCAAAACAAATATAGGTACTTACACTATATAAAAATAGATTAAAAATAACTGAACTTTTATTTGTTTTTATTGAAGATGAAAATTTAAAATTTAAATTGGATTGATTATTTACCATAGAATATACAAAGCGCTATAAGTTTACTGAAATATTTTAAGTAGATAAACTTTTTTTCTTCTCAATTTCCATATATTTTCCAAATTTGTATGACTAAATGTTATATTCATTAAAAGGTATTTTGTTTTATACGTATTAGTGAATAATTAGTTTAATTATAATGCAATTGAATACAGTTATTTATCTGTAATCTATATTTTTAACTTAGTATAGATATAATAACTTAACTAATTCGACTGCATAATAATAAAATTTAAGAAAAAAACTAAAGATAATATTATATGTTTATTGTTTACTTATTATAATATGTTTTAATTTTCAGAATTCCCTTCAAATACCAATTTATCATATTTTGGAACTAAAACATTTATTTAATATAAATTATAATATTAACCATTTAATAAACGAACCAATGAAATACTTTGGCGACCATGTGCTTAGAATACATTATTTTAACAATAATAAGCTAATATAATTAATATATTTTTGTTTTGTACATCAGATGTGTAAAGTTTATTTTAATATAACAAGCAATTTTTTTTTTTTTTTTAATTGTTTGCTTGTGCTAGTTTTCAATTTACTAATAAATATAACAATAATACTTAGCTAAATACCATAGTAGGTAATGAACGAGCTAATTTGTATATTCATTCCTCGACGACGCTTTAATAATTTATCTTTTTTTATACTAGGACATAAAAAATTATTGTGAACAATCTAAGTAATCTATGAGAAAAAAAAGAATAAAACTATCAACCAAACTCAAATTTGAAAATTACCTATTCATGTAACTTAATAAAAAACACACTAATTAAACCTGAGATCTGCATTAAACACCTCACGATAGGATATGCCCACCTCGCTCATCGATATTAATGAAAATAGAAACATAACATACAACTATTATCCCTCCTTAGAATCAAGTAAATCATCGTTGAATTTCAATTATATTAAAGAAATTTGAGATGATTTGGAATGTCCAGATTCCTCTAAGAATATTTCTATTAACAGTAACAAATAATTGTATCCAATCAATACTAGATTTCTATGTGATAATAACAAACTTTGAACTGCCTTAAATTTCACAAACAATCTTCAAGTGAAAAACTTTTATTTTTTTGCGATAAATCTTATGATTAAAACAAGCATAGGTATATGGCACAGTATGGTTGTAAATCAATAAAAATGCATATCACCATGAATACATAAATTGAATTTATGATTCACCAAAATGAATTTAGGATCATTTATTGAATAAATAGATGATATAACATCATTAATATTGGCAATAAGTAATGAATGTTTATACGAGCACGGACGGATATAATATCATATAGTATTATTAATTTTCTGAGATACAACATAAAAGACAAATTTCGGAAGAACGATACTGATCAGTATCGCAGTTACTTGAAATATCAATAGAGCCACTCTCTAATACTGCATCCACAAGCAATACTCATGTATAATGTACGTTACCTGACCTACACTATAGAATGAAATACGTTGAAAGGGGACCTTTAACGACTCATTGATCATGTTTCACGTCATAATACGCTCACGCACTCTCTCACATACATACACGGAAAACACACAACGCTCACTCGTGTTTTCGGTACATGTTTCAGCTCATTTTTAGTCGTCAACTCGTGTCATCGCGGTGGTTACTAGCTGTAATTCGTGTTGTCGTGTTGGTGATCGAATCATTGCGACCGATAAAGCCTTCGGTTTACATTAAAATCGAAATTCGTGAAGCGCGTTTTTATGTATCTATTTCCTATACAATATCCCATCGATACCTCTCTACATTTGTAAACACTTTTTTATCGTCTTTTTAAATAAAATAACCGTTACAAAAAAAAAAAAAATCTAAAATATCTCTTGAAATATATGTGTCTACATTATTATTGTTATTTTTATTACCTGTATAAAACTTCTGACCATCATTATGAAATATACATGGGATAAGTTATCGTTAGTGATAGACTGAAAAAAAATATATATGATGAGCTCGGCATCACTCATCATATTGTTTGTGGCTGGTAATACTGTATAGTTACAGTCGAGAGCGACAATCACGTGGGTATACGAAAACAATGATCCATCCTTGATCGTTTTACGTATTAATTAAGAATATATTGCAGTAATATCGTTTCTAATGTTTCAAATGTTTCAATATACGTTAGTGGAAAATTGTTCACGGAAGGGTTCAATTTAAACTAATTCAAGATTCCATCTAAAATTATTCCATCTTCAGATAAAACCGACCCAATTATTATTGACGATGACGTCAATATTATGTAATATACTTGATAGATAATAATAACGCACTATAATTGTACACATTTCGAAGAATTAGTTTGGTTGAACATATATGTTGTAGCTTGATTAAATACATTTCAAGTGTGATATATTATCACATAATGGAATCTGTAAATTAGACAGAAATAGTCGCCGCTATATATGTACAATATGTGTAAAATATGAAGCACAGTATGTTAAAAAGCACTTTCAATTATTAAAGACAAATATGTTGTGAATGATTATAATATACTGGGCATTTATGTTTACTCATTTATAATTTTAATTTTAAATAATTTAAAAAAAATAAACAAGATACTCAGACATAGGTCTTTATTTGAATGTTTTTCTTTAATAAGTGAATTCGAAGAAAAGGCAAAAACAGTATTTTTGGCCTAAAGGTCTAACATTCAAAACATGAAAATTATATTTTTTTTAAAAAAGTGTTGAATTATAATTGTTTTCTCTTGGTACAGAGATTTTAGTTAATCCCATTTCATTTCAAGTACAACACCGTATTAAGTCAAAAATTCAATTTAAGTTTTTAAAATGACTTTTTCTAAACTGTATATAATAATGTGTAGGTACCTAAGTTTCTACATCACCGCTATGATAGTCGGGTAAAGTGCCAAATATATACAACACGTGTAACAACTCCGAGGATAAGCAGTAATTTGTTGAAAAAGAAAAAAATATGTATGTAAGGGACAAAAATTTAGGAAACGTGACTTGAAAACTGAAATACCGTGGAAAATATATTGAAAGATAATTTTAACAAGATTGCTATGAACCCGAAAAATGATGACATATCATAAAACGTACGTATATTGAAAATGTAGACGTTAATGCAGAGCGAATTACACGAATGGTATTCAATGAGACTTTATAAGTGAAAGTCTAGTTGAATTTTAAGAGTGAAGAAAAGCTTATAGCTTTTTTTTAAGTGTACATGATATTATTCTTAATATTTTTGTTCCCTTCATAAAACTGTCAATTGAGTTATAAACAATCTTAATTTTAGATGCAGTATAATAAATAATTACTTCGACAGACTTAAATGTCAAACACAATATTACTAACAATTTAAAACCAACATTTAACTCTTCGGTTTAGAATATTTAAATGATTTTGAATATCGACTAAATATAATTAAACGTATTTTTTTTTAGATTTTATAAGTTACAAAGATAAAAACAACTTACTCCGAAAATATTTAAATTAGAATTTAATTTAATAAATTATTTTAATCAAAGTGTAACAACAACGCTGGACGGTTTCTTAAATAAATGAACATATTATGTCTTTTTATTGTTCGTTTAACATTCGTGCTTTTCGTACTAACCATCATACATTGTATGATTTTAAATAATAATAAATCTCTCAAATCGTATATGATATAGGTTATAAAACGATTATATTCTCTAAACGTTTTAACGGTGTTTTTGAATAGTTTTTGGGGCTAAGCCTTCTCTCTCACTACACACTCTCATACTGATCACCATCCGTGTACAACTAAAAACTTTCGTTGCACACGTTCATTCGTATGATGATTAGGATGGTTTCGCTATAGAATCTAAAGTACTACCGAGTAAAAACTGCAGCTTTGTTTGCAGTGGGCATAAAATGCATACTTACACAATATAATCATCGTTATTGTATGGGACGTGAATGGGTGCAATACCCAATCGTATCATCCTTTGAGTGATCCGGAGGTTTGTAAAAGTAGGACAGGACTTCTGTTATTATAGAAAAAACTGCAAGTACTTGCATAATGTCTCCCACACATTCGCATGATTTTTTTATTTGAAAAAGGCAACGAACAACGATGAATTCGCTGGTTCACTATATTTACATACGTATACGTTACTGTTTAGAACGAGACATTTTTGCATCAAAACGAACGCTATAAGCAAAAAATGTACCGGCACGTATCCACCAAAAAATTGCATCATGAGATGTCCCTTGGCATTTTCTTACGGCTTTGTGACATCGCGTCTGACGGTAACGGCGAAGAAGATCGATTGCGTGGATTTTTTTTTGCGTTAACTTTTTCCGTTCGTTTTTGTTTCCCTGTCCGTCCAAATTGGTTCAAAAATACGAAACGCTGACGAAAACATTGTTTAACACTATGCACATTACTACTATACCACGCCGAGTCCTTGACATGTATATTTTACGTCCAACTATTCCACTATAGGTACTTTGTTTGAGATGCACAATCATAAAATACAACCCAAAACAGTTCAGCCGTTCGCTTAGTAAATTTGGTCATTTGACGTAAAATATTACCATACCATGGACGAACTATTTTGTTTTAAGAGTTTTTCTTTTTGAAATATTCAAATAATCATATTTTGAATGTATTATACAAATAAAATGAAATATGGTCATTCGTAAACAACGAAAACTTATTTCGTGTGACTTACATGATATATCATAATAGTGTGCATCTCAAGTTGTATTATATAAGTAATACATCGTTATATTATATATGTTTTGAGCTAATCTCGCTTAATCGTATATTAATATTATCCTGAAATCTCCTGGAATAAAACATAGTGAGTAAATCCGTCAGTTTATATGTAACGCTTAAATTTTAAACACATGTAAATACTTATCATAGAGATCATGAATTTTTCGAGGTTATAAAGGAATAATATAGTTATGCATGTATTTTATATAAATTTCAATTTCAGTCGTAAAATGAGTTATACGATTACATTTTTATTTGAAGTAAACTAAAATTCATTAACAGTAAATCATTCTAAATCAAATTTTATTTTAACATAGCTATTGCATTACTATTATTACATGAAATTATCTTATATATTATATTTATTAACATCGTGTATGGATCTGTATCAAAACATTTAAAACAGTATTTCTGAGAATTAATTTCTCTGCGGACTTTGAAAATTACGTATTCAATACTTTGTATCCATTTAAACTGTTCATTTTCCAAGAAATAAAAACCCTTTTAATATAACGGTAAATATTATAATTTATAATTTCAAAGTAGTACCGTACAATATAATACGGTCAAATTTAAAACACATAATTTATCTCGTAATATATTCAAAAATAGTATAATATAATATTATTCATACTCGTATGAATGTTTTTTTTGTTCATTCTCCGTAGATTAAAAAAACTACTGGACCACTTTCAATAAAATTTAAATCAATAAATTAATTAAGCTTTTGAGGTTGTTCATAGTTTATTTTTAAACCCCTATTATTTACTTTAGGGTGACTCGTATGTGAATTTAATTTTCATCAAATAAAAATTGAATGTTGGATTTTTTATTTAAATTGGTTATAGATAAAACTAGCTTTATAATTAGTAGTAAATATATTATGGCATAATATGGAAATCTTTAAAAACTAACTTAAAAAAAAAATAAAAGAATTCAATAGATTGATTTTAACCCAACAAAATTGCGTTAACATAAGTCCAACAGTATTATCTTGATATTACCGGCTTACCAGCTTTTGAGTCGAGACGGTGTGATTCAGGATGCCCAATAAGCAGTAGGTCATTGCGTGAGCAATGTACACGCGAATGAATAAATGTGCAGATAACCGACAACTAGAAAATTACCATCACTCTGTACACTGGAGTCCAGTACGTTAAGAACGATAGACGGTCCGAGGGACGTATAAACGACGACGCACATGTCTACAACAAGCTTGCTCGTCTCGTGTGGCTTTGCACAAAACGTCGTCTCTTCAGTATCAATTACATAATGACATCTGATTATTTTTGGATCGCTAGTCACACCACAAGTCGGACCATAAGCCCGCTTATGTATTATTCATGGGACGTCGGCACCTCTCCGCGGGATAGGTGCCATTGATTAAATACGGGAGTCAGACCCTTCCGACAACCACTGCCGCCGCTTCGGTCCCGAGACGTCTCCGGCGATGATTAAAGAATGCACATACGCGACCTTTATCATTCGCCGACAATCGTCGTGGTGCGGTACGTGTACACATCACGTACGGGATAATATACCTCTACTCGTGCCTATATAAACATAATATATTATAAAGGCGGTCGGCGCACGTATATCGTACATAATATAATGATCTAACACGTCACGTACGAGCTTATTGGTGTGTATATTATAATATGCGATCGCACTTTTAGACATAACGGTATGATGGTAGTATGCTATTAAACGGTAGAATGTGATATGAGCGTGATGACTATCACACGGGTGCAGTGACATATTAAGTGGTCGGGGCTGTAGAAATGAGTACCGTGTACCTACTCCTTTCGTGACTTTTTTTTTCAATGACTTACACCATCACATTTAATAAATACTAATAATTTAACATTACAATTAAGTATTGATTTTTTCAAGAGAGAGAAATTGGAGTGTACCTATCAATACTTCGCTATAATATTGAGAATTTAAGAAGTTATATGTGAGGTATACCAGCGAAGTGTACTGAACCGTAGCGGACTCTGACTTTAAGTCAGTATACGCAACTATTCAGTAACAAATATCTACCGTATATCAAACTTTCCTTCCTTTAAGTCTTATATACTTTATTGTTAAAAAAAGCAGAACGACGACGTGAGATGCACACTTAGCACAGTCATATTGTAGGTATGTAATTTTTTTTATTACTATCGAATTAATTGTTTTTGTGTATGCTCACATTTATACATTAACTTACATTATATAATATATCACAATGATTCAATTGAATTGTGATTTTATGATACATCCCAAAAAAAAATAAATATATTGAGGTAGTATAACAGATAAAATTCAAAAAAATAGCAACACCTCCCCTGCGCGAACATGATCAAATCGTGCCGCTGGCCGAAAGATGGCAATATATCGATACTAATACACTAATGTTTAGAAACCGATCGGACGACGATTATTGCGCAGTTGCAAGAGATAATTATTTATAATTCACATCCGTTGACGACGGCTATGACAGTACCGATGAAACACTCGACGTTGCATCTTATTGAGGTAAAGCCACTTCGCCATTGTTGGAGATTATTTATTATAGTCGTTTGACAGTAGTGCGTAAGTCTCGCGAACAGTCTGGTAGAGTGCTACTGCTAAACTTCGTAATAATTGAACACCGTTAAAAATCCGATATTGATTTGCATCTTACAATGATTGTATATCCGCGTGTTTACATGAATTATATGACGAAGAGTACTAATGTCACCTCATTTTATCCTCCGCGCAATAATTTTAACCATATATTTTCTAACTAACAAATAACTAAATAGGTAATTCATTTTAAATACAGTTAGGTATAGCCTTATAGACATTTTTTTTTTTCAAATTAACTAGGAAAAGCTAAATTATAATCAATTATTAAAATGGTTAAACTATTAAGTTACGTAACCAATTAAAAAATTAATGAACTATTTGAGTTAAAAAGTTGAAAAATAAATTGTTTTAAACTTTTTAAATGATATCATGGTAACCGTGATTACCAAGAAGTATCTAAACGTTGTTTATAGGTAACGTTATTATTAACACAAAGTTTATTCCTATTGCTTTTGGACATTTAATTGGTTGAATGACAGAGATCTCCTTATTACGTTGTGCAATATTCGTTTATTTTATTCCTACGAGTCCTATGACTTCGACGATTGTTTTTCCTGTGAACGCCATTATATTATTATATTTACCATTTCTGTTTCCGGAAACGCGAATAAATAGCGTACAAATGTTATAATTTTCATCATTTTAAAACAACATTACAGTGAACTATTTTACTGTTCTTTACATACATATATATATGTATACATTCATTTTCTACTTTGTTTGTAGTTAATTATGTGTAACGTATTATTTATATGTCTTAAAACACATTATTACCTACCTAGGTATACACTGTGTTTTAAAGGAAGTTATTAGGTTACACAAAGGATACTTCTATGCGATTGTTTATTTATTAATGCATTCAAAATTATGTAAATCTTCAGTCACAAAATGTATCAAACAATAATTTGAAAACGTATATACAGCAACCACACGACCAAGTGAAATTTTGAAATAAAAAAACGATTTACATTTAAATTGAATTGTATCGACGTCAGTATAATTTTTTTAATATCTTTTTACATACAAAAAAAATGTTCACGGACGATATTTTAAGATAATTTAATACAAGAAGTACGAACAGAGTAAAAATCAAAATTAAACATTTTCAAGTTTAATAATTTAATAAAATTATAAAAGTAAGTGATAGCAGTTTTTATGCGATATTATATTATGAATTTATTAAATAAGAGTAAGCTAAAAAAAAATATTTAGTAAAGTTAAAAAGTTTAAAGTGGAATTTATATTAATCGCTTTATCTATGATCGCAACTAAGACTTATAGAACATACAATTTAATTGATTTTTTCTAATACAGGTTTAATAATTTGTTTTATTTTGTTACAGCCAACGTACAATAAAAATAACTACCTATTAAAATATTATTTAAATTTTATTATTATAAAATTATCTTCGTGTCACGTGACAATAATATTACGTTAAAAATTTAGTCATAGATTTAAAACAGTAAAATGCGTATACGTAATTTATTGTACATAAATTTCCATGTCATTATTTTTTAAGTTCATCGTACCAAAATACAGTCTCGGGTTACACGTTTTTACCGTGGTTTGTTCCGTATCAGATACATCGATAACAGTTTATAATAACGTAGGACGTACGTAACATAAAGTAAAAAATATAGAAATATATTTTTAATTTATTATTTATTTTCTTTAAACAAAACAACTTATATTTGTTATAAGTCAGATAATAAATGGTTTAGAAAATTATTGTAGAATTGTTCCAAGAAAAGTATGTGAAAGTTTGTATAATAATATACAGGGTGTCCCGTGAGGATTTACCCATTGCGATATCTCCTGAAATAATGGACATATCATAATTCTGATTTTTTAATAAGACTCACAGGAATAAGAACTACAAATATTTTATGTTTTAATTTATTTTAATGTTTTGGTAAAAAAGTTAAAAAATATATTTTTTTATTTAATTATTTTCAAAAAAATCGAAGATAGCCATTTTGTAGAGTTAATTTTTCTGAAAATATTGACGTTTCAACATTTTGATTTCATTATTTCCTGATTTTTAATATTTTTTCTAGTTTCTAGAAAAACAGTGAATTATTTAATACCATAGTGGTAACAAATACAGATAACGAGATATCGCAATGGGTAAATCCTCACGGGACACCCTGTATATATATTCATATTTTTTTATTGCTGTACCAAAAATTTAACATGAGTTTAAACTTATCGTTGTGGAAGTTTTGATAAAGCTCGCGAACCATCTCGTTTCAAAGAACTCGGATTACAGTACGAGGTATTTATTTTTTCTTTCATTTGGTTTAAGTATTTAATATTAATTGTATACATAATATATATTATATAAATACTAAATAACTTCGACACTGACGTCTCTAACACTATACGATTGGAACGATTGAACGATGCTTTACGGTCAACTGTAATACGTACGCACGCGCGTGTAGTGTTTGAAAATAAAACCGGGGTATGTTATTTACTGCCATAGCAGTTAACAGGATTTAAATGCGCATAATACGCGAGAAGCATTGTGGTGGTAGAATGGAGGAAAGTAAAAAAAAAAAAAAAAATCATAGAGTAAAATAATGCAATGATAAAAGCCGCATACGGTCGTAACACTCGTATTTTAATGGTATTCCAAACCGTTAGGATTGCCATATAAAAAAGATAATAATAATATGAAAACGTATATTTATAATATTATACCGTCCGTTTTGTGTGTGCGAACAAAAAGATAAAAAAAAAAAGTTCCCAAAAAATACCTACAGAAATAATATAATGATACAATGTATTGTGCGAGTATATAACGAATTAATAAAATATTTGACGGTGATGCGTATTACAATGTTATTTTGGTTCAAAACGTGTTCAGTTGCAAAATGATGAATAAGTTCGAAAATTTGTTATAAGTCGTTATCAATATTGTTATTTCAGGTAAAGTTTCGTAGACAAACTCAGACCACAAAAAAAAATTATTATCATTATTGTAATTTACTGTACATAATACACTTGATAATATATTTTGGTATTATTCGGTCAGGATTAATTAAAGCGCATTCGTAGTTATTACCGCAATGAGTAAAACGGCCAAAAAAAAATGGTAAATTTGTGTAGCGGAACGTTTACTCGACATCGATAATAAATAACTTGAATAACTATTTGAGTATAATAATAATAAGTAGTAAGTAGTTATAGTAATAATAACACAATATTTAACGTGTTTTTATAGTATATATGTAAAGCTCGGTAAATTGTTTACTGTTGTTTTAATGAGAAGTGACCTCTCATTTTAAATGTTTTTACTTTTTATAAGAGTAGAACTATGATTTAAGATACTTTTTAAATTCGTTTATGAATATATATATTTAAACATTTTGAAATGTTAAACACTGTTTCAAACAGTTATAAAATATTATGGTTACTTATTTCCACGGTTATAATTTTATTTTAAAATATACCTATAATCTATATTTTATATTCTATGTAATATATTTATTTTTATAGATTTTATTGTTTTGTATTTTTATTTTTATAATACTAATTAAAATGATAAAATTCTATAATGATATTGAAGTTGAATTGTTTCATACAAGTTCAGTATTTTTTATTTAATGAATTATTGTCTGTTCTGAATGAAACAAGTAGTTTTAATTTAAACAATGAATAATTTTGAGATTTCTTATGAAAAATTTATGAATATGTTAGGTGTGCTGTGGAAAGTAAATTTAGATAAAATGTGCTTAATTTATACAGTGTAAATTCTAAACATGTTTCAACAAGAATAAATTTAATTTGTACCTATTTTAATTTATTTGAAAATATTAAAAAAAAAAAAAAAAAAAACAAATAACTTGAAAATATATTTTAAAAAAATGTACCAATTTATCGAATTTTACTTGAATCTTCTTGAAATTAAGGAATACGTTCTACAATATACATATTATTTGATATTTTGATATTATTATTGTACGCTAGGGTATGTTTTAGTTCCGGTCTTGGCTAAAAATATATACCAAAGTTAATGTGGGCTAGTAATCATTTTCCGCCAAACTGACCCTCAACCATTATCACTGTGACCGTTTTCCGCAAAGGTTTTAAACCAACTTCCAAAAAAAATAATTTGTTCTTTAAAATATATTTTGAGAAATCCTGGATCTAAATCCACCAAACTGAAATGATTATGATGTGCGTGTTTCATCTTACTATTTTTTATATTATAATAACATAATCACCAAAAAGACATAAGGGGTTTTCGAAAAATATTTAAAATAATATTATTTTTTTTCCTCAATGGAAACGAACCTTTAAACCTTTGCAAAAAACAGATATGGTGGAGTGTTATTTTGGCTAAAAACGGAAACTCCCATTATTACATTTCGATTATATATTTATATTGTTAACATACGTATAATGACCGCGTAAAGGAGTGTTATGTTATCAATTATAATTCATAATATAATAATATTTAATATTATGTATTGTATCAAAATTTTAAATGTAGTAAAATGCTCGAGGGAATTTCAACCAATTAATATCACACCCATTATTATGATGGGGTTCTAATTTATTTACATGAAATAATGTCAAAAAGGTTAAATAAAAAATAGCCGAAATAACCTGTTATATGTCAACCACGGTACTGACATACGATTACAAAATTTGAGATTACGATTAAAAATAAAACGGCTCGTAAAAAAAAGTTAGTTAATTCGTTATAAAATAACATCTTATCACTATAGTTGGGTTAGATACGGTGATAACACAATTGAAGCGATAGTTGTTTGTTTTTAAGAGTCAAGTAAATTCATTGAATACAATGAACTCTTTAAACCCCAAAAAATATTATATTATGAAAATAATAATGAAACATTGAAATATATTGTTTGTGCGCAAAAATACGCAACATGTATCTTCCGATGTTAACGCTGAATAAACACAATTTAATGGTACATACATAAACTCGTATACCTCTAGTGCATGATTATTTGCGACAACAAAAACGAGTTCAGTCACGTAACCATAATAGTTGGGTACTTTGAAAGAAAATGTATATTTGATGATAAAAGCTGGACGGTCGTGGTGTTTTAAGTTGCATTATACAATAGAAATGTAATTTTGCGGGAAGAGTGAAATTTAATTAGCCAAAACAGTAAATAAAATTATACGCACAGGGAAAATCATACAAAATAGTATAAAATTTACATAACACCTTTACGTTTAACTTGAAAAATTACAAAATGTAACTTGTAATTTGCCGCATTAAAAATATGTTTACACGAAACGTACTTTGTCTGCCGTAACTATAGGCAAAAAAATAAATGGTCATATACCACAACAAAACGCTGTATTTTTGAAGTTTAAATGGGTATGGTAATTTTCAAAACTATGCATAACTATGATTGTGTAATGATCAAAAAATTACTTTCATAATGATTCATAGAGATTCGTCGTTACTATTAAAGGATAAAATTAGGGTTATCATGCTTGGTGAATCATAGTGTATAATTTGTCTATAATACATTTTACATTAACAATAAATCAGTGAAATAGATTATGCCTTTAATCCAACTTGTATTTTCAAGGGGCCAGTTAACGTTTATTTATGTCCCCAAACGAATCATGAAAAATATGCACAAACATTAATAGTAAAATGAACGTCGTTGAATGAATATTAATTGAATAAAATACACAAGATAAAGGATACTAGTAAAATAAAACACGAAGAGCTAGGAATTAAAGCGGACGAGAAACGCAAGAGAACTCGGGCCAACTACATCTCACCCCACAAACGTTCCATCTAACATTTTCTTCAAAAGGTACGCTGGGTACTCTCAAGTATTAAGTTGAATTAAAACGATTCTCTCCGTTGATATATTGTTATTATTTATTTTAAAAATTAATATAATTTTAATAAAATGATATATATATATATATCATTGCATAACATTATTTAATTAAATTTTTTTTTCGTTTGATAAATAAAGCCATTATTATATACGGTATACTTGGCTTAATTTCGTTTATCATCTCCTCAATATTCAATATTATGTTAATCATATTTAATAAAATAAAATATTTTTATTTTATTTTGGGTTTGGAATGATAATTTGGTAGCAAAAACGAGAAATGTAGATATAAATGTATTAATACAGGTATTAACGGCTATGCAATTATGAGTTCTAATGAATCCAAGGACAAGTCTATACCATCGGTTACGAAAACGTAATAAAATTAAAAATGTTGAGCGATAAGAATAATTATTCAAGTTTACACTGAACACTTAAAATATAGATTACAATTAAAGGGGTTGAAATATATTTAAAATGTATATTTTAGATTTACACAAAAACGGTTGCAGTAAATATAAAAGCATGGTAAAAATATACGTATGAGTTCGAATAAATCGACCCGAATAGCGAAAAAAAAATAAAAAATTTAAACACGTCATTTTTGAACTTTGATCTCGCCGAACTTTGACTCAGACGAACGTAGAAAAAAATCGTCGCCTCACCACCGTCTCAGCCCGCCGAGCCATTCACCCCCTCCCCACAACGATCCACACACACACGCACACGCCCGAGACGATATAATCCGATGTCGGGCACTTGTAACAACGATTGTATATTTAAATGGAAATACTATTATTATATTGTCACGGCGCGAGTGCCGGCGTTGCGCATCCGGCCGGAAACAAAATATTATATTATAACGTGTATATATTATACGCGTATATCGACAGCAATGTTTTCAACAAAAGGCTTATTGTGGCGTCACTTGGATGCTGTGTGTGTGTGTGTTGGTACGCAGTTCTTTACGGCTGTGAAAGTAATGGCGAGGATCGCGTATAATATAATGGTGTTTTGTAACGGGGCAGCGACCGGGAGGTGACCGCGAGGGGAGGGCGGAAATCGTATAAATCACAAAGTTTACTTTGCGCAGAATCTCTACCCTCCCCCCCACACACATACACACACACACACACACACAAACACACGTACGCACAGTGTTATATTTACCTGTAAGAAAAAAAAATGTCACTACGAGATTTATATAATGTATATAATATTATGAGTCTGCGGGCAAGATATTTTTATTGTCGACGCGGCACTGGTGGTGGCGTAGTGTCGAAACAAATTATTATTTTTGTTTACGAGTGTATAATCGCCCACCTAACAACCACAATTCCTACCAATCGACGCTGCTCTATATAATAATAATAATAATATTATACACTTTTGTCGTCGTTGAAATTAATTCGACCGATTTATCGGTTGACCTTCTGCGCGCGTTCCGTGATCACCAACCCCGGTTATTACGCGTACGACACAACACGTGTTATGAGTATATTACCTACCTACGTGGAACTTGCGGTATATAATAATAATAATAATAATAATATAATATTAAGCGCTGAGTTGTGAGGGAAATAAAAACGATATATTATACGTATTAATATTGTGTACGTTCAGTCATCGTTGTGGCGACACTCAATATCGACTTGCTTGTGATGCTGTACCGTACAAAATCATAGGGTTTCGCGTCTTCGAACACATAATTTGTTTGTTCGCTGCTGTATTTGAAAGGTCGAAATTCACCCACCAATACTGTTTGTGAATTTAGATAATATTTAAATTTCAAATTCATTTTTTCGAGCGAAATTAATTCCCATTGATATTTTGTGTACATATTTATACAGCATGATTCCCCTTCCTCTGTATACAAGTATATAATACAGTTCATATATTTAACGATGTTTTTTATTTTTGTTGTTTATGGTACATCACATAGTGTTTATATGACTATAATAGATTGATTTACAACGGCAAATGTGTTTGATTTAAAATTATCATACTCGAAATTCGCTAAAAAAATGTCATAGCAAATAATATGGCGTGTATTTATATCGGGTAAGCGTATTATTAGATTTACGATGTCAATGCGATAGTCATTTATCACACAAGTTTTAAAATATACTTCTTTTAGAATTTTTGGAAAAATATATTTTAATTCGAATGTTTTTATCACATCATCGTCATTCGTCACTGGCCGTTTTCGACCTCAATTCTATTAAATCTCAGCTTTGACATTATAAATTATCACTCTGCAGAAGTTTATCAGCTTTCGATTACTTTTGAATAAAACTGTGTTAGCCGAAAGCTAAACAATATATATTTATTTTACTAATCCTATTCAATTTCTTATGATGTAATTATCTTTTTTATTATCAACTAACTGTATTTCAGGTACGTTAATATTTTCGAAAAACTGGTATCTTGAATAAATTAATTTAAGAACTTGCTTATATTATTTTGTGGTTTTTGATATTTCTATGTTATGTTTTATAAATAGTAATACATATTTATTCATATCAATAAAATTGTTTATCCAATAATTAATAAAAGAAAATATTTATATAATTATAATATATATATTAATATTATCATAATATTAATACTATGATTGAAATTTACCATAAATTACTTAAAAAGTGATTAGATTAAGAAATAATTGTTTGACACACTAAAATAAATGAAATGTTTAAATTGATATCACACAAAAAATTATGTATACTGATGAAACAATTTTTACCAGCACATCATGATTCACAATTAGTAAATTATCTCTCCTAAAAAACGTAACATATAGGATTCTAAAAGTATATGATTCAAAACTTAATATTTTAATTGAACCAAGAAAAATTAGAGAGATACTTATAATATTTTTAATATAAAAATAAATTCAAATTACTATTCACCAGTGTACGTTTATATGAGGTGAGCAGTTGAAATTCGCACAGAAATTTATATAAATAAGGATCGTGACTAATTTATTTATTCGTACTCAACAAGTTTACTTACAGTACTTATTAAAATAAATTTAAATTTAAAAACATTTATTCAAAGTGCACTTCGCCGTCGTGGTTATACCTTAAGTACTAAAGAAATTAACTTCTAACTATTCGTTAATTATTTAAATATTACTACTAGTATTGTTATTAGTATAAAATTATTGCAAATACTAAAATCTATTTTGTGGCATGTTCTAGTTTGTTGTCGGTACCTAACCTTGGTAAAAGTTGATTGTCGTACATGTATACAAAGTGGTTTAGCGCAAAACATAATATAATTTGCATTATAAAAATAACTCGTTTTAAATGTCGACTAAGTTTTGCGCTTTGTTTTCATCTTAAAATACTGTTTTTAATTTTATAAAATTATATTTATATTACATTTATATTTTTCTAAAAGTATCTAAAATTTTACAAAAAAAACCCTATCAAAAACAAAAGGTCAAGTGATTGAAATGAAGAAAAATGTGAACTGTAGAAACTTTTACAGCTATTTATAAATATAAAAAAATAGCAAAACTATAAATAATTTTAATGATTATTGCGTTAGAGTATACTTTGTAAGCGCACAAATATGACAAAATTTCTCATCGCAGTAAAAGTATAGAGATGCTTCAGTATCTTTATATCCAATGTTGATTCTCAAAGAAAACATATATATACTTGGACCTTAGTTAATTTTAGTAACATTTCAAACACATTTTACAGTTATTTAAAACAATCCTAATTTGGGTTAATGATTTTATTTTTGTAAATACAAATAAAGTTTTTTCATAATAATATAATATAATATTAAATATAGTATATATAATCTATGGTGTTGTAATATGCATAGTTTTATCTATTATTAATACTCGTATGATAAAATTCAAAACTAATTAAAATAATTTATTAAAATAAATAATAATCAAATAAACAAGAATGAGATAATATGAGAAAATGGTTCGATTGTTAATACATTTTAATAACAATCTAAAAGTTATATACGTTTATTCTATCATCGTAAGCACGAGGTAAACATGAATAACTATAATAAAACTATAAACTAAAATATTATCAATTTTTTTTTTTTTTAATTAATACGTTTGTAATAATATTTAATTAAAAACCAAAAAATTAAAAAATCTAACAAATACAGGTCAATGTGACATAATTCAATGATTCAGGTATGAACCTTTTATTAAAATGTTTGTATAATTATTAACTCATCGTAACCTTTATTTAAAATAATATTGTTATTTGCAAAAACAATAATGTGATGGTGGAAATATAAATTATAATACGAGTATGTGGTAACTAATTTTATTATCATCGTTATTTTAATATCTAACGCATAATCCAGTATATATTATTATTATTTAGGTACCTATTTAACTGTTTAATATTTGACTTTTCAAACTACTAAATGTTCACAGACATTTTAGTTATTTAATATGTAACGATAACTGCAACTACTGTTAAACACAAGTTCTATATTATTATATTTTATTTTTAAATATGAAAATAAAAATTTGATGAAAAAAAGAGCCCAAATCTAGTTTTTAACGTTTTAAAGTAGAGCTAACAAAACGTTTAGCACAGAGAATTTATCATACTCATATTATTCTTATATATTTATTAGTTTTTTTAGAAAAAAAATATATGAATTTTTCTGTATAAACTCAAAGAGGCTTAATATTTGCTATAGTTGATTTAAAAAAAAAACTTATTATTATGCAAAAACACGTAAACTATTATTTCAGTTGGAAAATATTATTTAAGTAATAATTTACGCTTAGCTTATAATTTGCTATCAATATAATGGATCAGTAAACCGATATGATTTACAGTTTTTTTTTTAAATTTACTTTTAGTTTTATGATATGGCAGTTTTACCTTTCGGATACAAAATATTTTTTTGATAATAATGTTATCTTGTGCCAAAGTTATTCGATCGTGGTACATGCATTTAGACCCTAACCTAAATGTGTTAAATTTCTACATTTATAAAACTTTCAATTTGCTTTTTATTTCCAAAAAAACTGATAAATTATTTAAATATTAATTTATCTAATTTATCATTTCCTTCCCTACAAACTATCATTAGTACATGCATTTTATTTGAAAGATAGCTCGCAAAACCTTCATGACATAGGTACTTATAATCGTAAAAAAAAAAATACTAATATTTGTTCATGGAATAGAGCATTAGACTTAATAGGCTTTTGCAATAAACTCGTTGATTTAAATTAAATGATTCTGAAATTATATTTTTAAATCATTCTCCAACAAATTGAAAATTCAGCAACAAAACAGATTTTCATTGAGTTATAATTTAATTCTAAAAAAAAGAATTTCAACTCATTCGGAGAAAATGTTTTCCGAATAGTCATTTAAAATCTACATCTATCACACTTCTAACAGTTTTAAAGTAGCTATAGATAAAAAAAAAATAGATTTAATATTTGACGAGTTACTTATGTTCTCAAAAACAATAAGAAAAACTAACATCTATTATTGCGTATTGATCCTTAACCAATGGAATAAATAAAAACATATTAAATTTAACTTCTCTTTTTCACGCTACAAATATAGATAGAGGAACCTCTAAAATAAAAAAATATAATACAATTCTTCAACTACCAACATTACTGCAGCAACTCTAGAAAATAATTTTTGTACTCTTTAAAATTTATTCATTACGGTAAAAGTCATTCTTCTATAAATAGTGGAAAATCCAATAATATAACATATTATGTGCTCTCTGCAAAGGACACTATCCAACACACTTCAAGTTGGGTATATCTGTATACAATTCTAATGATTTCAAAACCCAACTTTAAATAAGCATGGAATTAATTTAAACAATAATATAATTAATATATAAATTACTTGCCTTAGCTTTATCAATCATTGTAAAACCGCCAAGCAGAAAACATCCAATATAAATTTAACGCCCTAACAGCTATTATTCTTAAAATAAAATATTATTAAAATCCATACATTATTATATCTATTCTTTCGGTTATCTTATGAAGTCACGTCAAACATAAGGAAAAAATTAACAATCATTGTACAACACGCTTTTACGGTAAATTAGTACTTATGATGGTATCCAAATATATGGGCCACTTCAAAAAATCTTAAATCTATAAAATATAAACATTCAAATCAATTTCATTATATGTAATAGCAAAATCCATGTGTGTCGAACTATACTTTACAATTCGACCCATAAATTCAAACCATTTCAAATAGAAACAATAGAATCAACCTACAAACTATTCCAATCCCATACCAAAACTCGCCTAAATCTACTGATCATTGATCTTTATTACAAGATTATACTAGAAAGTTCTCTAAAAAGGCTGAAAAGAAACTTGTATTACAAGACTTTGTATGGAAAAAAAAATGCAAATTCACAAAAAAATTCAAGATAAAATTGTGACTGTTGCGTAATTTTTTTAACTAACCATTCATGTTACTGTATTTATCGTTTATAATACACATTTGGTTATCGTAAATTATTATTTTACTCATTGGGTAATTTCAAATAAATGTTTTAAAAATATTCAAAAACGTACGCATAAATAAAAATATGTAGGTTACTACATATAATATATTATATTTTTAGTAATCAATATTTTTTTTATCCATTAGTCATCTGATTGGATATTCGGGTATATATTTTTTTTTAATATATTTTGTATGCATCATAAACATTCAAATCCTTTGATTTTTTTTTTTTTTGCTTTAATATGTTATTGTTTTTGACGGCCGTCAACTACAACATGTCGGCTTGAATGTTTAGATAGGTACCTATATATTATTATTACTGATACATTTTTTTTTTCGGAGGTTGTCTTTTTCATCGTGTACAAGCGCGACGTGAAAATCGAATACGACGGTTATATCGTGTCCACTGTTCGCTTGTCAATTCATATAAATCGAATGTCTCTCACCCCCGCCAATTTCAACCACAGACACGACGACGACACCACTACTACCGAACGAGTATTAACAATCTCGAAATTAGCTGCCACGTTACAATAATAAAATTATTATTATTACGGGGGTTTTGTATGCGACAATTTTTTTTTTTTAGTTTACCACGACCGATAACCGCCGATATAGCACAGTGTACTGTGTATTGAGGCATCATAATAACATAATATTATTATGCAAAAACAACATTAAAAAACTCTGTAATGAACCATATCAGACGTGTGCTTAAAATACAGTGTTAGCATATTAATGTGCCACACCACGTCACACTATTGTGTGGATAAAAAAAAAGGTGTACACACAAACGACCGATTTACCTATTAGGCAAAATTATTATTTATTATTATCACCGCCGCCATTGTCTACATTCACTCATTATCGTATATTATTATAAAATGTTTACACTGACTATCGTCCTCGATCGCGAACTTCCTATTTTTTAATAATAGTAAAACACCAAATTGTGGCGTGTGCATTAAAAATAGGTACGTATAATATTTATTAATCCTTTATAAGCGTTCTAATTTGATTTAATTTTTCAATAGAAATATTTTTCATTGTTTCGGTCATAAATAGGTAGGTATATTGTGCGCAGTGATCGTTCGGTCTTGACAATAGTCAGTTAAACAGAATTGTTTTTAAAAGTTATAATTCAATATCGTTATCTTGTATCATGGACGCGACGACTCTGCGTTATGATATTAACGGCCATCGCACAATCTTATACCTTGTTTAAATATTCGGAGATTAATTTTATTGGAAACCATTAAGTCCATCACATCGTTGTTTCCGAGTAAAACAGGAAATTACCGCGCTATAATATTATTCACTTCACGTGGGTCTTAGTGAGGCGTAGTAACGATAACGCTGCAGTTAGTCATCCGTCGACCAAAATACTACTTGCAAATTTCGTGCAAATCGTGTGCGACATATTATTATATTAAATAAAACTGCAAATTCATATAAACTTTGTATATGTAATTATATTTATCTGGTTAAAAAAAAACAGTTTGAAAAAATAAAATAAATTTCTACAGATCTAGAATGAATACTTTATATTAATATAAATGTTTATGTATTTTTTCTTTCTGGCCAAATATTTACTCCTCTATTAAAACTAAGAGTAGGTCACCACACAACCTTTGAAAAAGAAATAAAAACATGATGAACAAAATACAAAAATGAGAAAGATAAATACGGGCCTGTTGTCAGGGATGCATTACCTGCAAAATTAGTCTTACTAGTCAAAAAAGAAGTGTCTGTAAGTACCTGAATAATAAATACTGATTCGTTATAAAAGCGTAGGACATCTTCTTTGCAATTTAATAATTATCAAATACAGATTGTTCTAAAACTTGCCTCTTCAACGAAGTTTAGACCTATAGGACCTGAACTACAAGTATACAGTCATGAAAGGAGAGGGCAATTCTAGTTCCTAAGGAAATTATCCGTAAGTGGAATACAATTATTATAATTTATAACCAAACTGTTCCGAATAACTTTATAATTTTAAATTATTATTTAAATATCGATAAAAAATTACTTCTGGAAACCACAAGGGAACCAGTGTACATCTATCACTCCTAAAATACGTCTACAATAATAATATGTATTATGTATATAGGTTATTAACTAACAAATAAATTAAAACAATAATTAAAGATGTGTACGTGCTTTAATCTGATAACTCAAATGCGAAACCATAAAATAGATATCAGACAATTTATTAGTTGGCACGTATTTAGTTCTATCCATTTTAAGAAAACTTAATTTTTTCCTGCAGTATTATATCTAATAATATTCGTTATAAATAAATGTAATAATAAAAATATTTCAGTCAGGACTCTCTTAATGCATGCGCAATATACCTATACAATTTGTATATTATGACGTTGAATAAAATTACTGGAATTCAGTTACATTTTTTAATAGCAAAAAGAAAGTGTAAGGTCGACATTTTCACACAACGTATTTTTTCACCTTGACGGTATTCATTTGTAAAGAAATCTCATTTTAGCTGACGAATTATTTTGAGTAGACACAGTTTGGTTGAGTTGGCAAGATCATTTCAAAAGCAGTCGGCTGAAAAATTGGTCAATCACAAATGCATTCATCAAATTCATGTACACAACAAACGAGATTATTAAAAAATTACATTTTACAGTATATAAACAAGTATATTTACATGTACACCTGTCGTATACAAACGACCGCAGCCTAATATAGTAATAGACATCGGTGAAAATAATTTAGTTCGCGTAAATCGATACACACTATATTTTGTAGTAAAAAAAGACCATGAACATCACCATAACACGTCTGGTCTCTAATGTAATAGATTCAATCATTTCAGACTACTTATTCACTGTTTACAATAATATTATTTGTTTGTATTGCAACAAATTATTATAAGGTATATACATCTCAAAACATTTAGTTTAACAACATGACAGACTAGGAACTTGTTTATTTATTTGAGAATTTAATTTTTATATACTATTTAAAACATTTTGCATATTATATCAAATGTTTTCTAATTTATTAACGATTATAATATTATCAATTCGATACAAATAATATCATTACTTATATTTTTTTAATATCAAATCATTTCTTCGTGTATTCATGATTAATTCTTAAATTGCAAAATATCTAAACGATGTTTTCGTTTCAATACTTTGAACTTCAAAATTCCATTTTAAAAAATGTGTTAAATTATTCGAATGAATCTCAGATCTAACAAAATTAATATAGATTATACATTTATAACAATTCCTTTTAGTTTTCTTGTCAGTTGTCAGTATATATATATATATACATTTTTTGTTCACTCCATTTTCTACAATGTATAAAATAATTGAAGACATTTCAATTACCTACGCTGACTGTAAATGTAAAAAAAAAACTGGATTTCACTTTATACCTACGTCAAAGTATACCAATCTCAAAAATTTTTATATTTCACTAAAAATATTATGTAAGTACTTGTAAATTCGTAGAAAGTATTGAATTTCGACGAATAACCAAATAGAAAAATATTTTATCTTTGGCAAATATTTTTTTTCTTGAGTAAATTGTTTTAATTTGTTTGCTAGATTTTCAAACATTATCAAATAATATTATAATAATGACTTAAAATGTTCATAATAAATTGTCAATATTCACTAAAATATACAATTAATTATTATTATTATTCTTTATAATGTTATTTTAAATAATTATTAAAACTGAATATCGATAAAAAAAAATGAAAAAAAAAATATATATATAAAATAATGATAATATCAGCCATATTTAAAAGAAAGTAATCTTTGTGTGTAAAATTGCCTTGCATTTTTTTTTTTTTTTTTGTTAAACAATAGAGGTTTACATTAATGTGACATAAAATCATGAATTTCTACATTTAGCTAAGAACAAATGCATTTAAACTTACTTCATTTTGTTTATTCTATTTATTTAAATATTATAAATAAACGACCAATTTCATCAGCGTAAAGTCAAATATAGTTTACATACCTCAAAATCGTAATTTTATAATGTCGACCGTTGTCTTAATGAAAATACACTATTATTTTTATACCTGATCGTAGACTACCCTAAAGGTATTTTATTAGTATAGAAGTTAATTGTATAAAATTAATAGTTGAAAGGTGACAGAAAAATATATTCATATAAGTTGATGGTTTCCAAGAAACGATGTAATAGTAAAAAGTTTATATTTTTAAAACAACATTTACGAGCTGATTTAATACGTATCTCTAATCTACACATTTATGTATAATATTTACGATATTTTATTTAAATTTTCGTTACTGTGCATACTATACCGGAAATCGTGTATTTATAGTTTTCAGTTGGTATTAAAACGGTGATATTATGGTGGACAAAATGGTAATATTTTATACCCAGTAAAATAAAAAATACATTTTGTGTTAAAATTAGTATAATGCATTATATGAGAGTATACGAAATAGATAAAACCAAACTAA
Source organism: Aphis gossypii (assembly GCF_020184175.1). NCBI lineage: Eukaryota > Metazoa > Arthropoda > Insecta > Hemiptera > Aphididae > Aphis > Aphis gossypii. Next base: position 79,419,815 of record NC_065530.1, read on the forward strand.
TATCTATGCAATATAATAACATTATATAGCCATTAACAGACTATGTACTATATACCTTGTACATATATATATATTATACTATGCAAAATATTTTACTCGAAATTCAAATTGCCAAATAAAAGATCAAACTTTTGAACAAAATAGTTTATTATCTCGTTTTATATTGGGTGTAATAAAATAATGTAATGAATAAATTCTTCGCACATTCACATATTGTTTGCATATACCGTAAAACAAAGATGCGAGTATAGAATATCGACAAAACGAAATTATTTTGTTTGCACAACAATACTAATCGGAATTCGTGTATTGGTACGCGCATGGTCGTCGATTTTCCCATCTGATGAACTTTACTTTTTGTTTTGTTCATTCTGAACTCAGCCGTGACGACCAAACAAAAATATATAACTCATTTCAGTTTTATTACTTATAACCGAGTTCATGCAAATTGAATTCATCGTAAATTTAATTGAGTAACAACCGTATGGAAACCGTTTTTATTGAACAGGATAACATTAAATTGTGAACCGAACTCTTCCACGTCCATGTAGATAAAATACTTTTCCGTATTATGTGCCTTGATAATGTGTGACGCGCCAAATTACAAAAACGATGAACAGATATGGTTCATCGAATATTTGACAGTATTAAAATCACATTATATTATGAAACAATAAATATCACACTTTAATTTTAACAATCGATCGTCAGTAGAGTCCTTATTATACGTGTCGTTTCATAGTAACAAGTATCACGACAAAAAAGCGACAACAATGTTTTTAAAAAGGATTCCGTGAATTTATACATTATTTGTTTAAAACCTTAATAAAACTTATTAAAGATAACACATTTTTGTCGTGAAAATAAGTTTACTTAGAGTGTGTTTTATCACTAGTAGAAAAAACTGGGAAAGTCGTTTTGATGTATTTTCGTAAAAGTCGTGTGTTCCTTGTGCAGTAATCGCTGTGCAGAACACTGCAACCGTTACGACAATGATGTGACCAAATCAATGATTTAATGAACTAAATTGAATACGAAAAGGTTGTACGTTATCAACTACACATAAAAACATAACTTATTTAGTGAAATTTTGACGTTGCACAAATAATATTTTGGGTTTTCCTAATTATTAAGACAAGGGCAGTGATTTTTTCATTTTTTACTTTTGCAAAGTAAGTACAACTACTTGCATTTTTTTTTTATCTGAAAATACCTTCAACGTTGAATATAAAATCATCTTTCTTGCTAAAAAAAGTGATAGAATTACAAAACAAAAAAACATCATTATTTGTGATCCTAAAAAGTTTATTATTTCTTACAATCAGTTGGTTTAATGTCTTATTTTTTTTTACTTTTTAAGACATATTTTTATAAAATAAAAAAAAAATGAAAAAGCGATAGTATACAGTATAAAGCAATATTCTCTGCTGTTTACGATAAAATTTCAGTTTCTCATTTACTTTATTCCTAACTGTTGTTTTCTTGGTATATTTTCTTGTGATAATATTTTGTATTTATATTAAGTTAGAACTAACAACTAAATACTTAGGTCAGACTGTTTGTAAGTTACCCTTAATTTTTATTTAAATATTTTTTTCATTAAAATTGAATTTACATTGTACTCATAATATAAGCCCTCAAAACCCGTAATATATGGAGTAAAGTGCAATAATAAAATGTTCCAAAAGAGTTTATACCTAGATATTATAATATTATAATGTAATATATATTTGAATACCGTCACACAATGTATCTATAAAATAGAGTCAAAACGATACGCCCTCTACATCATCGCATAAAATTCTTGTTGGAATCGAAATAAAAAAAGGATGTACGTCGTTAAATACCCTCCAATTTATATATAATATTTTTTGCGTTTGGTGATAAATTCGACAATATTTTGCAGAATATATTTGGACCCGGATTTTAATAATACAATTTATTACAACATAGGTGCCTATATTAGATCGATAAGAGAATGTCGATGGGGTTTTAAAATAGGCCAGCCATTTCACCATTATTTGGTCAGAAAATCCAGATACCATTACACAGGATGACACACTTTTTCCGTTTATTTTTTTTTTTTTAATAGTCAAAACCGGAAAACGGAATACCACTGTGTGCCATTCTATACCGTATAATGAATGCATTTCCGTACTATAAGACCTTATATTTCATAATATTATTATACAGGTATATACAGAGCACGGTGAATAAAATTATATAATATTATTCGGTCGTCGACGACGACGACAAACAGACTTTGTCGTATTAAATGTAGACCTCTCGACGGTGTGCGGTTGCGGTCGGTATAAAGGTAGCGTGGTCGCAATCCAGATGAAAGAGAAAAACCGTTTCAACTGTTTCAACCAATCCGAGTGAGTGTATATAATATATTATAATATTATAATATATTATACTGTGCTCTTCGTCCAAATAACTACAACGTATAAGACGCGTCGGTGCAGTTTAATTTAATTGCCGTTATATCGTCAGACCATATTTGCTTATAACGTATGTGGAATGCCGGTGGTTATGGAACACATTGAGTATAATATATACGTACTTCGCGTACTTACTTACGTATAATGATGTAATTGAAGTCGCGTTCTGATTAAGATTTCTACTGACATTTTATCCTCTCTTCCCCGTCTACTGCAAGTCCAACGAGCACAAACGACCACGACGACGTAGGAAAACTATAGCGGCACGAAAAATTCTCTTTGCTAACAGTTATCGATATCGTATAGAGTTTGAAGATAATATATATTGCGAGAAGAGAAAACACAGTATGTTACTATCGATTAACGACGGAGGCGGGTTACAGCAACCATCAAGTGTGCTGTGTGTACAGTGTGCGCACTACTTATATACGTGCTTTGGCGAGGGTTGTGTTCTTTTCATTTTTTTTCTTGTTTTCTTGCACCTTTTGCAATGCTTCAATTTAAACACAGATACCGTACCGATTTTTTCTTACGGCCAAAAAACGTCGTCCCGTTAACCGCCTCGGGTTTCGAAGTTTCTAAAACCGTTGCTTACCGCCCCTCAGGATATTTATAATAATTCCTTTTTTTCATCCATCGCGCAGCTCCGGCGTTTGACACGAACAAAAACAAACTATAGCTTCGGGGATGAAGGCGGGAGCTAAGGATGTGTACGTTTTAATTAAGTTTTTGGGTGGACATAAAGGAAAAAGTTGAACGGGCTTGGTCGAATAACGTTAAGCTAAAAAGCCACAGGCATTATTCGTTTCAAGAAACAATCAAATTTTTTTTAGTTTTGCAAACGATTAAACAAAAAAAAAAAAGAGTAAGTACCAACTACTCGAAAGGTATTATGGTAAGCGAACTGAAAAATATGTATTGTTGCAAATGATACCTGCTACTATATTCTACCTCTTGTTCGAAGCTGTCTTTTGCATTTCGATAGATATTTTTCACATTTTTATTTAGACTTTTTCAACAATCTCTTGACTGGTAATTCATTCAAAACATCAACAATTCCAAAACGTATGACCTTTTTTTATTTCTAGCTGTATCAGTCTATTTTAACAATTTGAATTTAAATAAAAAAAAAAAAAACACGGTATGCATTATATATTTCTAAACGTTTTATGTATAAAAATATCTTATTTCAAATATAAATCTTTTGATAATTTAAACAACGTATTTCGTAAAATGGGTATACCTAGAAATGTTTTTCATAACGCATTTACACCAATTATATAGACTAAACATTCTTTGAAAAAAGCAATATTATAGTAATATGATATATTAAACCTTTATATTTTCTAATAAAATATAAGGTTAAATTATTGGTTTAACTTTTAAAAATTGATTATTTTTTAAACAACTTAGTACATTATAATTATTATCACATAATTTTGTTATTGAACCATCTGAAACAGATTGCAAGACTTAAGCTTTACACTTTTTTAAAGTAATAATTAGTAGACTTTCTTTGATTTAGTGTCCTTTGAATGAAATTAATTTGTTTATACATAGGATTTAAAATTACATAAGAATAATTAAAGCACAACTTAAGTAGAATATATCGAATCGGCGAATTCGAAATCAATTATCAAACAACTCATAACCGTATGTCAAACAATACTAAACATTATTGTTATCATATTGTTATTTTTACTATATCAAGACGAATAATAATTGATATCGAAATCGACACGATCAGCATATAAGACACTGTATCTAATACTATAACGTAATAATAATATATGCTAATTAATGGTGTTTTAAAATCAAAAAAAAATGTTCAAGGGTAGTAACTTACTATACGAATCACTGTTTGTAGGAGGCGACTAATAGTAATACGTATTATCATCGGTGTTGTTGTTTTTGTCAAATCGTGTCCACGTATCTACCATTATTATTATAATATGTCGATAACGACTACGAAGACGAACCCACGCATTACGCCGCCGTCAAACGCGTCTGGGGGGAGGGTGCGTGTTTTATGCGGCTAAGCGCATTGGAAATGTTTAAAGAACAAACTTGTTTGGGGCTTGCTAATGCAAACATCTAAAATGCGCCGAGATATTTATAACGTTTACTTTACAAGTATAACAGGAGGGCTCACGCTGTCGGGCGTACGTGCGTGCGTGCGACCGAGCGATAATAGAATAATGGTTTTCCGCGTTAATAAACGGATGTACTGAAGACGAATGGAATACACACGACTACGATGTGTGTACACAGAAGACACGGCCACTTTATAACGGTTTAACTCCGTTCATATTATTATATTGCGGTTACCGCATTTTGGGCGGAATGACACGCGTTCGAGTGGTATATAATATTATACAAAACGCCTTAGGTCGATCCGCCGCATATATAACATAATATTATTTAACCACATATGATGGCGTGCTGCGTGCCGTCGTCCGCCCGCGCTGCCGAAACGTGTGTGACCAAACACTGCGTTGACAGCAATATTGGAATTGCGGCTAGCCCTCGATGACACTATTTCCCGGCCATAATTGCTCGTATTTAGCCTCAGAAAGTGAACTACGTTTATATATTAAGTGTTCTGATATCGTCTCGTTTGAAATAAAGGCGGAGCGGCAAAGGCGGCGTCGTCTTCGTATTATTACCTCGGATTTTATCAGCCATACGGAAATGCTTGAAAGACGGCCCCGCCGCCGTTTGTGCTGATGATATTTCGCGAAAACGTATTTCGTACACTCAAATTAGGGAAATGTTAATTTCGACCACACGGAATCGCCAATATAAAATAAATTGGTAGTTTTCCAAATTAGAGTACGCGTGACATCCGTAGAAACATGTTTTCAAAAATTAATTAAAAAAAAAATCAAAAATATAAAATTGAAATGGAACAAAAGCGTTAAATTTAATTAATTCAATTACACGAACGTAAAATTGTGGTTTAAAAATTTCAGCGAAAATTAAATTATAATATTTGTGATAGATTGTATCGTTGAATCCGTAATCTCAGGTATGGTCAAGTAAAACTCTTTTGGTGGTTTTTTAAAAACTATAGTAGTTTGTTAGCGTTTTAATGGCGCTATATTATGTGTGATTTATGAATTACTTTTAAACAGAAATTTTGATCATTTTAGCGGAATTAAGTCAGAAACTTTACAAAACTGTAACAATATGTTAAAATATAAAAAATCAATTACATTCTAAAGCATGGAACTATAAATTATCTTAGTCGAGGAAATGGAGTAAGCACATTTGAGATATAGTAATATGTTACTGACCGTTAGTATGACACAATACAATATATTATTAAAATGATACGTATACTAAGTAAACGCATAATTTCCCCATAAATCTTCAATGTAGTTGACGGTCTCCCATTTACTAACATCCTCATATCCTTCTCATACATCGAGGACAGAGACATTTATGACATTGTTCATTGAAAGAAGGAAAGAGGAAATCATTTAAAAATAAAAATAAAAACCATTTCTGGTTTCGAAATTTAGAAAATTGATGAAAAATATCGGACGAAAAATCCAACGCGCGAGAGGCCAGAGAATGCTCTCAGCATGTTCAATCTGACCAATTCAATTATACACGTGATTTATAACCATACAAAGGTACAATAATAAAAGAAAAACAAAAACATCATCAACACCCGATTTATTTAATTAATTTAATGTCTCGAAAGTACTATATAGAATCAAATAGGTACTTGTACACACAATGTGCGAAAGGTCGTTACAGTGTACTGGTATTACTCTGAGGTCAAAAATCATTCGTCGAAAATTGAAAACGCGTTAAGCCTTTTCCGACCCGGATGATAGAAACTTTCGGTAGATAGGGTGTGTAGAGAATTCACCACAAATCTATATACATAATATATATATATATATATAGATATAGATATATTAAGATGTAATCCGTGACTTGCACACTTGCTTGTAATGATTCCATCATTAATAACTCTTGTTATTTCGGAATCTCTGAGGCTTTTAAATTTGGCGTTCTAATTATCTAAGCAAAGTTTGTACACAATTAATTATTGAACTTTCTAAACGAAATGGGTTTGTTTTTCATATAATATGTAATGACCGTGGTTGATTGAAATCCTCTTACGGGGATTCGTGTTTCAGTTTTAGTGATTCGTCGGCGGATTAAAAACCAACCCATCAAAAACCATCGTTCGAGGTCACATAGACAGATTACAAGCATCATATTAATTTGCGCGTTTTAAACGATACATTCCGTTCAACTTTGTATCAAATTCACAATATTTCAGTTTTATTTTTAATTCACGAGCACTAAACAAGGACATTTTTATTAAACAGTAACACACAGATATATGTTTTATAACAGCACGTGAACTTCTTAGAATTGAGAATGTTTATTTTTATACAATTTCAATACTTACTTTGCTCAATGAAATCGAATCAGATGTATTATTTTACATTGTTTTAATAAAAAACTGATTTCTCTATAACATTATAATAAACACGGAAATGACTAAGATTAATTTTATACTTAGACAGTGTAAAATGTAGTGAAAGTATTAAAATAATTTATATTTTTTAAGATAAAAAATACTATTTACTCATATTATAAATTCATTTTTGGAAATTGTGAGGTTTTTAATTAAAATTTTAAATCATATATGTCGATCAAAATGTGTTTTTAAAAATTACATAAATTATGTCTTACTTTATAAATATATATAGAATATAGATACAAAGAAAATATTAGCATTTAAATATTTTATGTTCTTTATTTACTTATAATTTGTTACTAAAGCTGAAAGAAAGCGAAATTGAATAGTAAAATTAGAATGGCTGGTTGGAATTCATAATTAAATAAATATATCATATTATAAGAGTAATATTCAAAGATTAAATGCATTTGAAATAACATTAATATTATAATATTCCAGGTATATATCAGTTTAAAGGTTTTACATTTAAACATTGTTTTTTCCTTTGCATAAATTTATTCTAAGAGTTTATTAGGTTTTTTTATTTATACAAACACCCGTAATATTTTTGAGTCTTTCAGCTGTTATATTTTTTTCTGCTGAAACCCTTCTCACATTTGCTGTCATTCCTGTTGTAATTTATTTCAACTTTTTATTCATAACTCACAATAATGTTTTATGCAATAAGCAATATGTTTTCGAATTATTGATGTCTGAAGAAAAATTATTTTCAATTGTTTCATTTTTTTACCAAAAGTGTATCGTCTACATTCACAGCGTCTAAACATAAACGATAACCTATTCAGTTATTTCTCTATGAAAGATAAAAATCACAAGAAAGATATATGCACCGGTAAATGTATTTTTTATAGCGCTTGACTATTAATATAAGCATACAAATATGTTGTATTCAATTTAAAAAAATGCCAAGTTCGCTGTTATTTTTCACCGAAAAAATTCCTTTGCGAAGACGTTAACAAACGTGATGTATTCTATGTTTACAAATTTCCATAAAAATAACTTCATTGTTACTATTAGTACTCGTTTTTGTTTATTTTAATTTCCACAATTCTAATTTCTTCACACGCGATAAATCATTTTTAATGTAAATTTATCACAAAAGCGGTGTATTATATTATAACACATTTTTTTCCTGTTTTCAAATCGTTATAAGAATTTTGAAAGATTAAAGTGTTACATTTAAAATATTACAAAGAAATGAAAAAAGACGTTTCATTTAACCGATTTTTAATTTCAAAGTATGTTATTTTTGATTTTCTGGAACATTAATATCTCTCGGTTAGTCCCATACTTAACAGCAGTTTTTAACGATTAAATTTTGTAAAGAATTTTCAGATAAAACGTAGGTAGTGTTGCAGTACAGTTATTCATCAATCACACTGAAAGAGTAAAATAAACATTTGTGATTTGTTAATGGACGTATTTCTTTTTAACTGAAAAATGTAGGCGTAATTTTTTTTACATATACCTAGTTTTTTTTTAATTGATAACTTTAATAATCATTATTATATTATATTATACTTATGTATAGCCTAACTTAGGAATTCTTAAAATCTTAAAATATTCAATTTTTTTTTTTTTGTTTTTTAATTCGTTAATAAATTATTTTATTTTAACTGCTGTCTTGGAGTTTAAATTTTAAAAAGTTATTAATGTCCTTTCAGCACGAAGAAAAAAAATGATAATGAATTTTCAAAACAGTACAGTTCCGTTCACCCGTATATACAAGTTTTAATATTACCTCCGGAGATGTATTAACTCGACAATATCATAACACTCAATTTCTAAAAAAAAAATTGAATTAAGAAGAATTATGGACATTGTATTATTAGATTATGTAGATAATCTTCATTGGGTTGCTGTTAATTGTAATTATTTAATCCGTTTATGTTTTCGATTTTTAATCTGGTTTAAGCCGAATTTCGGTGTCTTTAGACTATGACGTACAATTATTATAGATACTAACCAAATCAAGTTCCTTAACTGTCTTGAATTTGAGAAATCAATTTTTGGTTGAGTACTCTTAGTAATCTCAAACGTTTTTGTGATTTACGGCTTACCATCAGACTAATTCGATACAATTCGTTGGCTCTGAATATGATTTTATAACGATACTTACGATAGGAATTATAAATTGAGAAATATGACGTTTGAGTACTCGACAGACTTTAAACAGATGTTCTTTGAATGTTTCTTTACTTTTTGTTACCTACTTGTATAATATATTATTTATGATCTTATAATGTAATTCACTTTATATAATATAATGATGTGTATTAAAATGTAATAAAAATTTGCATATTTCTGTTTGTCATCAGAAAAAAAAAATGCTTATAATGCTTCACCTTAAGGAATATCTCGCTAAACTTATAATTTTTCAATAATATGTTACGTTCCATCAACATAATATAGTACATGTTGTATGATCAAAAGTCAATATACCGCTGTTAAGGTCGCCGAACAAAATGAAACATACGTAAAATTCACGCAAATCGCGCACCGTTGGTGAAACTACTGTTTTAGTCATCGGATCACCGCACAAAAACCCTCTCAGTTGGTTAACTACGATATCGTAAGACCGCATGTACGTACATAAAATACATAACATTATATTATTATTATTATTATTATTATTATTATTATTATATTGTTTGTCATACACATCTCCTATCATCTCTACGTCGCCGTGATCATCATAATTTTCAATAATAAAGCGCGTTCGACCCGTGTTGGTAATATCGTTTACCGTGTCTCCACCGCAACGTCGTCGCGATATTTCGGCCGCGGTCGGTGACATCGAGCACAGATAAAAAAAAAAAAAACCCGAGTCTCGGTCCGAACAGAGTTATTTATTTCACGTCGTAAAAACTCGGCGCCGGGCGTCCTTTCCGCTACCGACAAACGCCACTGTGTCCACTCCGTCGTCAACAATATAACGTCGGCAAAGAGGAGAAAAAAATGTATCCCTAACAATACGACGACACGTTATACACGATATTACTTCTATACATGTATATGCGCACGTGTATGCACTCTTTCAACAAATACGTGCAAACGTCTAACGGAAATCGGTGCGGAAATCGACTGACGTCCACGTTCTGCGAGCACACAAATATCTATAAATGTATATTTTATATATATACTGAAATATTATGTTATATTCGTTTTTATACCATTACGCGGTTACCAGAGTTGCGTTTATTATTATTTTTTTTTTATCCGTAACAATGCATAGGCGCGGGACAGTGAAGAAAAGGTACATTTGTCTACCAACGCTGCCCGACAGAACTGCCGTCACCACCTAAGTTGTCATTATTGTGTGATGTCGTTTCGATACAAAAGCGATGGACATAGCTATTACAATATGTTTCATTATTTATCCCATTGGATGGCACAGAATTGCTTGTTCGTATAGAAGTTGAAATCCATTTATAATTGTTTAATATTAAACGAAATAATTTTTAAAAACACATATCTAGTACTTATTATATATGTTTTGAAAGCATTACAATTTTTATTGTCCATAAGAAACACAAAAAAAAAAAATAAACAAAAATTGTATGTAACCAATGACCTCTGAATTGCTTGGTACAATTTCTAATTTAATGTCAGAGTTAAAAAAAAATTCAGAATAAATTACTTTAAAACTACAATGGTACACATATAGCATGTACTTGTACTATTTAATGTCAGTTGAAGAATTAATTGGGTTTTGAAATAAAAATGTAACTACTTTTTGTTTTAAGTATTTTTTTATACCGTAATTCACTTATTGAAATGTTTAAGACCTCTTTGTTATAAACCAGTAAAAAAATATCAAAACATTTTTATTAATAATATATATATATCAAAAGACCTCATTAAAAAAAAAAAAAAAACTATTTTTTATGAGCTCCAGATATCCGATAACGAAAGTGCCATCTTCAGTATTTTTGCACAGTCAGCGGAATTTCCTTAAAAAAAAATATAATACAAAAGCCATATGACTGAGCAAAGAAAATAATAGTATACGTAAAGACTTCAAATAGATAACAGATAAAAATAAATAATGATGAATAAAGAAGATATTTTGCCTATAATGGTTATTAAAAACAAGGAAAGATCCCGATTGCGTACGATTTACCTATTTGGAAACACGATCGCTTATACTAAACTTGTCGAATAATAATGTAATCCCACAAATGCGATAAAATTTCGTACTAAATAGGGATCAACGTAGTCAAATTTATCTTATTGCAGTAAGTAGGCAATACTAAAAATAACACGATCAAATTAAATGTTTTATTGTCAACTAAAAAAAAAAAAAAAAAAAAAAAAAACAGAAAAATGAAATAATTTTATCTTGTCCAGTAATACTATAAATCAACATTATTATAATAATAATGTTTTTTTTAATGCATAGTGCATACATTTTTTAAAGATACTTTTTGAAATTGAACTCATTTTTGATATTGTCTCGACTTAAATCTCTTTTTAACATTAATATTTAAATCACTACGCAATTAGTTTTTCTACATTTTATGAAAGCTCTTTGGTCTCCGGGGTTAATTGTATTGTTCCATAAATGTAATTTATTAGTTATAATATTATTTGTAAAATATGTAAAACTTAGTAGTATCACTAAGGAATAAAATATATGTAACGAACGAAATTCTATGATGATATATATATATATGTTGTATTCCGATGTAATCTACCCAAAAACAGTAGTTATCGATAAAATAGTAACTAATTAAGTAAGTTAGGACTCATCGACGTATTTTCAACGCGAAAAATAAACCAACGACATACCTCGTACAATGTCCCTAAAAGTTAGATTGGTTCGAGTTAATTTAAAATTTTCAATTCTAAAGGGAAAACAAATCGGCTCATTCGGAACTTTTAAATTATTTCTACGGGCCCGTTCGTCCGTGTCCTTGTAGCAATAGTACAGTAGCAATACGCAGTGAGACTTTCTTTCAAATTGGTACCTGAACGGTGAACATATTCCACGGGTCTCTCTCTAGTCGTATCTTTTTCAATCAACTGCGGCCATTAGCTCATCTCGGTCGGTTTTTCCATTTTCCTCGTCTCGCACGCTTTCACGTCTGCAGTGTATTATATCTACGTTTATATATATAATGACGTCTGTATTTTGAAACTTTTCTCACTACTCACCGGTTTTTTCTCTGACGCTTTTTTTTTTTTTTTTTTGTTATCGCTTAGTACCTATATCCATCGGAACTGCAAGACCATGCGGACCGTCCGTAATCTTATCTGCGACAAGAAAGACTATTTATATATATACACGTAAACTCAACACCTATAATGACCGTCCTCGTGGAACCGCGGCCTCGTACTCGCAAATCTTATCTGACGACCTTGTTGTACAGTGTACAAATGCGTCTATAAACATTATATTGCTGTATCCTGAATACGCGATTTTCGTTGAAATGTATTCTTCTCCGTCCGTATGCTCGCGAGTGTTGTGCACGGTATGCGCGTGCTAACTGTTCGACGTGATGATAATAAAACGTTCGGCCGGTCTCGCAAATATCGCGTTATCCCGGACCCGTAGCACCGCCACTACCCGCCGAGAACCTCGTCGTTTCCCGTTATCTTTCCCTGCCGTGCACATCATCACCGTAGCCCGTTGTGTGTTGGCAAGACGGAACAGAGAAAATAGCTGTATAGACATAATATTGTGCCGGGTGTGTTTCGGGAGTTTTTAATACAAACTTTAAGCGAACTACTTCCACGAGATCGTAAAAACCAAGTTGATTTTTTTTTTTTTGAAGACATCTGCACAATAAATAATACATCGTTTGATTTTTAAAACACGATTTATTGCTATATTAATACCTAATATATCGAGGCAATATTTTCGTTCTCCGAGAGTCAAGAGTCAAGACCCTATTTTATTTCAATAATTATTTGTCACGCGATTTATGTGGTCTTCAGACACAAACGTAACACCCGTCGCCACTAATGTCAAATGAATGTAATACCTAGAAAAATCGTTTATTAATTTAACAAAATAACTAAAGGACTTACTTATCAATAAAACTATTTAAAATGCACAAATGGCTTACGAATCTTCTTTTTAACGCTATAATATGATTTCCAAAATAAACGACTTAAAAATTTTTAAATAAATAGTTTCAAAATTGTTTATAGTTTTTTGAAATAATTAGTGTTTTACATTAAATAGATCACACAGTTTGCGTGTGTCGGTTGTAGTAAGAATTACGATAGTTACTCAACTGCCTGAAAGTAACGGCCTCCCCGACATTATGAACTGAAGACGTCGCTGGTCGTCTCATAATCGTTTTAAAAATTTTTTCCCTCCCAACTAAGTTGAATAATAATCTTTCATTATATATCGTGTATCACCCATTAACCAAATGACCTTTTAAGCCTTATATCGTATTGTTACTGGCTACTAACATATTTTATTGGATTTAAATTATTATAAGAAGTTAAACAATGTACGCGCAGTTATAGCAGTTACACTATGGAAAATATGGCGTTAATACCTGTATTATAGCTCTATAAATAACACGTAAACACATCGTATACACTTTAAAGTCTATTATCATCGAATTATTATCTACAGTGTAAAAATATGCATACGACAACGCTTACACATTTACGGTGCTACAACTTTGATGACAATTTATGTCTATACAAACACAATCAATACCAATACAAATTAATCATAATGTATAATAGCTATAACGACCCTTTATGGATAATATTAAATTCATACAAAAATTAAAATTTAATATAACTAGGTTTATACATGTGAGGTCAACGTTCGTGTTGAAGTTACACTTAAATTAATCTAATTGCAGATTGTATGTTAACAGATTTTAGAATAAAGATAAAATTCTAATGTAAAAACGGATCGTAATGTACGAACATCGCTTCGTTCACATTAAATACTCTCAGAATACAGCATCTCAGTAATATCGTTAATATTTTAAGTTTATCCAACATCCATAACGATATTTTAAAAAATGTAATGCTTTGTACAAAGAAAAAATGACTGTTAGCTATAACACAATATTTATGTAACTATTAATAATCTTATAAATATAAAAAAAATACATGAACAACGCGCAATCTTGTTATTTTTCATTCATGAGCGGAAAATTACAATTGCATTTGTTGTAAAGGAATAAAAGTTAAAAATATGACAATATTATATATTTATGACTTTTTGTTTATACAAAATTTAAGAACATGGTAAAATTTAACATTAATTATATTTTTAATTTTAATTTATTAATATATACAACACTACTATTTATTTGGTATGTCATAATAAATGTTGATTTATTGTTTGTTTATAATTATTATATTGAATATACCATAAAATAGTAATAACATTTTAAATATTAAAAAGTATGATCATCAAATAATATAAAATATATTATAATCTCATGGTTATAATTCAAAGTATAATATAAATTTAACAAATTATAATAGTAATATTGATTAATTCACATTGAATAAAGGTATTTTACTAAATTATACAATTATTATGATTATAGTAATATGGTTTTAAGTGATTTATAGAAACTGAATATGATCATTTTTAATAATTACCTATTTATATTATAAAGATTAAATTAATAAAAAAAAAAAACTTAATCATTATTTTTAATTAATCACTGGGTCGATACTACGTAGATAATAAATTCTGAACACCTAAAAACAAATAAAATCAGGTTCGTCGATTCATCTTCAGGATGCATCTGTAAAATATTGCTCAGAGTTTTTGTTGCTACCTCTCAACCGATGCCTATGAGTTTTAGAGAATAAAAGCGTATTAACAATGTGGTAGGTACTTGTACAAACGTGCTATAAAGTGATTTTCAAGAGCTTGACTCCTATCATTCCTTTCTAAAATCATCGCGATTCAATGGCTTTACAACAAACATTCTCGCTGACATGACCACGAGGACTAAGGGAAATATTGTATAAAAAATAAACCTTCCATCTTATACAGTACACACAGCATTGACAGCAAGATCGAGCTAAGAATACCATAAATGGAATATGAAAGGTCTATAAAGGGGCTTGCTGGAGCGTACACACATTCCCCGTTAGTGCGCACGTGGGACATAATGACTGATCTCGAGATAAGAAAAAATAAATAAATACGCAGGTCTTCGTCACTGTGCGGGAGTTATATGTTTTCGACGGTGATCAAAAGGATATAACGTCATGGCCCAATTATCGGTGTATCATATTATTATCAACAATACTGTTGAATGCAACTATTCGCGAAAAGCAACGGAGAAAAGACAAATGTTCGTCCCTCGGGATACTGATAGCAGTAAGTTTTACAATATTATAACATCGTGTTTGATTTGCAACGAAATACTTTCGTCCGCCGCCGTTGCGTTCCCTCTAGAAATTACACAATATAACCATGATATATTGTTATAAGAAGTATTATGGTTATAGTGACGGTTTTAATAATACATAAATATTGTATTATTTTTCCCTCTGAGAACAATACATTTTATTCATGAAATTACTACTTACATTAGACCAACACGTGGCAAAAACGATTTTTTTGGGTTGCACGAGTTCGCCTTAATGTTTAAAAGTATATACAGCATTAGTGATGTCGTTCAATATGATCGAACACGATCTAAAATAGGTCGAGTAGCTTATATAAGGTAACTTCGTCACATTGTTTGTTGTTTTAATAATCTGATAAGCAGCAAAGATGATAAACATTTATTGTTAAAGTTTCTCGATTTACCTAAAGTGAAAAATTGAAAAAAAAAGTTTTGGTAATTTGGCTTAAGAAAAGTGTGGCCTTTAGTATCAAATGTTGTTTTTTTCCTAAGTAAGGGAACTAAAACGTCTCTACAATTTATGATCATTAAACTTGTTTTTTAGTCATACTTCAATGTATATATTATAATAATATGCAAATTATATAATAATGCAAAAAGTAACTTTACCAGAAATATCACATAATTTATTAGATAATGGTTTTCAGTATAAAATTAAATTTAAAGAAACAGTTGTTTATAAACAATGGAACTTATATGGAAATTGTCATTATAACCTTTTACTCAAAAGAAATCTTATATTAATTGTTATTTTCAACATCATATTATTGTACTTAAAGCAGTACAAATATGTGGGAGGTAAATAACACTGAAAAATTGTTATAAAGTTATACGATTGATAGGTTCTTTTTATTGGTTGGATAAAATTTTGAAATTTCCGTGAATACAATTTTTAAATCATTTCATAATGTGTTGCTTGTATTTAACATCTAATAATGCTTGGATATTATTTTGTAATTGGTGTTCATTTTCAGAGTGCATCGATGGAAAAATATTAAAATTCAAACATAACACGGCGCTCTGTATATGCAATATTGTTGTATGTCAGTAAAGAAAACTCAATGAAGTGTGCTGTAATATTTGACGATGTAATATTAAGAAACAATAATGAACTGTATGGTGCGTATACACACTATAATATATGTATTATTTATTTATATTCTGTGTTGGGTAAAATTCTCGTTAATATATGTAATTTTAAGATTATAGAATTTATTTTATTACCGTTTATGATAAAAATGTAAAATTAAGTTGATAAAACGTCGTATTTCAAACTAATCCCATATTGATTTTTTTAAACACGACTGTTCATCTTTTTAAAAAAAAATTCACACAAATTTAATATATCAGTTTTTTTCATTAGTAACAGTGGTCATTTTAGGTGATTATATTTTAAATGTTTGACAATATGCAATTATTATTATTATATAATACCTGACACCGTGATTTTTTTTACTGACATAATGTTAGAAATCATTAGCTTCTTTTATTAATTGATAATCTAAAATTGTTTAAATAAATATAAACATATTAATAGGAAAATACAGTTGTTTTACTTTTTAATATATTTAAATACTGTAATCACATTATAAATAAATAATAATGTATATATAAAAATTATAAAAATATTATAAATAAAGTACAACTCAAAATGTTTAATGCCTACCAAAAAGAAGCAATGAAATAAAATGCACGGAAACTTCGAGAAAATTGTCGATTAGTATCGAAAACTATATCATTATTATCGCTCCTCATATAGAAAATATAAAAACTGGTTACGGAACAATTGGCACGGTTAAATCGTAAACTCTCTCGGCTTCCTTAACACCAACTTATACTTATG
Source organism: Aphis gossypii (assembly GCF_020184175.1). Taxonomy (NCBI): domain Eukaryota; kingdom Metazoa; phylum Arthropoda; class Insecta; order Hemiptera; family Aphididae; genus Aphis; species Aphis gossypii. The sequence continues at coordinate 79,436,963 of NC_065530.1, forward strand.
TAGCGAAACGAATTTATATCTATACATAAAAGTAAATTTTGTATTTATTTCTTTTTTCAGAGTCTATAGGGATGACTATGTACAAAGAACAAAATAATATTCATGCTCAGTGAACTCAGTGATTTCAGTTAGTTGTAAACCTATATTTTCAAAGTATTTAAACGAACTGATTTTCATAAATGTTTCGATCATTCACAAAATATGTAAATCGATAAAGATTGTTGAAAAAAAATATAAAATCGTATTTTTATATGTAAGAACAACAACCAATAAAAGTGTACTGAAAATTAAAGAAATAAACGATAAGATAATAAATACAAGATTATTTTTAACATAACATTTTTTTTATTATTATTATTATTGACATATTTAACTAATAAACAGCTAGGGTGGATTTAATAACTAATTACTCACATTCATCATTTTCCTTTAAAGAATAATTTATTCAAATTCTAATTTTAAAAATAATTAAGTGTCCTCATTTATTTAAATTTTGTATATCGTTTAGGAAAGTATACTTAAACTAACTTCTTTTTTTCAAACGATAACTAATCTTTTTTTAATTTTTTTAAATATTTTTTTATATTCAATTAATTATATAAATTATAAATGTTGATAGGTTTATATTAATTATTAAATTTTTCAAATTAGCAAAGCCACATAATATCTTTGGATATAATTAGCATAATTCACGATTTATTTTTAATACTCACGTTAAATAATTCTAACATTATACGTTTAATTTTCAATTTAAATACATCAACATTATTTAAAAACTATCTAATAAATAATTCACTATTAAAAATAATAAATGATAATTTTTAAAACAAAAAGTTGTTATCAGTACAACATAATTTTTAAACGACATAAAAATTGAATGACTGTAAAATATGATTTTTAATACATTTATTATTAACTGAAAAAATTGGTGTTCGCATGCTTGTATACAATACGATGATAAGTATATTATAGTTTAGATATCTAAGGTAAGTTTGAACCAAATCGAGCTAATAAATTTTATATTTCTATAAATCCATAAAAAAAACATTTCATAACTAGTTCAAACAAATTCTGTTTAAAATCGTAACATTTTTTATATTTGACATGACATCGTAAAATTAATCAAATAAAAGTCAAAGTGTTTGTTGTGATCGAAGTCAAAAAAAGTATACTCACATCAGAGTTTTATTGATGGCAAAGGTAATTTCTTGCATACAGTAATATTATAATAATAGTATGCTACCAAAAATCAAACGACAATATTTTAAGTATCTCAAATATTAAATTCTAAAAAACTTGCATACGCATTCTTACTTTATAATATCCGGTTGCGGTTATGTATAATAATATGAATTCTTTTCAATATTAAATCTGAGTATAAAAATATAATAAATCATATTAAATTTTATTATTTATTTATCCACTTATAAAGAATGTAACTACTACTTACTTAAACAAATTTTATGAAACAGTAACTGAACCAAAATAACACAATCAACAAAATATTGGACCACATGACGGTTTTGTATAATCGCCAAATTAAGTTGCCAATTTGTTCATCATTTAATGTTGTGATGTTTAAATATAAAATGAACAATATAGATTTTGACTTAGTTTAAGCTTAGTTTTATAAAACAAACAGTAACACATTTATATATTTATCTTAACTAATTTAAACTCTCTTAAACTGTAATAATGAGAAACAAATAATATAATACTATTCAGTTAACAGCTACTGAATATGCATGTATAATTCAAATTTAAATTTTATAAACTTCATACGGATCAACTTAAGTTTATTTAAAACAATTAACGTTTAAAATCGAACAAAACTTCTATGAACAACTTCTCTGACTACAAAAAAAAAAATTGAAAGTTTAACGTCAAAATATTGTGTTAAATAATATTAATAACACCCAATTAAAATGTTCAAAAATTTAATTATGCAACTATGTTCCTAAAAAGAATATCTATATTGTACTTGAGATAGAAATAATAAAATGACATTTGGTGTAAATTTAATAAATGCACTTATCATATTATAATTTAATAATCTACTAGTTAAACTATTCGTCTTGTATTTTAGATATAAGACCAATATTAAATTATAGTACATTTAGTACATTTTGAATATTTAAACTGAAACCTTATATTAAATCGTTTGAAAGTATAAACTTTATTTTTATTTTTATTAAAATAATTAAAATATGTTTATTAATTTTATATAGTAAGATGTAATTTAATATTTATTTACATAAAAGTTAGAATCTTTCGGTTTTAAAAATTATTTTTTGTAAAATGTGAAATTAAATAATTTCACTATAAATTCAAGATCTTTGACGAAAATAAAAATATAATTATTATGAAAAATAAATTATATTAAATAAATGAGAAGTGCTTAGAGTTATAGTACAGTTTTTTTAAAGTTTTTATTAAGTTTATGAAAATATTTCAATATAATTGCTCATGTAGGCCATACGTTTTATAATTTACTATAGATGAATATTCTCATAAGGAAAATTCTACACAATTTCTATAATAGGTAATAGGTATGCACAATAAATTTATTTTTAGTTCAAGTATTTAAATCATATTTGCTTACTATCATCAATAAATACTATTGCAACCGTTGCATCCGAAACGTTATAATTTGTTTATTATTTTATTAATTCAAGATAAATATACATTAATTGGCCATATTATTTCTATTAGGTAGTGGTATAAGACATAGCACTTTTTAAAAATATTTTAAGGGTTGTTAAAATGTACCTAACTTTTTTTTTTAATAACTAAAATACCTATTATATTCGATGAATTTGAGTAATAGTAAAAATAAAATACTTAACAAGGTGGTCGTCAATATCAACAAATTTAATTTGATCGCAGCGGCGGTGGTCGTCGATGCGTTTTCAAAACATGACAAGTAGGTACAACTGACATATACTCGTCCCCGTCTAGAGAGACAACCATATTTGGCTAATTCGTAATATTCTTAGAATTTCAATATCAGTGCCGTCGTTTTGAAGACGCTGGTCGTGTTATGGGTACTATAAATTTGTGCATAACAAGTCGAAACGTAGTCGATGATATCATCAGACTTTGATGATGATGACGACGACGATGATTATGGTCGGATAGACGAAAACCAAAACGATTTTTGTGCCGTAACAACGTTGTACCCCCGTACTGTCGTAGTGTGGCCTAAGGGAAAGGTCTGTTGCGAGCGACCGAAAATTAGTGCCCACGCACACATGCACGAAGGGATAACATATTACATATTACATATACGTACGCACAACGTGCGTCGTAAGTGCCATAACGAGTTTTGTACTAGACGCGTTTCCGTTCTTTCAGTATTCAAGACAGCGTGTACGCGATTACTATATGTCTATGTATTTGTGTGTGTGTGTGTGTGTGTGTGTGTGTGTGTGTGTGTGTGTGGGTGTGTGTGGGTTGTAGTAGAAGGTATAACCACGCAAAAACGGTGTAGAAGACTCGGAGCCCGGCAGGTCTTATACCGTATACACTAATGACCCGTTTACTCCGGTGCAGGTGGAAAAGGTGTTGGGGGAAGCGGCTAATGGACAATTACACACGTGGCGGCGGAAGCAGGAGACGAGTCGGCCCACGCCAACGAAGGGGAGGAAGACTTGTCTTTTTCCCCTCAACACTGCCACTCCCCGTGCCGTGGTACTAGGGGAGGTGACTTGTGTCGCGGCGGGGGACGATGGGGGTTAGAAAAATTGCACCTCGTTTACCAGCGCTAACAAACGTACGCGTGCGCGCAGCCACTCGAATAAAGGATTTCGACACACCGCTCCGAAGGGTTGTTATAGGGGGGACTCGTCGAGGGGGTGGCGGCAGAACGGTGCCACCGCCATCGCCGCCGCCGCCGTCGTCGTCGCCGATCGGACACGTACAAATCGCAACGACCCACTAGAAATCTGAAACCGACAAGATTTACGGACGCCGACGGGAAACTCGATGATAAATCCGACGTGCGTACAAGTATCGGCGACGGATGGCGGTTTGTGTACGTCATATATAACATGTGCATGGACGTTCATCGGTCGCTATTAACTCGATATCGCGTATTATATTATTTTAAGCTCCTGTGATGGTGAGAGGGGAACGAAAGAGAACGCTATTAGTTTAGGGCTGCGATTAATATGTTATATATCATTTTATATACAATGCGGTTTATCGCTTCGAAACGACGTGATATATCGTTCGAGTATTTCAGCCGCTATCATTTTAGGCGAAACGTTTTGTTTTTTTTTTTTTTTAAAAAAAAATAAATTCACGAAATAAACCGGCAACCGCCACTCGTGTAATGTGGATATTGTGGCTTACGATGATTTCAATAGACAGCTAAACACAACGACCGACTGCCAGAGAAGTGGTTTTCGATGATGTAAAATCAGAAATGAAAAACGTTTTTAAAAAAATAAAACGAAATTTTTAAAATTTCGATCAATCGCCTGTCGGTCAAAGCACGTACACCGCGGTAGACTGACTAGGTGACGAAGCAAAAAAATTCGATTTTCAATAATTCTCTCCATCACAAAAAACACGGTTATAATAAGATAATGGGGTCATTTCTTTTTCTCTCAAACGGTAACTTGTTAAAATGTGATTATTTGAGTCTTTCCAAAATAATAATTTACCTAACCTATGATGAACGCCATTAATACCTCCCTCCAAAATAGAGTCCCGTCCGATCGCCACATTTGTTTTTTTTTTGACATCTCAAAATTCATCGATAAGATGACGATCTAAAAATTCAGTGTGCCGAAGAGGTGTGTCCAATTTGTATTATGAAATATATCGATGCACCATTGCTGCGTGTATGGTTGTATGTGGGTACTATACGTACGCTGTCATGCCGTATGGGCGGCTCTCAGCGTTAGTAGATTACCAGTATAGAATTGGGAATGACAAAAAAAAAAAAAAAAGAAAACGTCTTCCTTTCGCAGAGTTCGATTCGTATCATCAAACGAAAAATTCTTTTGTGTGTACGGTTTCATCGAAATAGATTCCGATTCCCCGGACTTGTTGAAATATCACGGATAATATTTTACAGCGGCACAATCCCCGTATTGAGTTCCGACGAAGTGTATCGCACAAACGAATCACTCTAACAATAATTAAAGTAAAAAAATAAAATAAAATAAAACCTCATAGCGCAGTTATATACGCGAACAATAGACGATGACAGCCGTCTGTTTAAAATTGCGGAGGGATCACCCGATGTATTATTGTCGTTATTGTTATGTACGTCATCATCGCTACGTATTTAAACGTACTATGCTAGTCAGCCAGTAGTGAACGAAATATAATATAGAATAGTCCATTAGTCCGGTATATATGTAGTATTTTATATTGAATTCCAAAAACTGTTCTAAAAACTTCTCATATTCAATAGGTATTCAACATAATTAACGAGTTATACAGAGCAGGCCGATGTTTGAAATTGTATTTCGTGTATAATACCGATAATCTCCGTGGCTATTGTTTTTTCTACAATATAATATTGTCGTATTGCTGCGTAGTTTTCACAAAATATTTTAAACACAATGTTAAATTTGAAATAAAATAATATTATGATACTAACTAATTTTGATGCTCAATATTCACAACGTGCACGTAATGATAATTCGAGTACCTAATGAAATAATATGACATAGTGTTTAGATTTTTCACTTACTGGTTTTGGTGTATAAACGTTATATTTTATATAAAATGTCTTTATCGACCAACAGTACCTAGAAAATACAACTGTCGTTAGGAAATGTGTAAAATGGTCTAGTGTTGAAAATGAAAAACTTGACAATATCTATTTACGCATTTAAACGGAAATGGGAAAACCAATTCCAAACACTAAACGCTCGTTGGTAACTCCGATTATTGTGCTTTCAAAGGTCGAGTGACACATCGTTTTCAGTGATAAATTCAATGTCAAAAACACCAGTCGGATTTTAATGTACAGACTTTAACCTTTTTTTATAATTATTATTTTATAGACTTTTAATTTAAAAACCAAATTGAAAAAAATAGAAATGGTTCTGTGGCAACAGTTTACACGATAATGTTACTATTTAAAGCAACAATTACATATTTTATTTTAATACGTCATTATACATTTTAAAATTTACAAATAAAAGTACATTTATGATTGTTATTTATATATATATTAAATCATACTTTATTTATAAAAATATCAAATATGCGATTTAGCAATTTTTCTTTAAGCATTTTACCTAATCTAGAATACCGTTTATTCTAATGAATATTACCAGCTGATATATTGTGTATCATTATTATTTATTTTTTTAATTTATGTTTAAAATCTTTACAAAAAATTTAAAAAGTAAATCTGATAAATAAATTTATTACATAACAGTCGCAGCAGTTACATCTGATTAAATTATTTACTAATTTGATGTATAATAAATTATTAAAAAGTTTTAATTTAACGTACTATATATTTTTTCTTTGTACATAGTACACCAAATTATATTTTTACTAAAAATTTGTTTTATAAAAAAGTCAATACTGAAATATATATCATATTCTGGTATTAATATTTATTATTAACGACTCATTGTTAGTTGAAATGAATGACGTATTGGATCCTTATTCTTGTCTAGGACGAATATTTATCGTTTTACGAACAATCAATATCTTTTTTGTGGGTTCACATATTATTATAATGACTGATGAGTATGTAGTCCATAATTCTCTGAAACATTTTACACATGTCACTATACAATCCGATCGGTCTATGCCCAAAAAGTTCCGTTTTTTTCCTTTGGGTCTAAATGGCTTTAGTCTAATTTCCTGTTTGTCTAATAATTTTGTATTTTTCCTTCAGGCCGTATTAAACCAAACATTTTGTATAACACTATGAACCGTTGCATTTGTTTCAAAACTATGTACCAAAAGAATAAGCAAATTGTCTGACCTCCGACGTTTGTCGAAGAGTTTGTTTTGTAGTAATGTTAACTTCCAAACTTATTATACTGTAACGAGTCGTTTGTTTGGAACCATACAAATTTTACTCATGGGTGATTTTGGAATTTTATAAATGTATTTGTTATTTAGACATATTATGTATTATTATTTTTTAAAACAATAATTTATGTACCTAATTTAAGAACATATATTAGGTAAATATAATTATTAATTCGAGTATGAATATAGCATGTAATGAATGTTGTAGAACTTACGTTCATATTCGATAAGATTGTTGAGAAGATTTAATAATATAATATTCGGTTGATAAGTATTGATATGAAGTAATTTTTCTTGAAATTCTAAAAAGAATATTACTTGGAGTGAAATGATGACGTCGATAAGTACCATACAGTCGAACGATAGTTGGAGTGAGTTTAATGCTCTCTGTTTATTAATTTGTATTCCCATAATATAGAAACTTATAGATATTAGAGTCTCAATTTTATTCCCATGTTGGAATTTCACATCTGTCTTATTTTGAATGGGTGTCTTTGTCGTATAATATACAGTAGAAACTTATAGAAACTTGCATTCTGTACATAGATCTATAGTGTTATTGAAAATATTACTGTACATTTTCATTGTCCCATAGTTATTCAGCGTTTGCCTCTATGCTTTTCACTTCTAATGACTTCCCAGTAGTCTGTACTTGTGACAAATATATGAAGTAGGAAAATGGGAATGATATTCTGTACGGGTTTAGATATTAAATATGATGTATACACGTACAACAAAAGTCTATCAGTTTGAGTTACAAACAAATTCACCGATTTGCTTTGTTTCGTTTAAATATTAACCGTAAACAAGCTACTAAGGTGCTCAAATTAAATTTAAGAACATTTGACTTTTTATTATGCAATGTACCTAATTCTTAAGCAGATTTTTATTTTTGTAATTGTAATTGTTGAGACTATTTTTTTTTTTTTTTTTGTGTTGAAAATTAAAGGATTCTGATCGTTAGTGATTTTTTGCATTTAATTTCTCAAAGTATTTATTTATACTTTGATACTATATACATCACTACATCAGCATAATAATGACTTTTAAGTAATGTGTTGATTTATTTTTTACTTTTTAGTGTTAACAAATGCCGATAATTAATTGTAGTATAATATTATATAATATTTAAAATAAAACAGCTAATTCAGTGGCAAACATTTACTAATGTGATATAAGTTAATCGATTTTTGATTACATCAGCAATAGAAAGCGGTTATTGATAATCTTATTTCAGATAGTTGATTTTGAAATTTAAAACAAATAATGTATTAATACAGTATATTACTGCATATTATTGTTGTACACATTTTTAATATTATTATTTGGCGTGTTTGAATACAATATTTTTTGGAATACATTTAGTAAAGATTTTTTGGCATTTTTAGTAATCTTATGATGATGAGGCTGAATCATTATAGACTTATGAGTAGAAAAAAAATAAGCAGTTTTGGATTTTTTATGCATTATGCCTTAAAAATATAGTTATACTCTCATGGTAAGTTAATTTTTCCACAACAACTCAAGTGTTTAGAAAATACAAATAATCCTCTCTGTTATCTTTAGATTTTTGATAAACTCACTATTAAAAATCGATCACAAATTATATTTACGTATTTAAGTTGAATACGTATTGAAAATAATTATATTATATTTTATTATATTTATTATTTATATTATGAATTATATTTATATAAAAAGTGAAACTGATTACAAAAATAATTTTAGTACCAGCCAATCCAATGCTCGCAACTATACGAAAAACTCATCATAATAATATAATTAACATTCTCTTCTGATTTATGCATACTTGAAGTATTGATAAATGATTATAATATAATTGTTAAAAGTGATTCATAAAATTATATCACTATAATCCATTCTTTGTAGAAAATTTTATATTTTAGGATAAATTTAGATCAGCTCATAATATTTTATTAAAATTAAATACATTGTTCTTAATTTAAAATTTCAAGTTATTTCCATTTCAGTACCTTATTATAATTGAACAAAATATCAATTTTTAATATTCAATAATTTAAAAATTCTATATTTCTTTATTTTCAAGTTTCTTATTATTTTTACAAACATAAAAAATAATTATCTTTAAAGAAGGATTTAATGATTCAAATTTAGTTTTAAATTGATTTTGTTAATCATTGCTATAAGACCCTTCATGGAATTCTCAAATGTATTAAATATACATAATATGACAATTTGACGTACAGTATGCAGTGAAGATGTCTTGAAATACATAAACTTTTCTAGTTTAGTAAAATACAACATAACTATCTAGCTTAAAATAAATATAACATAACTTTAATTAAAGGAACTCATATTAAATTATTATTCCAGACGAAGTAGCTAATACTTTTATTATAATAATTTCCTAACGGTCTATAGTCAATCTCATTGTTCAAAGTTGCTTATCATACCAAAAGGTAAAGTACAAATTGTCAATCTTATTCTATAAAGTTTAACAATGTGGAAAATGGCATACAATTTATTTAAAACTACTTTCAAGTCAAAACTATATCTATGTAATAAATGCATTTATTACACACATGTGTGTTCAACAGTTGAAATAAGATAATTTTTTTTTTAGTATATAAATATACATATATAAAATGTATTTTTTATGTTAAGTTAAAAAATATTTAATTATTACTAAAACTAAATATTTTTACCAGTATTTATATATTAATATATTTTATAAGTAAATTATTTTTAATCACGAATTAACATCAATTTACTATTTTTAATGTTTATGATTTTTAAAAAAATTTTAAAACACACCATATTTCAAGAAATTTAATTAAATTTATTATTGTTTTTTTTATGTTCATCTTTTAGATTTTATAGATTTTTTCGAATGTGTAACACCTCCATTTTTCATTTTATTCACTGAAATAGTGAAACAAGAATATTTTTTTCTGAGAATGTTGATAGATTGTAAATATTCAATATTGAACCCATTTGTTTATTAGATATTTATAAGAATTTAAAGTTGAGTTGAGTGATGAGTCTGCGAATTTTTACTACAAAATGCTCTCAGTTCTTCTAAACTTTAAAAGTTTATAAATAATAAACAATTTGTTAAATGTACGGTATTTTTATTTCAGCATTTAAAAGAAATATCTGTTTTGGTGCTTGCAATAAAAATCAGTACTTTTAAAAATAATTAAAAATTAGTAATTAAAAGTCACGAATATTTAGTTTTTAAACTGCTTTAAATTATTTATAAATATTTTATTATATTGTAACTAATTGACTATTCGTTCGAAATTTGATTTTTATGTATTCTAAGTAGGTACCTACTTGAAAAAATATTTTGCTTAGGAATATAAAATTATAAATATATTTTTTCGTACAAAAAGTAAAAACTTTTAGTAAAAAAAAGTAAAAATTTTAATTTAAAAAGTAAGCACTATATTTTATACTAAAATTTAAAATACTTTTTTATTTATTGTGGAGTCAGTTAATTACATAATTTAACCAAAATGTTTATTTGTATTTTTAAGGATTTATTTGAAATAATTTTAATCAATTAAGATGTATTTACATAGCCTTTTAAAGACGACCAATGATAAACTTAACTAAAATCGTAATCAAAAGTACTCCATATGTTTCATTAGTTTTGGATAATTCTAAATCTGATAATTGACAGATACGTTAATAATAATAAAAATTTCATCTAAATTATACATCTATACATATTTTTAGAACAAAATTATAATGTTTTTTATAGTATTGTTAGATATCAATAACTCAAACTTTTAACCAATATTCTAAGACGTATAGTATCATAATAATTATTCGTATAGAAATAATATGTAAAAACAAAGTTTTATGATATATCATTTTTTTTAACCGGTAAACTATTTTTGTTTTATATATTATATTATAGAAGAATATGTAATAGATATAATAGTTTTTAGTTTTTACAATATAAATTATATATTTATATATACTAATATATCAAATATATGAACAGCGAACTATAAAATACATTAAGTAATTTTATTTTTTAAGATAAAATTTATCTATGAAAAAGATACATAATCATGTTCTAGGTATCTATCAGATATTGTAACTACTATTTAAATAACACTTGTCTTTGCATTGTTTTTATAAAAAATAATAAAAAATACTCGGAACTCCATAAAACAATAAAAACACGTAGAAATCAGAAATCAAAATGAAATTTTTCACACATTTAGGATTGTGTGGTTTTTAGTGACGTTTGAAGTACGTATGCATATTATCGTTAAACAAAAAAAGTCAGTTCGCGGTGATAAAAACAAAATAAATGAAAAATAGTGAAAACACAATTGGCGTACAAGAAAAAAATAAAAATAAGAAGAAGCGGAGAAAAATCGGAAATCCGGTGGCGTGATAATGCACGACAGCGGACGCAAACGACGTAAATATACAACAATGCCATTTTAAAATAAAAAATAAAAGTACCTACACCGTTTTGTACTGGTGACAACGTTATTCTCATAAAAAAAATTGTCTCGTTAAGAAGCACTGCACGTAGAGATGAATGATAAGAGAGTTCAAAAAAAAAAACATTAGATATTTAACTTTTAACAGTCAAAATCCTTTTAAAATCCCATTAAACAAAATGACTAACCATAAGAATAAAAGGTAACCAAAAAAAATTTATAAAAACCATTCATTATTTCTCTAATTTTTTTTTTTATGCTTGTCTGTAGTGGGTATACATACAATTTAAATAATAGGTATAATTCGTTTAATATTCCTATAATAAACGTCATTAAAAACTAAAAAATACCGATATCACACAGTTGCAGTTATAAGTTATGCAGAAAAATATGAACAAAAAAATTATTCAATTGGTTTATTAGACAAAATATACAAAACCGCAACGGAGTAGTGGATGAGACTTAATATTTTCTCAATAATTTTGACTCATTACGTGATTCAATTCGTTGTTTTTTATGGTTTTCAGGTAATGTGGACACATAAAAAAAGTTTATTGTTCTATTCGTGATTTTAATTCCTAATTTTCACATTTAAAGATTTTAATAGTGTCCAAAAAATTATTATAATAATAATAATTATATATATTTTTATTTTTATCCATTTTATGGTATTTCTATTAAACAATAATAAATAAAAAATAATAATAAAATAACAGTAAATTGTATTTTTAAATTATTAATAATAAACAAATACGTAACCTAAACCCTGACCACAAATCTGTTTATAGATGATAAATAATTTTCAATTTATGTTTTTACAACTGAAATTAATAATTTTAAATTCAACAATGCCAAATTATTTGGATTAAATATTATAATATTCACGTTTGAAATAAAAATACATGATTTACAAAAATCATTTTAGTATATTTTTATTTAAACAGATAAACTAAAACCCATAATCAAATATAATGAAATTTAAATGAAAAATAAACAATGTTTGATGGTTCATTTTAAAGGAGATGGATGATTTATGTAATAATTTTAATGATTTTTTCCTCGTCTATTAAATATTTTAAAGAAAATATTTTAGAAAAAATATTGTTAGATTGATAAATAGTAATATTATATTATTATTTTATATATAAGCTTGTGTATGTGCAAGTGAAACCCTTGTTAGCTCATACAAATTTAAAAAAACTTTCTCAAGATATCAGAAATTAGTATCAAATCATAACTTTAAAATGTACGCAAAAATTAATTACCAAAAATACAAACAATAAATACAAAATAAAAACTTCGTATTTTCATTCAAACACATTTTATAAAACAGATATGTAACAAAACAAGCATCGGCATTTCATATGGAAAACAATACATCGAAACTCTAGCTTAGTCATAACCCTAGTAGTAATAAATTAACATGCCTCAACGTCCTCATTACTCATATGTACACTATCTGTTATCTATAGATCCAAAATCAGACAGCTTTTTTTTTTCGTTTTCACCGATTATAATTTATAATTTGATCAAGTTTATTATGTTATTTTACTACTAACAGTATATTGTATAAAGTTATTAATTAAATCTTGTGGAAAATTATTCCTATAATTTACATTGCTGCAGTATAACCATAAGATACAATAGCTAGAACATAAAAAAATGTATTAAAGTAGTCCAAATTTTAGATTCATACATTTTTTTGAGGATTTAAATTACCCACTTATTGATGAAACTGATTTCATGCATTTTACTTGATAATTGTTATCTTTTTTTTCTTCTACTTTAATTTCGTTTTATTGAAAATGTAAATTTACGCTATCTTTATAAGACCCCCAGTAATTTCAAACTGATGCAAATTTGTTTTAGCAGATGTTATAAACCTGTCTCCTTCAACATAATAAGTAAATACTTCATACTTGTACCTGTTCAAACATTATACGACTAGTCGAAAAGTTTTGAATTAAAAGAACATGTATTATTAAATTGAATGTTACCTATCCAAACTAATATTATATATTGTAGAGCATTTGTGTATCAGCTCTTAAATAATATGTCCATATCGTAATTAAAAATTACGTATGGTTTATAACGATCTTACGTAACTTTATACCGAGAATTATCGTTATAAAACAGTTTATATATATGTTGCGTTAGTCCGTCGTCTAATTGCTTGAAACTTAATGGAAACGTGAGATTTACCAATAAGACGCGCGCTGCGCGATATTTCCACGCCAATTTATCTTGTACTACAGCCGATTTTTGGATCATTAATTTCAATTATAACTATTATTATATTTTAAGCCCGGCCGTAATTGAATTTCTACGGATCTTTTAAGGAGAGATGATATAGAGCCTTGGAAAGTTTAAGATTTTTCTGAGCCTGCGTCTATATCATCTTATATTATGTAATGTGATGTATTAATCTTACAATAGATTATATACATTGTATAAATCGTACAAAACACGCTATTATGTGTTTATTAACAGAATCCGTGATATTATCTATGAATATACAATAAAAACAGCAGAAAAAAAAACAACAGTTATATTATGTTTTAGCTTTCAAAATATGCAAAATAAAATGTTGTACATAATGAAGTACATAAATCTGATCTTCATCTCATGATGATTGCTTTGAATATAGAATAAAATTCATCGACAGTTCCAATTATTATTACTATCACTCGTATTATTGTGCATCGTTGAGGTCGCGTTCAAGAGATGATTTATTTTTAATCATGCGCGGATCCGACGTCGCGCCAGGTACCCGTGTAATAATATCATGTTAGCAGGAGGTCGCACTGTAGACGTACAAAAGAGAAAATGGTAGAGGCGAGAAGGGGTGAATGTGTACATATAATATTATAGTATATTATTATTATGTATACCAAAAACTTTTTTCTTTTCTATTCTAATTTTCTTTTTTTTACTTCGTCGGGCGTTTTTCATCGTTATTAAACGCAACCGTTTCCGAGAGAAATTATGAATTATATTTTACGCAGGTTTGGGCTAAATAATGTACACGGTGGCGGATCGTGGTGCAAACCACCTAAGCCCGGAGTCGCGTATTATATTTTCAGTGGTTGCCTTTATTAAAAATAAAAACAAACGACTCCGAAGACAAGAATATAAAATTAAGTTACTTGAGACGGAGAAATAGCCGTTACTGAAACGACGAAGTCTTAGTAAAACACGATAACACACATACGTGATTAGCTTTTATTTTTTCAATTTCAATTTTTTGTTTTACGTTTAACGATATTATTTATGACTTTTGCGTTTACGTATATAAATGTACCCATGCTCATGGATAATGTTCAGTGTATAAGTAACCTATGTATACGTGCTAGCGTTTTAAGCCAACCGCGCAGGCAACCAACGTTTTTGTTACCAGTGTAATTATTTTTAATTGTATTATTATGATAATAATACAGCCAGTTTATTGGAAAAAATTATATACATAATATATATAGAGCTCTATATATTTATGTATATCTCTCTTCTTTTCTTTCAAACCGTATTTTTTCACATAACACACAAATACTAAACTAAAAAAAAAAAATAAACAATTTACTAAATAAATAGTATATATATAATATATAATATATATCATACACATATAATATTTAAAATCGTTAAAATATAATATAAAAACATATATGTGTATTATCACATATTATTTAGCTAGATTTTAGTGCACAAAGTTGATTAAAACAATATTATAATTTAATTATAATTTTATAATTAATATTTTTAACGGTGAACAATTTCTAAAATTTAGCAACAAAAAAAAAACTATTATTTTGATTTATGATAATATTAATGTATTATGCTGTATTTTTAGTATTTAATAAAGACAAGCTAATTCCGATCGCAATTATTAATCCTATACTTAAAATATTATAGGTAATCATACCCCAGAAACAAAATTAGGAAATCGAAAAAACTTGCATAAGTCTACGGATTAATTAAACAGAGATGTGTGTACCTATACTGCTATTATGGTGAATATTATAAAAATTTAATACCTATTTCCAAGGTGGTTTCAGCTCCTAGGATTCCACAAAGTACATACATAATTAAATCTATATAAATTTATCATTTGTGTGTGTGTGTGTGTGTGCATTTTAAAATAATAATTTATTTATTTTAATATTATATATATTTTTTTTTTAATTAATCACATCTATAGTTAACTTGGTGTGTTATTGAGGCTTATAAAAATATTTACATATATTATGTTAGTATAAAATAAGCTTTACGGGACTCTTAATTAGATTATAATGTATTATTATCGAAATTAATTGCAAATAGTCGTTTTTTGGGAATTTGAGTTTAAAGTGTGCATTAACTTAATTTACAAAAAAAAAAACTAAGAAAAAAGAGAGGAAAAAACTGAAACCCTCATTTTAAAAGTGTGGTTAATAGTTACGCTTATGTTTTTTATTTATGCGAACATAACGTTGATGGTTAGCAATCCTATTTGGGAGGAGTGGTTCACGACTCACGAGCTATTACAGTTTAAAGTTTCGGGGTGAAGGACGCGCGGATGGTAACAGAACAGACGTATATTCTCTTATCGTGTAGCTCATCAACGACCCCCTTCTAAAAATTTAAACGGTAGTAGCAGATATCCGTAAACTACCGGTGGAAAGTAGTTGTAGGATATGGAACGGTGATGGGCTATATATATTTATTTATACATAATATATATTATACATATATATATACGCAGAGAAAATGAAATAGAGAATGAGAACGCACTGGAGATAGAACCTATAATCTAAATGCATACCTAGTTCACGATCGAGGTTAACGTCAAGTAATAAAAAATATTTTCCTGTCAGAAGTGTTATTGTATACGATATACCTATAAGTTGCGTCGTTTCGAACTGTCTAGTAATGGTTTGACTACGTACAAACTGCCAGAAAAATATAGAAACTTAAATAAAAGCTACCACAGCGTTGTGGCGTTGGTATTACTTTAATATCAGTATAAAGATCCAGTCAAATGTGAGCACTCCTTTGGAAAGTGTATTGTTTCAACGAGTGGTACACGTTTGGTTCGTTCCGATTAGAACGCATTTCTCACATCGACGTTGGTCAAACGTCTTATGACGTTTTGATATTAATATGACTTGTCGAAAATATGAAATCATTAAAAAGTTTATTCCACTGGTGAACTTTTTTTTGAACACAATATTTTGTAACATTGTGATAGGTGCAATGTTTTTTTACCCAATGAACTATTAAGAGATGTACACGATTAAATACAACCCTGATATCTATAGCTGTAGATCTAAATATATATTTAATACTAAACAGAGGTCGTATGCGAAATGCAGGGTCGTCTGCCCGCGGGGAAGAACATTATACATTTATTATAACCTTGCTTGCTATGACGTAGGTAGGTAGTTTCGGTTTTTGCTAGAACGAAACGAAAATATAACGACCAGCATAACGATCGCATGATAAATTTATCGGTCCTCAGAGCCAACGAATTTTTCAGTGACTTTTGGCCAACTGCTTTTATGACCAAGTGTTATAATCACGACAATAACACATGTGCAATACAGATTATAGTTTATAATTTGAACCCGAATCCCGAACAATTAATTGGGCCCCAAGTATAGTTGGATCACAATCTACTCTTTCAGACCGTTTGAAATAAAAATAATTTAAAACATCCTTATAGCCGGTTATTGAAATCTCACTACCATTATTATTTCAATAATCCACGCATAGTATATTCAATAGTCTATTTCGTTGATCGGTCGGATTATGAATTTAATCTACGATTATCAGCTATAACCTTATACACAGTGTTTGTTTCGAATCGATAGAGTTTAATACTACTGTTTGTTAGCATCCTTCGCTTCTTTGACGCTTTATAACCGACCCTATACTACATATAGACCACGTCCACGGTATTACTCACGGGTATTTGTTTTTCAACATAAATCCGAAAAAAAGAAGAACAAAAAATAAATGCATAAAAAAATATTGCGGAATCGACTTGTGTTTCTACACACGTAAACAATAAATCATAATAGATCTCCGTCTCGAAAGTCAAGTGGACTTTGTAACTACATAGCAGCCGCTGAGTAGAAATAGCTGCGGTAAGAGAATCATAATACGTACCGCGTGTAAAACGCTCTAGTGGGTGGTATGCAGTCGGAGGGTTAAACTATAGTGGCGAACGTTCGACGTCGTATTATATACGTTTCGATATTAAAACATAAAAGCACGACAGATAGGGTGAGAAAGAAAGAAGGCATCGAATAAAGCAGCAAGTATATGTAGTGATGTTAAATCTACAAAAATTCTAAGAAAAAGTTTTAATAAATTATCAAAATTTAGTTGCATAAAAATAAAATCTTAACACGGAAGTTTACGATGTATAACTTGTAAAAACTTCCTGAATTCAGAAAATTCATACATATCAAATATAATATACATACACGCACTGCATGGTTCATATATATTCATGATACATTGAATATTACTTCTTTTTTTCCGGGAAGTTACCTAAACTAACCGGGGGGAGGGAAGGATTTTCCATTCACAAATATTACACTAAAAATATGACCATGTATGAGTCACGTATACCAAAATATAACGTCGTCATTGATCGTAAGCTTTGGATTACGATTATACTTAAGAAAATTATCAAAACCTCATCGCATTGAACCGTAATTATTACCATTGCATGTTTATTTCACACTGTCGACAGTATAAACGATAAAAGAAATTCTATGCTATTTCTACTTCTATTTCTTATTCCGTATCGGATAATTATCCGTCAACGGAAACCGAACAACTTCGAAATACAGTACGACAAACATATTATTATTATAATATCTAATAGTGTATGTGACGTTGCTACCACATAAAGACAAAGCACTACAATATTAATATATACTCTTACCTACTGCATTTACTATTGTGTTGTTTTGTCTGTTTTTATCATTATTATTATTATTATTATGTGTATGTGCATGTACATTACTTGCCCGCCTTCCTTTTGTTTTACGTTGTAAACTACGGTTTGAATGGAAATATATATGCATACCTGCAGGAAAAAAACAACCATTAATATAAACATTAAAAAAAAAAAAAATAATAATAATAATAAAAATAATAAACATACACCTATTCATTATAATATATAGTTTTATTTTTTCTCCGGTCAATTGAATAATTTACAATACGTGTATGATAATATGCATATAATAGCAGCGTATTTTTATTTATTTTTTATTTCCAGTGCGATAAATTAAAGAGGTTATAAAAAAATGACATATTTATTATACATATTATATAGGTAACGCAAAAAGCGCATAAAACCCCAAGCTAGTATATGAAACGCACACATAAATCTGTTTAAAATGAAATACACAATATATTATTATTATAATATACACTTTAATACTCATTTGGAAAAATTAATCTAATTGGTACGCCGTCCGTTCCGGCCTCCGCGGAGTTCAAGGTAGATATAAGCCATTAATTTTCCACAAAATAAATGTCCTCTTAAGGCGTTGTTTATTATACAAAATAAAAGAATAATTATAATAATTATATGTCAATATCCAATTTCCATAATGGTGTTAAATTATTCTAGTAATTAAATGAAAAATTAATTTTCGCCATATTAAGATGGCATTGTTTCTCCCGAGGGGTGTAATATTTAAATAATAAATGATCAATCACGGTATTGAGGTCAATAAAATTATCGACCGAAATGGATTTTCAAAACGCTTTACGTGCACGAACATTCGGTGACGTCGTTGTTTTAGAGAAGTACGGAATTCGCGGTTCGCCAAAGTTAATTTCCACTAATTACAGCCGTCGATGATCTCTAGACTTTTCATCAGCTTTCTATCTAGCTTCCTCGTATGTAATTTGGGCACTTCGACCGTGTACACGCTGAACGGTTCACTATAATCCAAACGGTCGACCCCGAACAATATACGGCGGAGTGACCCTAAACAATGGGTAAATAAAACGTCACCGTCGATGTCACGGCCGTCCCGGAATTAATTATAAAATATTTTCCGGCATATTATTATTATAACGATATGTTATAAAACAACAAACGACCTCTATTCAAGAAAAAATATTTTCCTCTTTTTCGGCCTTTTCAAACGTGTAAAATATATTTTATTATCAAATCGAATGTTAATCAAAATTAGTTATCATCTGTGAAATAACGATTAGATATGGTTTCAATGTCAACTATCCGATTTTTATCTAAAAAAAATTTGCGTATAACGGATAAAATAGCAAAACAAACCCATACCAGTTATATGGGAAATGTTTACGGATTTACCGAAAATTCTGACTTGTGAATCTGACCACCGAACACGTATAAGAATCTCCTCCTTTCTGTAACATAACGCTTAAGTACTCCGGTTATTGCCAATTACTCCGTGATAAGATTTTATTTTCATCACGTATTTTGTCCTTCGAAAATGATAATAAAAAATAAAAAATAAGGAATAAAATGCCCTGAGAAACGGATTATTATTGCCGAGGCTCTACCGCAATCAGCCATTTTCCGGGATGAATAATTCATTCGCGTTTATTTCAGAGCTCCTTGACTAGGTTTATAGAAGCCCCGTGAATGTATAGACCGGACTACAGTACAGCCACACGGTCGTAATCCCACAGGTACTCGTGCGTTCCGGAGCGATATTTATCAGACTTAAGTGACTGCGGTAGGTATGTGGACGGAGCGCAATTTACTCATGGCGGCGGTCTCGGCCGAATCGAATTCGCTGGTCTGTATTATTATACAACCGAGACAGTGTGAGGCTGTGATGGTAGTGCAGGCCATAGTGAGGTACTATACGACGGTCGGACACAAAACTCGACCCGCGCACTTTAGGGACGAAAACCTAATTTGCTAATGAGAACGAACGATTATGCGAAATGAATCGTACGAATTCCTCTAATACAATGTACGATAATATTATATACCTTATATACTAAGGTTAATTCTCTATCGAAAATAAGTGATTATAAATTTTTTATTTCTACTTAATTTCAAATTTTTTTTCAATTTTTTTTTTTTTAGATTATTTTTTGATGTTATAAAAAAAGTAAAATTTTAGACAAATGATTTGTATTTATTAGAAAGTAGATTAGATGGGTACCCTAAAAATGTTGGTCCATTACTCTGGCTCGTTTAAACTTTAAAACTAATTCTACTCTTTTGAAATTAAATTTTCTGATAGGTAGGTATTGAAAAATCCCAATAATATTTTGCTTCAAAATACATTAAATGACAGATTGATACTATCTTTCGAAAAGTAATAACAATAAAAAATGTTGTTATTTAATCACTTGAATTAATGTGTAAAAAAATAATTTCGATAACGTAAATATTTGTTGAAATAATACCATACAACGAATGATTTACGTTAAAAGAATCGCCTTATATATCATATTTACAAACGTTTCACGTCAACGAACATATCAGATTGGATTATAGGTATTGATATAGCTATATATATAAACAAGATTAAATCATACTCATTGCGTTCGAGATAGTAGAAAAAACATCGTTTAGGATTCATTTGTTATTTTATTCGTCGCTGTGTAATACCTAAATCGTACTTATTTTAGTCTTGACACGTGTCTTACTATTTTAATGTACGTCTAACTCGCGCTCAAGGTAATTGGATCACGTTCGCAAAACACCGTGTTAAAAATCGGACGGACTCATGCCTCATCCACATTCCTGAGTACGATATTATTCTTGTATTTGTTGTAAACTCTGGTGGACGGTAAAACATGCAATTCGTTAAACCATTCATTTGATTACTGGAAAGGTTACTGACAAAGGCGAGTAATACGCGTCGCCGGACAGTGTTATTTAATACGTGTAGCTTTAAAGTTAAAGCCACGCAAAGTACAGTGTTCAAAAAGTCTTATAGGTATTGTGTGATTTGACCTAATTAGATATTGTTCCTGTGCGCTTTAACGACATCGGTAACCCCGTATGACACCGATTTCGCGTGCGTAATAACGCTTCTCAACACATTTCTTAAGTTTAGTGTTACCACCACGTGTACTTGTAAATATACCATGCCAACATAAAGTGTCGTAATTACATACACACTTACGCCCGTATAATAGCATTATGGGGATGAAAATCGCAAGTTAAATTATGACAAGATTTAATGGATAATCTATTAATCTAATATTTGAATATGTATATATATAAATAGAAGTAATATATAACACAGGTCGATGAATAAAATATCATTTCTCTAAGACAAATAAGCCAAAAAAAAAAAAAAAGAAAGTTTGAAAAATTTCAATTATATGGTTGTTTAAAAACCATGTTATTTTTAGGATCAAAATCAACACAATAATAACTGTTTCTTCGTGTTGTCGTTCATAAGCAATTATCTGGTTCGTACCAATATCGAAGTAAAAACGACGAGGCTTGACAATATTTAAAAACGATCAACCGTACAATAATATATTGTACGTTTGTATATATTCAATCCAGTGATGTATGTTATACATATATAATATTCTATGTTTAACAAAAAAAAAATCCCTGTAGCTTATGTGCGTTTAATCTATACGTGTGTGTATGTGCTAGTGATATGCGAATAGTATGAAATGAAGAAGGTTTTCTTTCTGTATCTGTCTAACTAACGTAACAACATTTCAAACAAACTATATAATACATACTGTCACAAGAGTGTTTAACAACCTGTAGTTTTTCTGAAAATTTGAAACACAGGATTTTCATATAATATATAGAATAGATCGGAAAGCATGCTCACGCTTATTCCGCTTGTATTCTTTAACAAAGCATTCGAATTTTGGTTTGTTGAATTCAGTATACATACTAACATACTTCACGATTATATTTTCAAGGACTTTAAGTTCTTATACCATATATACCTATATTTATATATTTTTTTAAATTGTAATCGAGGAACAAACAAGTAATTTCTGTGTTATTAAATTATATGCATCAACTAAGAATGATAATCATAAATAATCATTAATGATTGTTTAATCACAAACATACAATATAGCAAAGTATATAATACTGAGTTTATAATACTCTTACTATCTTAACTAGAAAAATGACTATCATTTGTAAAATCCTTATACACCTATTAATATTAATTATAACGATTATCTAATATCGTTGCCTTTGTATATTTAAACCTATTTATCATTGGCTATTTTTTTTTTAGAATATAATTTTTAATATTTATTATGAACTATTAGTTCAAATTTATATTTATACTTAATTATATATTATATAATATATTATAGTATATTATAGAGGACCACTATTTATGAATGAGATAAAACATTTAAGTATTTAAAAATTATACTTTTATAAATCAGAATTTAAATTAATTCATTCGCAACGAAAACAATGTGGATAGCATGCTTCGTGAATCATCCTATGTATTAATGGTCTTTATTAAAAAAAAAAATAAAAATCGTCTACGTCTACAGTATATACCACAGAGTATATCAATGAATATATGTCTCTATACACTACATAATGTGTAAAGCCTGTACTTTTGTTGTTACTGCTGCAGCCCTTCCTTTCATTGGGTTTTGTAACAACGACACATTATTTCTCTTTTTCTCTTGTACATCTTATATCTATACTTTTTCTTTCTCAATCCTTCTCGTTTGATTTGTAATCCACAACATGACGATAAAAAAGGATGAAACGCTTTTCATCTACTATAACTATATATTAATCTTTTTTTTTTCACTTCCCGTTGTTTTTGTCTATATTTAGTGTATATTCAGCTTTACTACTTTTGGAAAATGACACACAACCAGCACCGCAAAACTGTCTACTTATTTATAGTAATTTTGTATCAACATTCAGAAATTTCAAATATTTAAAAATTAATAATAATAATTATAACACTGCAATCACTGTTCAATTATTATGGTCCTCCGAGCGTGTGTTTTAATATATATATATATTATACACAGGTTTTCTTAAGCACAGAGTAATGATACTCGTCATTTGCACTCATCACGTAACGAATGCGGAGTGTGGACCTAAGTACGATACGTTCCGTCGTCGAGGTACTGGACTCGGCTCGAAAAACCTTGGTTAAATAGCGCATAATAATCCTGACCAACAACCACAACAGTCAATCGTCATAATATGTCAACATTTAAATACTGGACCTTGGAAATCGATATTATTTCAAAGGAATTCGTTTTTATTCTTCTTTTGATCGGGTCACTGTGGCAACTTCCAGCTGTTATGTTTTGTTTTTTACGCGCGTTTATCACCCAGATATTATACGTGTTGCCATTACGACTCGCGTGCTATATTATACACAACACGACGTTTACTCAACACATTTAAGTGTTATCCGAGTTAAGCCACGCCAAGCTTTACTTTATATATCTCGGCAAGATGTTAATTTATGCAAACGCTTGTTTATTGGTGGTGAGTGGAAAGCCGATAAATTTTAACGGCATTGTTATTACTACGTTATCGGCTATGCAATCACCGCGGAACCCAGTAAATTCGTTTTATAGTTAATAATTAGATTTTATCATTTTGGACTTTAACACAGCTAAGACAACTACTTCTGTGCAGCGCAAATCGCATGGCCTATAAAAGCGATTCAGTATTTTTCGAAAATATATAATTTTTTGAACAGAACTCGTGTACCTATAGTCTATATAATATATGTATACAACTCTTTAAGTCATGCGTCCATATGAATATCGCGTGATGTACACTTAAGTTATATTATTGTTATGTACGGTAAGCAAATGACAATTTGATTTAAACCCGCCAGAGAGCACTTTGAACATAAGCCAATCCAAATAATTTCACAGCCATCAAAACTACCACGGCGGCGTCTCTATTGCATAGAATAGTAGGGACTTAAGGGCTCAGGGATTATCATAATCTCTGCGGTTCTACCACTGACGCGCGCCATTATGTGAACGAAGAGAATAATGAATTAACGTATATGGTATTTTGAAAACAAAAAATACAATTCACTGCACACCAAGTATGGTTATAGATATAAACATTACATTGTTAATTATTTTAAACATTATTTTTGCACTATGTATTATAATTATTTGATATCACAACCATTTAAATAACGTTGACCATGTACTTGCAATAACCATAATATGCAGCTGGGTCGTAGTATTCTAAAGGCAACAAGATATACATTTATATCACATAATTTAAGTATTACTCTAATACTAAACTTGAATGAATAATGTTGTGTAAAATAACTTATGCTATTATCAGAAATAGTTACTAGATATTTGTAACTACGAATCAGTCAGTTTTTAATAATACAATATTTGATAACAAAATGTTCTCTAAATTAATAATAAATAGTAAATTAAAATAATATAATCAAAAACATTGGATATAAACCTCATATTTAAGTTAGCATTCTTAATTATTTTATTTTAATTTTTTTTCCAACTATTAAAATTATGGATTCTTAAAATTTCTTCACAAATCTATTCACATCAATTTCGCAGTAAAATATGCATACAATTTGTCTGGAATTTACTAGAAAATGTATACAAATTTATTAATTTATTCGACTGCTTTAACTTAATTTATCGAGCAGAAAAACTTATTTAATGCATCAATGAAGTTTATAACACTAACTGAATTACTTTTGAAGTTATCATACATAATAATATATACCACTTCAATTTACTGCATCAAACTGTAAATTTCATAGGTAGTACAATTAAATGTTTAAAAAACCATGAAATATTTTCAATTATTCCCTACTTACCACATTAATATGTATTGTGATTGGAATACATGAATATGTAACCTAACGAAATATTTAAATTAATAAAATATACTGTTTTTTGACAAAAGTTGAAAACGCAGAACAGTAATAGTCCATAATTTTAAAGGATGAATACATCAAACTTAATATCATAAATAATTTTAAGTATACGTGCTACGTATATATTACATATATGGTAAACGCAGTAGTGAACGAATAGTCCTAGAGAAGTATAATTCCTCTAAACAGTTTAAAGCTCCATCGAATGGGAATTTATATTCGGGTCAAAATTACGGTGAATTATTCATTAGGAATCTAGTTGCACTCTCCGGGTGTGCACAATAAATAAAGTTTAACCGGACATGCAGTATCTAGTAGTTCTATACTGTAAGATAGTATGCTACATAAAGTTCTGAGAAATCGACCACAACTAACCAGAGTTTGACGATTTTTCAATCGAGAACATTTAGGGCCATATACATTTCTGTGTCGTATCAAATCGATTTCATAAACATACAAGACGCATAAAACACGATGCGGGGCTTTTTAAATTCGATGCGATCAGTACGCTATTTGTGTTAAAAGAATCAATGGCATTAGTAAACGAATTGCCGAACACATAATTTAAACATATTGCGATAAATTTTACCTGATGTATTCACCTAATTACATTTAACACGTAATATAATTAATTACGCATTAAGAATAATAAGAAATTAAGATTTTAGAAAGTCAAATACAATTGTCTGCGTTTAAATAACCGACAATTTATAATAGGATATTGAGTCCATGGGGGTCCCGAAAAACTATTATGTCAATCGTCTCAATTTATATATTTAATTGTACATCAAAAACTTACTTCAAAAACTTTTTACTTTATATTGATCTTATAGTTAATTTAATGTGAAAGCATATTTATTCCGATGACTTGACTTTAAATCTTAATTAATGTTTTTCTTTTAAACAATGTTTGGTAGAAAATATATTAAAAATGTAATACCTAATTTTTTTTTTTTTTGTTAATTAAAAATAAATTTAAATTAATTAAAGTAATATTTTTCTTATAAGAATTTAAATATAAATAATATTGGAAAGAATATTTCATTCTAAGCATATTTTAAAACATTGCATTTATGTTTTATGTGGACATTAAATTAAAATGACATAATATCTATATATTTTATAGTCATAAGTCATAACTGTTATTAACTTTCTGTACCCAGTCATATTAAACTACATTATGCTTTTTGGGACAGCGTCATATTGTATACATTTATTTAATATAAATGTTAATTTAAAATTATTCATTGATAATGAATTAATGAAAAATATTACATATATTAATGTTTGTAATTGTATTTGGTTTTAAAATAATACTTATTTTTACAATACTCGTCTAATAATAATTAATTTAAAATTAATCTAATTAAAAATATTTTTTTACTTTATTGTGCGTTAATAATCCTAATTTTAATAAATTTGTAATCCAAAATTATTCAAAACCTAATGATAAATCATAAGAAAAAAAGAAAAACTTATTAATTCAAAACTACATGTACAAAAGGTAAACATTTCATAAGATTCATAAGTATTAGGTTATAAGTCATATAAGTACTCATAGTATTATATTTTAATTTATTTTATATACATTCAAAATTAAATTAAATTATTTTACTCGACGAAAAAAAAAGAAATTGAAAATGATATCTATATACTTTCACTATAATATTATCATAGCCGTTTTAAAATTTGATAAAAATAGAATATAAAGAATTTCAGAGCATAAGAGCATAAATTGATAGGTAGAAACAACCAAGGAAAAATAGTTTACACAAATAACTAATGTTTTTTTTTCTCATAATTTCCCTTATTTTTGTATTCAACCATTTTATTTAAATATCTCCAAAGTTTAAATAAACACAGTTTTAATCAACATAATATAATGAAGCAAAAGTAGAAAAAACACTGGTAGACAATAGTATATTAAAAATAATTAATATAAATTATAATTTATAAATATAAAACATACTTTTATGAAACTGTTTTTACTTTATCAAGAAATTATAAGCCACGTGAAAAGTTATTTTATATTTTAATACTGTTACACATTTTTAAAAATAAATTGTCAGTATCACATCTCGCATTATAACTTAAAAATTAAACTCTTAATTCTGAAATTTAAATTTAACATTACTCAAAACTTTCATTTCAGATTCGAGAAAAAGTAACGCCATTATTCTAAAGGTGCGAATTATATATTTTATATAAGTTATGAAAATGTTTAATCAATACAAACTTCCGCAATAACTTTCTCTGCGTATATAAAATAGTAATCAAATGCATTCAATAGATACGATTCTAAGAAGCTCATTTTTTGAAACAAAGCTTTAAAAGAAGTAAACCTTATTGATCTTTGGAAAGAGCTGCTCCATCAGTGTCAATAAATTAAGAAAGTTTTTGGTATATATAGTATTTTAGCTTTTTAATGCGTTAAACTTTTTAATAGAATACTCGTCAGAGCTGTATAACAATTTCTATACGGCCTATGTAAGTACCTAATAACTCAAGTGAATTATTCAAATCAATATATTCCGACTATATATTTTTTTTTTAAGTAAATTTATTTCACAGTTTGTAACACTCGTAAAACATTTTATAAGAATGAAATATGATGTAATTTGTCGACTGTTAGTTACTGACATAAGATGAACATTTGTAGTTAACACTTTTAAAAATTGTTATTTTTAGTATCATTTTATATTAAGCAATTTTATTTTATTTTATATTAATTTGATAAATACAATATAAATAATGATTATCATACAAAATAATGTGAAACGAAAATGCTATAAAAACGATAGGATAATAGTTTAGTTCTTAATCTATATATTCATGAAATTGGCATTCAATTAAATCTGTGTATTTACTATACGAGGGTTTTTTAGTTATCCTTACTATGTTTTTTATTTTTTGAGCAATTTTTTAAAATGTATCAAAAATACAGTTATGTAAAAAGCTGGTTACTTTAATTTACCTATGTAAAAATGTAAAAAAATGTTGTGCTATACCACAGCAATCATTTGTCTGTATTACATCACTCATTTCAAAATTTAATTAAGTAAATTATACCTAGGTATCACTTCATTTAAAATCTATCTAGTAAATTACAGAATACCGAAATACCGGAAACTACACTAATACTTCTTAAATAAATAATGAATCAAAAATATTAGAAATAATAGAAAATGTAAAAATATTTAAGATATATTTATTGGTACGGTATTCTATGTTTAACTAACTGATATTTCACCTAGAAACTAATACATAATGTAATTATGTTAACATAGAAACCTCTAAAAACGGATTCATAGACGAATTCCTCCTTAAATATGACTACAGTTCGTTATTTTTCTGTGCTCCAAAGAAAATATATATGTATTTTTTTCTGATTACTTAAATCGAATAAACCCCATTTTAAGATTACTAAAATACTGTCATTCTGAATTTTAAATTTTAAAAGAAAAACATATTATAATATACAACATTAATATACTACAAAAATAATACCTATTATAATCCTAACATTGTGTTCGAAAAATTATTTCATCACAATTATTTTATAGTATTATCAATTATTCATAGTACAATATTACGAATATTTACTAATATTAAATTAAAGTTTTTCATACTTAACTAAAGTTTATTAAAACAAATATTTATAAGTACACAATTGAAATATTATAGCTATTATATGTTTCAGCCAAAGTATTATATTATATTTAAACTTAGTTCAATAAAGACTTTAATATAGTATAGAAGACCGTAATCAGAATAAAAATATTTCCATTGTACCTATAAAATCATTATTTTTCATCCATTATTCAATATAAATGTTTTGTATAACAAAAATAAAATATAGGTACAAAGATAATTGGAATAAAAATGATCAGATATCTCACAAGAAAAATGTAATATAATAATAATTCTACCAATAAGAAATTATTTAAAAAAAAAAAAAATGTATTTTTTAAATAATGGTTAGTAAATCTACACGTGTTTTACTTTACTTTTAAAAAAAATCTTATTTCGAAGAAAATAAGAAATTTCTTATCGTATTTTAACAGCGTACTACTGGAATTTTTTGGATCGATTTAACACGCACATAACAGATAAGTAGCATAAATAACGAAATAGGGTAAAATCGTAGAGATTTAAGTCAATATAGGTTTCGGTTTCAGTCTGCTAATAAGCTCAAATAAGTGACTTAAAATCTATGACATACGAAAAAATATTTTTAGATATCAACAATACTAGTATAGGACATTGAAACAATACTGTTTTTGTATTTTATTCGCTGATAATATCTACTATAGATACGTTACATTGTTATATATTTAGTTAGAGAAAAAAAAAATTGACATTTAATGTTCATTCCTAATTATATTTTAGTGTTAATAATATTATTATTTAAGCCTTATTGGTTATTTTAAAGTCTATATTAAATTGACATGTAACGGAAACACAATTGAAAAAAAAAATGGGATTGTACGAAACTCGATCTATTAAACCAACTGTATTTGTCGCCAAATTCGACGTAGGTAAAACAAACATTATTAATTTCTAAATTTCTATACGTTTCGTATAATACCGAAGAATTATATAATATAGTTTTGCAATGCAATGAAAAGAATAAAAGGAAATCAACGCAAAATCTTCGGCCTGGACCCAATTGATTCGGTAT